>NW_025533480.1:667500-1267500 GCF_020615455.1 Coregonus clupeaformis | reverse complement strand
GAATATCCAAAAGCCCATTCTCCGCTGAGATAATTACCCATGCTGCTCCACTGCATTATTTGCATAATCATCACCAGTCATTCACGGAGGCAACACAAAGGACTATAATGAGGAAACAGAGAAACAAGGAACATTTCAGAATCCATTGACGACATAACATACATCTGGGCATACTTTGTCTTAGGCTTACCACAAAGAAAGATTGAAAATACTGCGTGGATGGATTTCTGTAGGGAGAATCACAGACGTAATGTGTCTTTGGTCAACGGGTTCGTGGATGTTCCATACATGAGTGTGTTACACATGACTCATACACACGTAGCTGTGGTATCTCGTACATCACATAAACATGTACGCTCAACTGCAGACTACGTCTATTGGTCAAGCTACACGACTTAAACACACGGACGTAGGACTATATATTTATTTTTCTGCAGATGCGAAACATCATGTTTTAATGAAAACCTGAGAAAAACAGATGATCTTCCCTATCTATCTGCCTGTGGCTCCATGACATGAATAGCTCCTTTATAGCTCTTTTATTCACAGTTGGGGATCACTTAACTAGAAACTTCTCTGCACACATCAAAGGGAATGGCACAAGCATTGATCAACAGGCCCCGATCCCATTCCTCCCACGCCAAATCATTCACAATACATACATTGGCTTTGATGTCACTGATGTATTTGAGGTGTGAAGACCAAACTGACAAACAGGGAAAATCAGGATCAGTGGAAAAAGTGTCAAAGTCAAAAGTACACTGCTCCCATTCCAGATAAATTAATCATGAAGACCCCGTACCGCCACACAGGTTCAGTAATATTGCAACAACAAAATAAACACAGCCCAGGACCAGGGGGCCCTTCTATCAATAATGGATCCATGCCTTGCCTAGTATATCATGTAATATGTGTGCAGATAGAGCAATGCGAAAACACACTGAACACAGCTACTCTAAATGCAAGTCTGGAAAAACCAACATCGGGAAAAACACATACAAACCACAGCAAACTACAAGCCACACTGGATATAAACTGAACACACTATGTGGTCCTTGTTTTGGGGGTAGGTAAATGCATGTTACACTACATCAAGCTACATGTCCTTTGACGGGTGAAGCATCATTTATATAAACAACAAGAAAATCAGCCATTCACCCATTCCCCCTTACTGAGCCTCTGCCATGTAATGTAGTCAGTGTATTGAGTAGCCTAACCTCATCAACCCATCAGTTCAGTCAAGAGCAAACCTGCTGTGGGGAAAAGAAGGACGGAAACTGAGTGCTGTCCTAGTTATCATGCTCTCTCTCAGCCTGGCGGTCTCCTCTGTGGTTCTCTCTCTCTCTTACACTTCCTTCACTTCACAAGCCTCCCCTACGAAAGGACCTGTCATCTCTACAGTACACCTCCCTCCAACTGTATTTTCTCCCTTCCTCTCTCTCTCACTCTCTCGCTCTCTCTCTCCCCCTCTCTCTCTCCCTTTCTCTCTCTCTCTCTCTCTCTCTCTCTCTCTCTCTCTCTCTCTCTCTCTCTCTCTCTCTCTCTCTCCCCCTCTCTCTCCCCTCTCTCTCTCTCTCCCCCTCTCTCCCCCTCTCTCTCCCCTCTCTCTCTCTCTTACCTCGTCGTTCTTCCCTGGAGCCTGTCCTCAGTGACAGTATCCCCGTCTCCCCCCTGTTGGTGATAGAGATGTCCGAAACCACACAAGCACAGAAAGCCTTCCTCACACAACTAGGGAGAGGGAGAGAGAAAGAGAGAGAGAATAGAGAAAGAGAGAGAGAGAGAGCGTCAGGGCTGTGCCTCCTCTTCTCCACAGAGGGGATATCAAATAACCTCAGGCAATATTCCTCAGCCTCAGTTCTCTCACGGTGGAGAAAGAAACAAAGAAAGCTCCCTCTTTTATGCCATAAACTTTTGTTGCATTTCAGACAGGTCTTAGGAGTAGGTGTGCTGAAGCTGCTATTGCTGCGGAGAGTGATGAGGAATACAAATGTTAGACGCCTTTGACTGGGAAAACAGGGGATTATTGTGGGGGCATTAGGTTGTTTCTTGTGAGGCTGGCTCTTTTGACAAGGACAGCGGAGGAGGCACTGAAAGAGGCCTGTGGGTGGAGCTGAATGAACTCAGGAGCCAGTGAAGGTGCTGACACAAGTCACTCTTTTATGACAGTATAATACTGCCTAATAAATCTCCCTTTTTTATACTTTGAACATTGCCAGCATGTAAATTAGCTGTGCAACTGTCCACATTATGGAGTTTTTGAAGAAAAGTATGTTATAATCATACCATCTACAGCGTATCGATTACACCTTGAAGTACTCTTGGGGTTTTTACCACACCAGCAGATTGTGCTCAGGGCTATAAAGCGTGTGTGCGCAGGCAAGGTGCGTGAGGTGAGTTGGGATGCGTAGGCCCTACTTAAGGCATTTTGGCTGGTCCTAGAGCATAGAACATTGGAAAAGAGAACATAGCTCTGCCTGCAGTCTCTGTATTTATAGAATAAATCAGCTCTGTACACGAAGACGAATTCGTGTTTTAATGTGAAACTCGGCACATACTGTAGTAGTACAATGACTCTCCCACAGTCCCATGGTGCTGACTCACTGCTTTAGTCCATTTCAACATTGGAGCATGTCTATTTCTCTACTCTAAAAATACACGAGAACCATAAACATGTATAGGGGAAAAATAAAACGTTTTTTCATATGACATTTACCAAACGCAACATGCAACTGATATGGCTTAACCCTGCTATCATACTGTAGAGTGGATACGTCACACATAAAGTACAGTGAGGGAAAAAAGTATTTGATCCCCTGCTGATTTTGTACGTTTGCCCACTGACAAAGACATGATCAGTCTATAATTTTAATGGTCGGTTTATTTGAACAGTGAGAGACAGAATAACAACAAAAAACTCCAGAAAAACGCATGTCAAAAATGTTATAAATTGATTTGCATTTTAATGAAGGAAATAAGTATTTGACCCCTCTGCAAAACATGACTTAGTACTTGGTGGCAAAACCCTTGTTGGCAATCACAGAGGTCAGACGTTTCTTGTAGTTGGCCACCAGGTTTGCACACATCTCAGGAGGGATTTTTTCCACTCCTCTTTGCAGATCTTCTCCAAGTCATTAAGGTTTCGAGGCTGACGTTTGGCAACTCGAACCTTCAGCTCCCTCCACAGATTTTCTATGGGATTAAGGTCTGGAGACTGGCTAGGCCACTCCAGGACCTTAATGTGCCTCTTCTTGAGCCACTCCTTTGTTGCCTTGGCCGTGTGTTTTGGGTCATTGTCATGCTGGAATACCCATCCACGACCCATTTTCAATGCCCTGGCTGAGGGAAGGAGGTTCTCACCCAAGATTTGATGGTACATGGCCCCGTCCATCGTCCCTTTGATGCGGTGAAGTTGTCCTGTCCCCTTAGCAGAAAAACACCCCCAAAGCATAATGTTTCCACCTCCATGTTTGACGGTGGAGATGGTGTTCTTGGGGTCATAGGCAGCATTCCTCCTCCTCCAAACACGGCGAGATGAGTTGATGCCAAAGACCTCGATTTTGGTCTCATCTGACCACAACACTTTCACCCAGTTCTCCTCTTAATCATTCAGATGTTCATTGGAAAAAGTCAGACGGCCCTGTATATGTGCTTGCGGGCCTTGCGGGCGCTGCAGGATTTCAGTCCTTCACGGCATAGTGTGTTACCAATTGTTTTTTTGGTGACTATGGTCCCAGCTGCCTTGAGATCATTGACAAGATCCTCCCGTGTAGTTCTGGGCTGATTCCTCACCATTCTCATGATGTTTCACAAGGTGTGATCTTGCATGGAGCCCCAGGCCGAGGGAGATTGACAGTTCTTTTGTGTTTCTTCCATTTGCGAATAATCGCACCAACTGTTGTCACCTTCTCACCAAGCTGCTTGGCGATGGTCTTGTAGCCCATTCCAGCCTTGTGTATGTCTACAATCTTGTCCCTGACATCCTTGGAGAGCTCTTTGGTCTTGGCCATGGAGGAGAGTTTGGAATCTGATTGATTGATTGCTTCTGTGGACAGGTGTCTTTTATACAGGTAACAAACTGAGATTAGGAGCACTCCCTTTAAGAGTGTGCTCCTAATCTCAGCTCGTTACCTGTATAAAAGACACCTGGGAGCCAGAAATCTTTCTGATTGAGAGGGGGTCAAATATTTATTTCCCTCATTATCATACAAATCAATTTATAACATTTTTGACATGCGTTTTTCTGGAGTTTTTTGTTGTTATTCTGTCTCTCACTGTTGAAATAAACCTACCATAAAAATTATAGACTGATCATTTCTTTGTCAGTGGGCAAACGTACAAAATCAGCAGGGGATCAAATACTTTTTTCCCTCACTGTATATAAACACATACGTACATTAGGTTATTTATAGTCACACCCAAGGACATTATTTGCGGGGATATTTTCTATATAATCTATCACATTAGCATAATTATGGGGGGAAAATAGCATTTCCTTTAATGAGTTTATGAAGGGTAATGGGTTTAATTTACACAGACGAGAACGCTCACTTGCTGCCTGCCTGCTTGCTTTGCCTGCTGCTGGTAAATAAAATAATAATGAATATAGTTTTGCATAGGAGAAGCTAATATCAGGGGTATAACAGTATAATGAGCCTGGCTGGCTGGAGCATTCTGGTACATTCCGAAAGGCACTGGTACATTCTGCTGACCTTTCAGGCCCTTTTCCCCAGCAAAGGGGATGTCTAAAATGTCACCATGAAACACTCCCATAATATTTGCAGAATTCTTTAATAAATAGGGCCCGGGAAGGAATAAATAATTCAAATGATAAACATAGTTCCACCCCGAAAAACTATTTATAGCTTTTAATTTGATATACACTGAGTGTAAAAAATATTAGGAACAACTGCTCTTTCTATAACATAGACTGACCAGGTGAATCCAGGTGAAAGCTATGATCCCTTATTGATGTCACCTGTTAAATCCACTTCAATCAGTGTAGATGAAGGGGAGGAGACAGATTAAAGAAGGATTTTCAAGGCTTGAGACAGTTGAGACATGGATTGTGTATGTGTGCCATTCAGAGAGTGAATGGGAAAGACAAAATATTTAAGTGCCTTTGAACAGGGTTTGGTAATAGGTGCCAGGCGCACCGGTTTGAGTGTGTCAAGAACTGCAATGCTGCTGGGTTTTTCATGCTCAACAGTTTCCCATGTGTATCAAGAATGGTCCACCACCCAAAGGACATCCAGCCAACTTGACACAGTTGTGGGTTATGAGTCAACATGATCCAGCATCCCTGTCGAACGCTTTCGACACCTTGTAGAGTCCATGCCCCGACAAATTGAGGCTGTACTGAGGGCAAAAGGGGTGCATCTCAATATTAGGAAGGTGTTCCTAATGTTCTGTACACTGTGTACATTTTTCACGCTATGGCAGTAGGGGAGAGTGGGGTATTTTGAGCCATTTTTTACATTCAGCATCACTATGTCAAGGGAAATATAATATTCTTTCTAACAAATATATCTACATATATTTCAGGATGCTGTATATCCCTGGAAATAATCAGAATTCATGTAAACATAACAGTTTTGAAAACATATCTTGTCGAAAAAAGTGGTCTCTGGCACAACTTACCCCGGATATGGGGTAAGTTGAACATAGGGACAGGGTAAGTTGAGCTGCCTTGGGGTAAGTGGGTGATGGTGTCCTGTGACAGTGGGTGATGGTGCCGGTAGGTCAAAGTTTAATTCATGGAATGGGGGTGTGATATATTGTATATTGTAAATAATGCCTACATTCAGATATAGATCTCTCTGTTCAATATCACTTACCCTTCCATTTCTTCACCAGTTGTCTGGGACAGGGATGTTGTTTCGATGTGCCAATTCATATGCAAGTTCTCTGCATTTGAAGCCCATGAAACTGGACCGCGAGATTCTTGATATGTTAAGCAAGCTCAGACTCCAAGTCATCAGATAAGACCTTGTGTGCCTCTGTTTCTCTATCATAGCCTCTCTTTCGCACAGGTGCATGTTCGTTGTCTTTTTTTGTCAATATACCTCTTGTCATTCAGTCTATTTTTTCATCCTTTGCTGCTGCTCGAATGGATTTCTTCCCTTCTCTCACTTCCTTGGCTGCTCTCTCAAGAACCTCAAGGGGGGCCAAACCCCTTTTATGTTTGTATAAATGGGGCATGATGATATCTGCTCTATAACAATACATATTGACTATTGTGAGTTCATATGCATGACACATTGCAAAGATACTATGCATATTATGCATAAAACGGACTAAATGTAATCATCATTTGTATGGGTATGGTGGCCATTGTCTCAACTTACCCCAAGGGAAACATTTTGATATTAGCCCACACAGCTACAAGGATGCACTTTCATGCTAGGTTTAGAACCTCATATTGTAGCTTATAGAGACCCCAAGTGATGTACAAAACAATCTTAAAATTATCTACTTTGGTTTAGATACAAGCATCATAAAACCTATAACACAATACATTCATTTGACTTTGTGAAAATCAATGTTTTCGACCTAACTTGCTTACCGCTTTTTCTATGTGGTTTTTTCCTTCACAGACTCCATGAAATTATGACCTCTTTCTAAATATTTGGTCACATGATTCATTTTGTGTATGGTTTAGAAACAAGGAGTGGCTCAACTTACCCTTTGGCTCAATTTACCCCACTTTCCCCTATCAGTCATGCACCACATAAAAAAAGTGACTGCCACTCACCCCATTGAGAGTTTTATTATGAACTATGTCCCTGTTGTCAGAGTGTGTGTGTGTAGGTGTGTGTGTGTGTGTGTGTGTGTGTGTGCAGTCCCCTGGGTCACCTCTGAAGGTCTGAGCATGGGCGGTAAAAGTGCGAAGCCAGCTTAACCCTCCCGTTGTCCTAGGGTCAAAATGACCCGCCACTGTGTTGAACCAACTTTATTTAATTTTTATATTTTTGGGATCATTTGTGAGAAGGAGGCAGTGAGACTTTAAAGAAAGCATCACTGCCTCCTTCTCACAAATAATCCCAAAAATATAAAAATGTAATTAAGTTGGTTCAACACAGTGGCGGGTCATTTTGACCCTAGGACAAAGGGAGGGTTAAGGACAACTTCCTTCACAACTTATTCATCCCTGAAAATGGAGTTGGCTCCTTTCTGAAAGCTAGGGGGATGGTGGCCACTGAAGCCTGTACAAAGTAAGGGCCCTGTAGAAGTCATGAACTTCTCATTATGCGAAGCTTAATGATGTTTTACATTATTCATTCCAGGAGTTATTATAAAACAGTAACTATTGAATAACTGCATGGTATGATAAGATGGCACCAAATGGATAGCCACGTCCTAAATGTCTCTAGGACCTGATGCACAGAGGGTATGGGAATCCAAACTATCTGTTCCAAACCACTGGTAAACCATACAGTAATGGAGCTTCAGAACTTCAGGACTCTGACAGAGATACATCTCATTTTCCAAGGCGAGGGATAACCTCTCCGACCCAGCAGGAACATCCGTTTGTAGAACAATGTGTTCAAACCCCCCTGGGTCTCAAACCGAGCGCGAGCTCTAATAGGAACAGATATCCATTTTCTTCCTGCACCCTCATCTCATTTCCCTCCTTATTGCTTCAAGACTCCCTGGAAGAGAGGGTCGAAGAAAGGACAGACGGGTGAATTCAGCCAACCAGACTCGGGATGCTGCGAGCGCCATGCCTGCATCTCCAACGCTATTGGCTGTTCTCTGGAGAGCCGGGGTTGTTCGGATATTAATGAGTGCTGAGCAGAAAGCACCATGTCTCTGTGACAGCTGATCGAGGGGGAGATGCGCCGTTAACCACCGTGGAAAAAGCACGGGGGATAGAGGCTCTTCTACCAACCCAACAGCTCTCTCTGCTTTTGGACTTTCCGTTTTCTGATTGGGAACAACACTTGGAAGAAGGAAAAGCTGGAGCTGGTCTCTCTCCAATTGCGTAAAAATAAGAAGCCACCGTCTAGGCTTATCTGTGTTGCGCGCTCTCTCTCCTCCGTCGCTAGACCTATGCGCTAGATGGGGATATTGGGAATACATATCAGTCGATTGGAGAAGATTACTATTGCGGGTGAGTTCCCCCCTTTTCCCAATATTTTTTCTGTCATCTAGAGAGCAGATATGTGGAGCATATTCCATATCGCCACTGTTGCACTACGGATTTCCAAGAAGTTAACGGGAAATATCTGGTTTGGTGAAAGGCTTTGACGACAGTAAAAACTAGCATAACGAGAAAGGTGTTGCTAAGCTATATAAAACATTATGTATGAAAATGGTTACCATTATGTTTTACTGCAAATGTAACAATCGGACATGCATGACAGCTTGGAGGGCTACTGATTGTTCTCGAACCTTCAGACGTAGGGACGCTTTTGCGCAACTATGCAGAATGCGCTTTATGATGGAAATGGATTATGAATGACGTCGAATATATTTGTTTTTTTTGTAAAGCAGGTGGATTTGTGCATATATTTATGCTATGATGCGCGTCCTGTTGCTGATACATTTAGAGAGCGCGCAAACAAGGCACATCTAGAAACCCTCAGAATGATGGCTAACTCTCCCTCCACTCTCTCTTTGCTCTCCGTTGAATCATCCTGTTGCAATCAAAGAGAACTCGTTCTCAGTAGCTACCTGCCACGAAAGCACTAATAGGCCTATCCCCGGGCTGCACGCAACACACACAACACACACGCACACGCACGCACGCACACACACACACACACACACACACACACACACACACACACACACACACACACACACACACACACACACACACACACTCCCACATTGCATCGTGCATCAGATCCATTCGCTTCAGTACCATATCTGCACGTTGCATCTGGAGCTTTTGCGTAATTACCCCTGTCACGGCGAGGCATCTTATGTGCAGAGCATAGTCCACAGTGAACACAATCACTTATCCACATATCCCCGGAGCCTGACCTCCTACACCTTGCAGGATTTGGAGAGAGAAGCAGCGAGTAACTAATCCTTTAACTGCATTGGGGCGTTTCTCTCTCTCTCTCTCTCTCTCTCTCTCTCTCTCTCTCTCTCTCTCTCTCTCTCTCTCTCTCTCTCTCTCTCTCTCTCTCTCTCTCTCTCTCTCTCTCTCTCTCTCTCTCTCTCTCTCTCTCTCTCTCTCTCTCTCTCTCTCTCTCTCTCTCTCTCTCTCTCTCTCTCTAAACTATAACCTCTCCAACATAATATGTCACTCATGGAATATTCCAATGAGACATAAACATGAGGGAATGCCTTATGTTTTTGTAAGGCTTACTATAATGTATCCTACATATAAGGCACAGTTATCCGTTGACAGTATTTACCTTGTTGCTGTATCAGTGAGTCAGCCTACCTTGTTGCTGTATCAGTGAGTCAGTCTACCTTGTTGCTGAATCAGTGAGTCAGTCTACCTTGTTGCTGTATAAGTGAGTCAGTCTACCTTGTTGCTCCTACAAACGAATGGAGCTTATATTGAACATGGGCACAATGGATCCAGAACCCCCCTCTTCCAGACAGAAGCCTAACCAACAGCCATTCAATATGAAATTATATAGCATTGCTCAATGCGCACCATGAAACCTAACCACAATTGTATCATTGTAATTTGCCTCTGATGGAGACCATCTTCATCCTATGGTGAGAAAATGGCAGACCAAACAGTGTGCTTGTCATGCATATCTATAGCCATGTGACAACCTGGGAGCGGGGAATCCAATGCCAACTCATCCTATAGCTCTGTATAGCACAGTATAGCACAGGAGCCTGTCTCCATGTAACACCATTCATATATAGCCTTGTCTGTTTACCTTACATTTTGATGTTGTCATCAGAGCTCTGTGTATTATTATAGACGGGTTGGTTGTTTAGCAACAAGGGGGAAAACCAGACGGGGTTGGCTTAGACTGTTAACAACATGTAAACTATATTTAGTTTCCAAATGTTTATTGAAAAAATTAATTAATTTGCACAATGTGCATGTGTTATCTCTCAAATACATCATTACAGTTGTTGGTTAGCTCATAAGCGAATTTTAGCCATATCAGACCTCCAAACAAGACATAGCATCAATAACAAGATACAACGAGCTGAAACGAGCCACTTACGATTCCCCACATGGCAGCTTCTTGTCATTATTGCTAGCTATCTGACCAGTAAGAATTATAACAACACACTCCTTCCGTCCACATCGAATGCGCGCACATCATTTTTGTGACGTTGTCAGCCAACCCGTCTATATTCCCCTTCCCTTTAAATTTGGATTTTTATTGACTTTACTGAGTTAATCTGTAATGCTATGTGTTTAGCCTGGGAATTTAAGAGTCAGAACCCTTTCTCCACTAAACATACAACTACTTCCCCCTCTCAGGTGGGAATAAAAGTCCTAAAATCAAATAGTGATTTCAGTTAGTTCAAAATTCATCATTGCTTTTTCCCTAACAACTCCTGCAGTAGAGTACAGTGTAAACAGGTATATTGATCTTGTTAGGGCTACATTACATTGGGCCTATATGAAACAGGATTTAAATAGTTTTTTCTCATACAATAGCCTAATACAGTGAGGTGTGCCAGTGTGTGGGTGTATGTATTTAGAGGAGAATTTACATGTAGCCCGAGTGCAATTTTCTAGGCTATCTAGCTATGAGGAGGAGCAAAGATGTGTGGGTTTAACTATCAGTCCTATACTCAATGTCAAAATACACTGCGGCTAATGAATTGTTAGTTGCATAATGATGTATTACAAGAAGCCCCTGGTTTGATTCTGATACCTGAATACACAACATGTAAACAGTGGTTCAGACAGACAGCTAGAGGGAAGAGTTCAGAGTGTTCAAGCATACAGTACAGTAAACAGGTCTTCCATAGCTGATAGCCTTCTGTTTACAAACAGATTTGGGTTGAACTTTAAGAAACATTAACGTTTTAACATTAAGAAAAGCAAGTAGAAATACAAAATCAAAGTATTGTTGTTTACCTGCGTCAATTACATTTCAGCTTTTCTAATCTAGTCTGAAAAGGTAGTCGAAATGTAGCGATACCCTTTCATCCGTTCAAAGGTAACTCCTAAAGTCTCAGGGAATATAGATTTTAAACAGAGAGGGAACATGATAAGAGGGACATTTTCAAATAGAGGAGAGACATCTGAGAATTGCTGCTGTGCTGTCGATCTGTATTCAAGATAAATACACTAACCCTGGATACACTAACGAAAAGCTATTGCTTAGGAGTGATACGATACTACTGAGACTGAATGGGCTAAAACCCAGGCAGTTGCGCAATCATGAGCTACCCAGACAGAGTGATGGATGTATGGAGACACAGACACATGCATCATAGATACACATACGCACGCACACACACACACACACAAACACACAGACACACACATACACTCCCCTCCGTATGTACTTGGACAGTGAAGCAAACACTTTAAATGTGGCTCTGTACTCCAGCATGTTGGATTTGAGAGTAAATGTTTCATATAAGGCGACAGTACAGAATGTACAGAATTATTTGAGGGTATTTTCATAAATATCTGTATTTAGAAATGAAATAACTTTATGTATCTAGTCCCCCCATTTGAAGAAGTAATACGTATTTGGAAAATTCACTTATAGTGTATTAAATTAGTCAACAGTTTAGTATTTGGTCCCATATTCGTAGCATGCAATGATTAAAACAACATAACGTTTATGGTATTCAAACTACACATGTCCTATTCATCTGAGATATTGTAGTGGACACAAGTCAATCATTTACGGGTTCATTCACTCACATAAACTGTCTCATCATACAGACTTCTCTCACGCCAAAAGTTGTGACTCTGCAAACGTGTTGGTTGAATTTGCAGTTTGTTTTGGTTGTTTGTTTTGCCCAATAGGAACTGAATGGTGAATAATATATTGTGTCATTTTGGAGTACATTTCATTGTAAATAAAAAAAAAGATGTTCCTGAACACTTCTACATTAATGTGGATGCTACCATGATTATAGATAATCATGAAGGAATCATGACTAATGATGACCATACCCACAAAATCATGAATAAAGATCATACTCCCCAAAAAATGCTAACCTCCTCTGTTATTGATAAGGGTGAGAGGTCAGAACGTTTTGTTGTAGCCTCTGAATGGCATCTCAATCATCCTTATTAATGATTCATTCATCATTTTTCTTAATCATGGCATTATCAGGATTCAGTTAGAAGTGTTCAAAAACATCTTATCTACTCACTTAGAAAGAAAATTACTCCAGTCATCATTCACCATTCAGTTACTATTGGCCAAAACATAACCCAAAACACAACCAAAACAAACTGCAAATGCATCTGAGTTTGTAGAGTCACAAGCTTGATGTAGTCATTGCATGCAAGAAATATGGGACCAAATACTAAACTTTTCACTACTTTGATACACTATAAGTGAATTTGTCCAAATACTTATGTCTTCTTCACATGGGGGGGGACTAGATACATACAATAGGTACCATAGAATAACCTATCAGAGCCATAAAACCATAGTAAAGAAGGCCTTGCTGAAATTAAATGCATTTCAGTGGCGTATAAAGATTGATTCTGTCTACTGAAGGAAACGTAATCCCCACAGGCTCGTGGCCTCTTGACCAGATATATATATTATTCATATAAATGTAGATAGCTGTGCATCTATCTCCAAGGCAGGAAACATGCCACATTTGCACCTGCAGATTCAATTTCCTCCCGACTTTGAGTGATATCTCTGCCTCCTTTCATTCTGGTTAACAACTACAAGGAGAATTATGTAGGTGAGTGACAGGGAGAGTACGGTTATGTAGCCTAACTTACCCCCTTCTGGCAGCAGCGAGTTGACCGAGTTTCTAATGCTGTTGAGAAGGCGTGTTCACCATGTTTTTGACCTTATCGATGGCTGACTTAGTGTGATTCTAAATGCCTTATTCTGTCATTCAGATGGGCGAACTTTCCTGTGTACATGTGCTTATACATGTGCATGTGTGTGTGTGTGCCTTTGCATGCATGCATGTGTCCGTTCATGTGTGGTCTGTAGTTGCCTGTAGGCAAATGTTTGTGTGCATGTGATGTTGTGTGTGTTTTCTCTGTTCTCCCTTATTCAGCCTAAGGGAAATGGCTGTAGAGCGAGAGAGGCACGAGGCTGAGCTAGGCTGAGCTCAGACCTGGGGTGTCCTGTTGTTCATTTGGAACATTGATTCCGCATTAACTGTTGACTCGCTGCTGATTTGCGGCCATGCAAGAGCAGGTGTAAGGAGAAACGTTTTCCCCTTTTCACACCACCACACAAAACTTAATTATACACACACACTGCATAGTAGACAGCGTTTAATGGACTCTCCCCTTACCGTAGAAAAAAATGGTAAAGGCAAATCAATGAGGTGAAGGGCAGGGGAAGGGAAGGGACAGGAGGCTCACAAAGCCACCCACCTAGCGGCTTATCCATGCAGCACTTAGCCAGCCAGGCAGACAGGCATGGAGACTGGGAGGGAATCAGGCAGGCAGACAGGCATGGAGACTGGGGGAATAAGGCAGGCAGACAGGCAGGTCAGGGAGACACAGTGATGCTAATGGGTTGAATGGAGAAGAGAGAAGGAGTGGATATGGAGAGGAGAGGAACCACTATGGAGGTTTCATCTGGGGAAGAGAAGAAAGAGAGAAAGCAGGATGAGAAGAGAGAAGGAAATGGGCGATATAGAGAAAGGGGAGAGCAGGAGAGAGAGAGAGAGAGAGAGAGAGAGAGAGAGAGAGAGAGAGAGAGAGAGAGAGAGAGAGAGAGAGAGAGAGAGAGAGAGAGAGAGAGAGAGAGAGAGAGAGAGAGAGAGAGAGAGAGAGAGAGAGAGAGAGAGAGAGAGAGAGAGAGAGAGAGAGAGAGAGAGAGAGAGAGAGAGAGGAGGGGTGAAGAGAGAGCCTTTGAGGATTATAACCAATGGATCAGAATCCCTGTGAACCATTTCTTAAATACACAGGCCATTTCTCCTGCAAAAAGGAGGCAATACCTCTGCTGCCCTACTTTCCAGTTACGTATGACCTTCATGTCGGGGAAACAGTTTTAGCCCTGCCAGGGTAATGTCTACCTTTCAGCAGATACCATACTGCCTTGTTACCGGCTAAACGGTATAGGCTACATAATCACATCCCTGAGGGCCAATATGTTCCCTTTCAACACCTACGATAGATGCAGCACATCCACTGTTTCCTTCTGGGAATCTACTGTACATTCGGGGAGTTTTTCTAACCCGTGATCAGAACAGAATGTGTTGTTTATTTCATACATAAGACAGTACCCTTAGTTTCTTACAACATATCAACTAGCGACTGCACACTACCAAAATAATGATCTCAATATTCCTCACCTCTCGATCCCAGCCTAACTTACCCCATTCTGGCAGCAGCGAGTTGACCGAGTTTCTAATGCTGTTGAGAAATATCAACTTAATGTCGGTACAGAACATTTTGTTAATGTAATGCAACATCCCCTTACTACTTCCATACTGATAAATACATTGGCATAAACAAGTGACGGGTACATGTTCCAAATCTCCCCCCTCATCTCCACTTGACCCCAGCAAACCTCCCCAGACTAGGATTTAGAATTCACTTCTAACAAGCAGCTAGCCACAAAACAAACAGTGCAGGTTGGCTGGTTGAGGATGAGCTGAGCCACAGCCACGGCTGAGTTACCATCACAGAGTCAGGAGGAGCCCAGCTCTCTGCTTGCCTGAACGGAATTCTTCCGCTGCTCTATGTTCGCTACATACTTCAGTCTGAGACTGCCATCGTTGAAGTCGTTTGTGGTGACGTCAAAATGAGGGGTGTTGTACAAAACAAAGTCATCAGTCATTGGATAATCTCTAACCAATCACAGTTTCGAAGCCAATGACGCATTTTCTAAACGCTGCTTTACCCACATGTGTTCTGGCTCTGGCCCAACCCATTGGTTTCTAGGACCAATCAGAACAGTTGGAATGTGTTTGTGTTATAGAAATCATCTGAGATGATCCAGACTCATTAAGGAGAGAAGCTATCGTCTGTCGGCATGGTGTAGCGCAGTGGTCACCTAGGCATTGACAAGGCATTCCCAAACATTTCTGTAACAAACAACAATGATAAAGACTTGCGGTCCTATTTTTTGTATTAGTTTCACGCTGTTGGCAGTAGGTATACTTGATTCAGCAGCCTTAGTGCACTATCTAGTCCCCTAATTTGAAGGTGTCATAAATATTTGGACAAATGTATTTATGGTGTATTACATTTAGTCAAAAGTTTAGTTTTGGTCCCTATTTGTGGACTAAAAACATAAAGTGACTTTAATTTCTAAATGATAAAACAGATATATATGAAAATACCCTCAAATAAAAGGTTACATTTTGTACTGTCACCTCATATAAAACATTTGATCACAAATCCAAAATGCTGGAGCGAAGAGCCAAATTAAAAGTTTTTGTATGTAGGGGAGTGTACTGTATGTGTCACTGGCCTGGACACATTGGAAGCAGTAGGGACAGATCCAGATTCTACATATATTTCTCTCTCCCTTCGCCGTATCGTTCTGTTGATGCTGCACTGCATCAGGACTCTGATTAGGAGCATCCATCTTATAATTCCATTTGGCTTCGGTATTAACCGCATTTCTCTTTGTCTGAGAACCGCGAGGCGTTATGCAAGTTATTGCCACTTAACGCCAAACAAGCTACAATTTTCCCTCCTCCCCTATTTTTTCCTTGGAACTCTTGTTTTCACCTAAGCTTAAATGGGTTAAGGCTGATTTTCCTCATCTGTCTTGGGCTAAGGTTTCTAATGCCATTACGACTTCCTCAGGTCACTAGAGGTTAATGTGATGGTATTGATACCCTGGCAGTCATTTTGTCCTAGATATTTTCCACATTGCTTCCTGTTGACTGCTGGTAATTGAGCAGTGTATTGTGGGGGAAATTAACTGTATTGTGGGGGGAAATTAACTCTGTATTGAAAGGGGGAAAATCCAGCTTGACCTGATTTCATACTGACATGTTAGTACAAGTGCAGTAAACACTTTAATCCTGGACTAGGGACAGTAGTTTAGTGTACTATCCCTTTGCCACATACACTGTTGCAGGCTATGCTGTGTAGTTTACAGTAGCTAGAGTATATTCTTACCTTATACAGTGCGTTGGGTAGTATTTACAACATGTCTACTTTTTCACGTTTGGATTATAAGGCTAGGAGACTGAATACCTCTGAATAGGCTATTAAAACCTAGCGATGGATTTCGTATCATCATCTCTTTTACACTATTTTCTTATGAAGCTGGCAGTGTCCTAAACATTTACAATACTGTAGACTAGTTTGAAGGTTCTGTAGGTGTCACCTCCAATTCCCCATCGCTCTGTCCCCAGACTAATGCCTCTTAATGTTCTGTTGAATAGTAAAGCAGCAGAGCACGGAGACATTCTCCTCACCGTTGGGTCATGAATTAAACATTAATGAGTGAACTTACTTAACATGGATCTGACCACCACATTATTAAGTTACAGACATAATGTTGAAGTAATTCATGTATTTAGTTTCTAATATGAAAGTGGTCACCATCAGCATAAAAGCAGAGGGCATGCGAGTTGAATTAAGGTCAGTTCAGAAGGGATGCCTTTATATTTTTAAGCTTATTGTTCAATAAACAGCATCACAAAAGAGCACATCACCAATAAAACCATTCTCTCAACATTCTCTGTGATGCTCAATGCACACTCATACAATACAAAATCTGGCATCCCTAAAGTACTGGTACTCGGGTAGTTTAACCTTGTCCAAATGTGAAGGGTAAAAACCTTTATGATTTATGATTATGTGTGGAGGAAATACAATACTGCTGCAGCGTGTGTAATAATTCTAGCCCTCTTGTCATTACACGATGGGAGAGGCTAAGAAAATATTATGCATGGTGTGAACACAACCAGAAATAAATTGTAGGGCAAAACTTCAATTTTCATGAATCAAGTTTGGATTATCATAACTCAAATTTACTCACACATGAGTAAGTAATGAGCAACGCTGTTATGTTATCCAGGCACACCACACCATTTGAATCCACAACTAACCTCAATATAATCATACAGTAGGCTACATTTCATGTGTAGGAGGGATTTTAGGCACTGAAATGAAATGGATATGAAAATAGCCCTTCGTTCCATTGTACAATCAACACCTCAGTACTGTAGGCTACCTTGCTAACCGTTCCAACATCCGGATGCCATAGCACCTTACCACATCTGAAGGAATCCACAAAGAAAGTAATGCTCCATTTAATATATTGTGTGGCAGCACTTAATTTTTATTTTTATTTTTTACAGACCCCTGATTCCTCGTTCTGGCTGCTACCGATATTTTCAAGCCTCCATTTTGTGACTGCTGTGAAGGGGCCAGGTCAGCTCACAAAGATATTGATCACCCAATGGAAGTCATATCCAAATAATGTCTCCATTTAGCCAATTAACAGGCAGGGTGGGTGACTAACAGCATAATAACGCACCAGACCCTAAGGGACCGACAATGGCTACTCACTGTGATGGAACATGTGGTGGATGCAATAATGTTTAGTCCAAACACATTAAGGTGTCTCTAATTGTGATTAGTAAACACAGGAACAAGAGTAAGCGGGGGTGAGAACCGAAACACCATAGAAGAAAATTACCGTTGTAAGAGAAAGGAGGTCCTTTGTTCTTTCCCCAGTGAAGATTAAGCACAGAGCTAAAGATGAGAGTCAATGCTCCCTGAGGGAAAGAGAGGGTAACCATGTTTTTTAGAATGCTCTGGGTGTTCCACTTATTAAAGTGCCAGGTGCTTTGAAAATAATACCCCACACTCTCTCTCTCATCGCTTTCTTTCTCTCTCTCTCCCTTCCTCACCCTTGCCCTACCTCATCCAAAACCACATTTTCAGCCACACACTCCAACAGTGGCTTGAGAAATGAACTCATGGCCTGTTTTGCCATTGGGGCTGACTGCAGTGTTTTTGCAGCACCATTCTGACTTTCTCATCTCTGTTGTTGTCACGGTGCACAAGGGTGGAAACAGAAATGAGGATGATGGAATGTATCCGGTGCACCCTTCCTCTCTCTCTCTCTCTCTCTCTCTCTCTCTCTCTCTCTCTCTCTCTCTCTCTCTCTTCCCCCCTATATTTCTCTCTCTCTCTCTTCCCCCCTATATTTCTCTCTCTCTCTCTTTCCCCCTATATTTCTCTCTCTCTTTCCCCCTATATTTCTCTCTCTCTCTTTCCCCCTATATTTCTCTCTCTCTCTCTCTCTCTCTCTCTCTCTCTCTCTCTCTCTCTCTCTCTCTCTCTCTCTCTCTCTCTCTCTCTCTCTCTCTCTCTCTCTCTCTCCCTATATTTCTCTCTCTCTCTCTCTCTCTCTCTCTCTCTCTCTCTCTTTCCCCCTATATTTATATCTTTCTCTCTTTCCCCCTATATTTCTCTCTTTCTCCCTTTCCATTTTTCTTCTCTTCTTCTTCTGGCTCAGTCTGGCGTTTTGTTGCTCTACAGCCCAGGTTATGACAAGCACCATCAAACCCATCCGTTCAGTAAATATTGTTTATGTATGACAAATGATAAAGAGCAGCAGAATAACTGTGGAGAGGGAAGCAAAGAGAGGAAACAGTAAACAGAAGTGAAGCAATATTTCGTAAGAGTGCCTGCTGATAAACAGTCATTTTCATAGCGTGAAGTGTTCATGAGTACTTTTAAATGAAAGTTGTACTTTTTACTTAATTTGCTTCATGTTTTTTAATCTGTTTCCCATACATATTTTCCCTAGTGATATGCATTATGTATCGAAAAGTAGTCTGATGAATTTATGGATACCATTTTTAGGTCTCTGCATTTAGTATGAAGGAAGTTAGAGGTTGTTTCGCAAGCCAATGCTAACTAGTGTTAGCGCAATGACTGGAAGTCTAAGGTTTCTACTAGCATGCTAGCAGTTACCATAGACTTCCAGTCATTGTGCTAATGCTACTTAGCAATTGCGCTATTGCTAATTAGCAACTTTTTTCAAACTGTACGCAGAGACATAAAAATGGTATTCACAAGTTCATCTGACTCTTGGGAAGTAGACAAAGGGCTTCATTGCCAACATCCTGAAGTATCCCTTTAAGCCTACACAATCTGCCATTTAGGAATTGAATAAAGACTTTAACTCTAAAGGCAATCAATCCTCCTAAATTTATTCTTTAATGCCATATCAGGAGGGCACGGAAATGCCCCCATATGATATGCAATAGGTCAAGCAGATCTAAATCCATGCTGATGTGTCTTGAAGGGCCGTGCAACGTAAATGTCAACATTCATCCGTGTGACTCTATAACAAATGTCAATATGCCTAAATCCCCTTTTGTATGATGCACCAGGGTTTCTGTCATTGTATTCAGTTTTTTCCCCTCTCTTCTTTTACAGGTGGGAATGGACTCATTTGACGATGCTGGGAGCTAGTAACGACGTCGAGAGATGGATGTGATTCATCTTCAAAAGAAAGCAGAGCGTTAATGGAGGCTAACCCAGATGTGCTTAGCAGGACCGTAGCTCCCTGAGGTATATGTTCATCGTCATCTACTTGGGCCTGCATGACCGAAGTCTTGACCCCAACCCGTACGCCCAGGAGGGAGAATTGAGCGGTTGGACGGCACACCAGCACAACCACAGCAAAACAAAAGCCCCCTGGGAAACTCTCCCTACCGGTGGGGGGTAGTCAGTCGCTATAGCAACAGCAACAAATTATTCATTATTTGTGAAGTTAACAGCTCAGACCACTTAATCTACAAAGACCAATTACTTACTGGAGGGAATCGGGTCAATATGAAGGACGTGTCATTTGTGGATTGTTTCTTCGTGGGCCTTGCCATGACTGCCTTTGTTCTGGCCTCTGAGGAGAGAGTCGATTGCCCTCAGCTATGTGTGTGTGAGATCAGACCCTGGTTCTCGCCCAGCTCCGTGTACATGGAGGCCCCAATTGTTGACTGTAATGACTTGGGACTTTTCACTCTGCCTGGGAGATTACCAACGGACACACAAGTGCTATTGCTGCAGACCAACAACATTGCAAAGATTGAGAAACCTTTGGATTACCTGGCCAACATCACAGAGATTGACTTGTCGCAAAACAACTTATCCTCAATGAGTGACATCCACCTCGGGCGGCTGCCTCAGCTGCTGTCCCTACACATGGAGGAGAACTGGATACGCCAGCTGCCAGACAGCTGCCTGGCAGAGCTGGCCAACCTTCAGGAGCTTTACATGAACCACAACCTGATCTCCTCCATCTCCCCCACGGCGTTCCAGGGCCTCCACAACCTCCTCCGGCTCCACCTCAACTCCAACAAGCTGCAGACGATCAGTAGTGAGTGGTTCGACACCATGCCCAATCTGGAAATACTCATGATTGGAGAGAATCCGATCACCTCCGTTCAAGACATGAACTTCAAGCCCCTTCGTAATCTCCGAAGTCTAGTTCTGACCAGGATGAACCTATCGCAGTTACCCGACGGCGCTCTATCTGGCCTTGACAACTTGGAGAGCATCTCGTTCTATGACAACACCTTCCCCGAAGTTCCCCACGCAGCTCTGAGGAACTTAAAAAACCTAAAATTTCTGGATCTAAACAAGAATCCAATCGGGAGGATACAGCGGGGAGATTTCGCGGACATGCTCCACCTCAAAGAGCTGGGCATTAACAGCATGCCGGAACTGGTCTCTATCGACAGCTTTGCCCTCAACAACCTCCCCGAACTGACTAAGATCGAGGCCACCAACAACCCCAAGCTCTCCTACATCCACCCCAATGCTTTCTACAAGCTGCCTAGGCTGGAGACTTTGATGCTGAATGGGAACGCGCTCAGCGCCCTACACAGGATTACCGTGGAGTCCCTCCCCAACCTGCGGGAGGTGAGCATGCACAGCAACCCCATCCGCTGCGACTGTGTGGTCCGCTGGATGAACATGAACAAGACCAACATACGCTTCATGGAACCGGATTCACTCTTCTGCGTGGAGCCTCCCGAGTACGAGGGTCAACACGTCCGGCAGGTCCACTTCAGGGAGATGACAGAGATCTGTCTGCCTCTCATCTCCCCTGAGAGCATGCCCGGGCGAGTCAGCGTCGACAATGGGAGTTCTGTATCGCTCCATTGCCGGGCCTTTGCCGAACCTGAACCGGAAATCTACTGGATCACGCCTTCCGGTACCAGGGTCCTGCCCAATACCGTTTCAGATAAATACTACATGCACCCAGAGGGAACATTTGACATCTATGATGTAACAGAGAACGAGGCTGGACTGTACACCTGCGTTGCCCACAATCTGGTCGGCGCAGACCTGAAGTCAGTCTCTGTGGAGGTGGATGGATACTTCCCCCGACCTGCCAACGGCTCTTTGGACGTCAACATCAAATCAGTGCAGACCAACTCGGTCCTGGTGGCCTGGAAAGCTGCCCATGGTGGTCTGGCTCCTAACATAAAGTGGTACATGGCTTCCAACCCCAACCACCCGACCATGGCATTCACTGCACGCGTACCGTCTGATGTGAAAGTGTACAATCTCACACATCTGACTCCCGCCACCCAGTACAAGGTGTGTGTGGACATCCGTGGCATCCTCTACAAACACGACACCAAATGTGTCAATGTCACCACAAAAGGATTAGAGCTGGCGGCCAAGGACACTGAAAAGTGGCACGCGGCAGTAATCGCTGTCTTTGGTGTGCTTCTCGCTGTGATTTCAGTGGCCTGTCTGCTTATTTATGTGTCTCTGAGGAACCACCACCTTAATGGGGATTTAAGGAAATGCCACTCCAAAGTGTCCCTGACGCCAGTGGCTGGCCTGCACTCTCCTTTTACGAGGCTGTGGGTCTCAGGGAAAGGACTGCCAACCGCGGTGGAAGTGAAACCCACAGTCATAAATGTATCTGACAATGCCTTTTAAAAAACTATACCCCCGTGGAGCTTACCACACAACCGCAAAGAATGGACAAGGCGTATAAAGAGGAGAATCCTGCAGTAACTGTTTAAAAATGTGCATCTGCATCCTTTTAGCTTTGACTCTGACATTCTGGAAAAATATACAACATCATTGAATTGAGGAGTAACTGGTAGGAGGGAGACAGACCACTCTCTCGGTTACAACATAGTCTCTGACGTGGCGGCTTTATAACAATTGCTTTATCAAGCTAACATCACCAGGGAGATCGTTTTCCTTGCTAAAACACACAGTTCGATATCCCTAGGTTCTTCACAGAGTACAGACAGAATAAGAGACAAGATGATGATGATGGTGTTCTCTCTCTTGTAATTGACTGTTAAGTGTGTTAAGAATAGTGGAACTGTCCTTGTACTCCCCAAGCAAAAGCGTCTGTGCTGTACAACATCCATAGGCGAGCTAGAGATGACAACTGTCTATAACGGAGGAACTATGTAGTAGAATAGACAATAACAATGACTATGGTGTAAAACTTTTGATGAATATACCCTTTTTTCTATTTAGAAAGAGAGGATTTTTGTTTTTTCATTGATAAATTGTTATATATTCTATCCGCTAATGTAAACATAAATCCTGGTGTAATATCTGGACAGTAAACTAGTGTGATATTAATAATGACAGAAACAAATTACTCTCATAATAACAACATCATCATGCTAAATAAAATTATATGCATATGGGTACAGTATATAGAGAGGGCATTTAAGAAATGGTTGTTTGAAAGTGTTTGCAGAAGGATCTAAAAATCTTGACAGAGGCAGACCTTGAGTTGATGGTGAGTTCATGGTCTGAATGTTGTTGTCTATCCTGACATCTCAAATAGAGGAATGTTGAACAGTGGTTTCCCACTGGGCAAAAACTGGTTAAATCAACGTTGTTTCCACATAATTTCAACAAAAAATAAATAAATGTGATGTTGTTGAATCAACGTGGAAAACTGATTGGATTTGAAAAATGTCATCAACATAAGGGTATTTAGTCTTTTCCCCCCAACTTTTAACCTAAATCCAATGACATGGTGGCATTTTTTGTTGATTTCATGTTTAATTCACGTTAGTTGACAACTCAACCAAATGAAAATCAAAACTAGACGTTGAAATGACGTCTGTGCTCAGTGGGTTGTTATGCCCCGGTAAGTGCCTACTACAAGAACTACTCAAGAAGTACACAGGAAGTACACAAGAACCACTACAGAGAAATAACAACAAGGCCATGTCATATCTGCAGACTCACAAGCTAATCTCAAGTACTTTTAGTGAAAATACACTCTTAGTATTTTTGGCATATAAACATTTTAAAAACATTGCGTTCTTGCTTTGGGTGTAAAGTTATAAAAGCCATTTTTATATTGACTGTACTGTCTGTGATATCTGGGCACAACTGGGACTAAGATGAGAATCTGTGCTAAGAAAAAATAAAAATAAACGTCAACGTTTCTTTGCAATCATAGGGCTACTCCCTCTCTCCCCTTTCTTCAGAGTGCTGAAAGCATTTTATTATCACACAACATGATAATCATCACAGTGGACTTGATGAAAACACTATACAGCCTTGTGATGTGACATTTCCTGCAACATTTTGTGTTCCTGACCTTTATATTGCCAGGAAACCTTGATAATGATCACACAGCATTTCATATAAGAGCAAAAATACCTGTTGAAAGACAATGTGAATATACTGTATTATATTAGTTTGTATGTATTGTAACCTACATTGTAATTGCCAGAGACACCCCAATACAGCCTCATTAACTGGCTCATTAGGGACATGTTCATTCTTTAGACAGAGGTCAATGGTTTGAATAAACCCAGCAAAGTCAGTGACGCAGTTATGTAGAGAACCAGAGCAGAAAGACACAATGTCCCAATGACAATGCTTTACAAGGGAAGTCAGCCGGTTAAAGCTTGCTCCAAAGCATTCGGAATCGGAAAATCGCATTATATTTGTTTCATTAAGGATCCAAGCTGGAGTCCCGAACATAAAAATCCCAGACATGATAAATGTCTGTCAGGGGCAGAGTGACATGGAGGATTTATCAGACAGGACCTGCCTCATACATCACTGCAGCCTTCAGCACCATGGACAGGGCTTTTAGAGCTCAGCCATTTGTCACAGACAAAGGGAGCTAAAATATGACCAGAGCTGCTCCTCTCAGGTAGTGGCTCAGGTCAGACTGAGCTGAGCCTTGACAGTCTGCCCCCGTCTGATGCACACAGAGAAACACACATACTGTACATACATGCACACAAGCAAGCAAGCACACACACACACACACGCACACACACACACACGCACACACACACCCACCTTGTGATATCTTTACCCTGGAGACATCATGGAGGTGCTACTGTGGCTAAAAGCTACAGACCGCTACAGACTGTGTGCTCTATGTGCCCACAAGGAGAACAGTGTGTCCTTAGATGAACAAGCAGCTTGTGGGGTATTATTATGTTTTATCACAAACCCATGATTTGATTACATCCTTGGATGAACAAGCTCAAGACTTATCCACAAATTCATTTCTACCCTCTGTCTACACCTCTCTCTCTCCCCCCATCTCTCTCTCTCTCTCTCTCTCTCTCTCTCTCTCTCTCTCTCTCTCTCTCTCTCTCTCTCTCTCTCTCTCTCTCTCATTCTCTACTGAAGCGGGTATGAACTCAGGTGATAGCTTTTCCCCTGTAATTGTACATTCACAGCCACCTATATGAGAGACATCAGGATTTAACTTAAATCCTACATGAAAAGAGCCAGTGAGGTGCAGCCATTTAATCCATAGTGGGCGTAAAAAGAGAGAGAGAGTTTCTGATGAATCTTCAAATATTTTCCTTGAATCATCTTCTACTATTATAAAAAATCCCCATCTGCAATGCTGAGATATTAAAGCATTCTCTCTGTGCACATTGGGTTTTTTCTCAATGTGCATATTAAGGTATTTCTGCCAGTTATACAGTTCCATTTAATTTATTCAAGGATCGTCACCACAAATGTCAAACTCTATGGCACGGTGGTAGAAGCTATTATTAATGAGTTCTTATGTAGCTCAGCTGGTAGAGCACGGCGCTTGTAACGCCAAGGTAGTGGGTTCAATCCCTGGGACCACCCATACACAAAAAAAAAAAAATGTATGCACGCATGACTGTAAGTCGCTTTGGATAAAAGCGTCTGCTAAATGCATATTATTATTATAAAACTAATGTATATGACATTTTAAGACAAAGGCAGTAATAATGGTTAGTCTAAATTTGCTTTCTTCAGTCTTTGCTTTATTTATATTTATTGCGTATGCTGTGGGATATGAAAGGATTTTCATAAGTATAACATTGTTTTATATTGGAGTTGTGACTTTGTTAATAGATCAATTTGAACACTCTGCACTATAATATTTATATGATATACAAAGTACAAACCTTAACAAAAAATGTCAATACTAATACGTACCTCAATATGTTTGAACCATTTTCTTTATTCACACCAGAGGTCAAAAGCCTTGATTGGAATTATTGAATTTAATCATTTTATATAATTTCATACATGTATATGAAACACACACAGCTACAGTGGGGAAAAAAAGTATTTAGTCAGCCACCAATTGTGCAAGTTCTCCCACTTAAAAAGATGAGAGAGGCCTGTAATTTTCATCATAGGTACACGTCAACTATGACAGACAAAATGAGAAAAGAAATTCCAGAAAATCACATTGTAGGATTTTTAATGAATTTATTTGCAAATTATGGTGGAAAATAAATATTTGGTCAATAACAAAAAAGTTTCTCAATACTTTGTTATATACCCTTTGTTGGCAATGACACAGGTCAAACGTTTTCTGTAAGTCTTCACAAGGTTTTCACACACTGTTGCTGGTATTTTGGCCCATTCCTCCATGCAGATCTCCTCTAGAGCAGTGATGTTTTGGGGCTGTCGCTGGGCAACACGGATTTTCAACTCCCTCCAAAGATTTTCTATGGGGTTGAGATCTGGAGACTGGCTAGGCCACTCCAGGACCTTGAAATGCTTCTTACGAAGCCACTCCTTTGTTGCCCGGGCGGTGTGTTTGGGATCATTGTCATGCTGAAAGACCCAGCCACGTTTCATCTTCAATGCCCTTGCTGATGGAAGGAGGTTTTCACTCAAAATCTCACGATACATGGCCCCATTCATTCTTTCCTTTACACGGATCAGTCGTCCTGGTCCCTTTGCAGAAAAACAGCCCCAAAGCATGATGTTTCCACCCCCATGCTTCACAGTAGGTATGGTGTTCTTTGGATGCAACTCAGCATTCTTTGTACTCCAAACACGACGAGTTGAGTTTTTACCAAAAAGTTATATTTTGGTTTCATCTGACCATATGACATTCTCCCAATCCTCTTCTGGATCATCCAAATGCACTCTAGCAAACTTCAGACGGGCCTGGACATGTACTGGCTTAAGCAGGGGGACACAGCAGGATTTGAGTCCCTGGCGGCGTAGTGTGTTACTGATGGTAGGCTTTGTTACTTTGGTCCCAGCTCTCTGCAGGTCATTCACTAGGTCCCCCCGTGTGGTTCTGGGATTTTTGCTCACCGTTCTTGTGATCATTTTGACCCCACGGGGTGAGATCTTGCGTGGAGCCCCAGATCGAGGGAGATTATCAGTGGTGTTGTATGTCTTCCATTTCCTAATAATTGCTCCCACAGTTGATTTCTTCAAACCAAGCTGCTTACCTATTGCAGATTCAGTCTTCCCAGCCTGGTGCAGGTCTACAATTTTGTTTCTGGTGTCCTTTGACAGCTCTTTGGTCTTGGCCATAGTGGAGTTTGGAGTGTGACTGTTTGAGGTTGTGGACAGGTGTATTTTATACTGATAACAAGTTCAAACAGGTGCCATTAATACAGGAAACGAGGGGAGGACAGAGGAGCCTCTTAAAGAAGAAGTTACAGGTCTGTGAGAGCCAGAAATCTTGCTTGTTTGTAGGTGACCAAATACTTATTTTCCACCATAATTTGCAAATAAATTCATTAAAAATCCTGCAATGTGATTTTCTGGATTTTTTTTCCTCAATTTGTCTGTCATAGTTGACGTGTACCTATGATGATAATTACAGGCATCTCTCATCTTTTTAAGTGGGAGAACTTGCACAATTGGTGGCTGACTAAATACTTTTTTTCCCCACTGTACCTGTACATGCCAGTAGCAGGTACTGTAAAAGAGGTCAAACAACTCCATAAGCTCTCCATATACCACCTTATTACAGCTACACATTCCTACATAGGTCAGCCTGGGCAGCTACAGGCAACATTTCCAATAAACAGTGAAATGTCAACATATATTTATAATCCCAGTGCAGCTATAGCACCTAAGTATTAAATGTAATTATTTCTCATAGAGGTTACCTGAGTAGCCAGCAATCACAAGAACAGCCAAGTTGACATTTAACGAATTACTGTGACACAAAACTATGACTTTTCTTCTTTGTCACATTAGAAAACAAATAGAAAATAAATCTCAATCTCTCAGGCGGCTTTATATTGTTTGCGTTCTCCATTTAGCCTATATGACAAATGAATTTGCATCACAGAAATGCAAAGGCAGTTTTATGGTTTGTAGATAACCCACCCAGTCTACAAACCTTGACCTGGAATAGCTGATAATAATATCAAATGACAGAGCTAGACATTTTGTGTACTCCAAACTAAGCACCTTCGTTGTCACGAACATAGCATTAGTCCAGACAGTCTCCATTCCTGACATGCATTGCAATGTATTTCCTGAAAAGCAGAGACAGGATGTCATGGTAAATTTGCCACGGCTTGTCAAAGGGAAAGTGGTCAAATGTCATTTGTCTGTATCGTTCAGTTCTGCTTGGCCTCTCCCTATCTCCATTTCCATCTAAACAACCATCTCTCTCATATCCTTTCTCCTACCTCCCACTCCCTCTCAGATAAAGAGCCGCTGTCTGCCCTACCCCCACATGCAGACAGACAAAGACAGAAAGACACGCATATACTCTCTCTCTCTCTCTCTCTCTCTCTCTCTCTCTCTCTCTCTCTCACACACACACAAACACACTGTCTCCAAAAACACATCAGCAATCATCAGTCACTTTCTTTTTATGGAGCCAATTTGATTGGAGCTCGGCTGTGAGGCTAATAGATCCATAGATGAGGACTGTTATCACATTTGCATGTTTCACTTGATAACCAAGGAAAGATACCACACGTGCACACTTGGGTGTCTTTGACATTTAAATAACTAAAAAGGACACTGTAGAAAGTAAACAAAATCCACTTACATCAGAGCGTCCAATAGGTATCATATATCATTGTCTTACGTTAGATAGCGTGACGACTCTGTGCCTCCGTCTGCACTGTCGGTTGAGGGACGAGCATCGTGTAGGAGTGACGCCACCTGTAGGAAGACAATGAAGCATAGTATCTGTTAGACATACACATTATGACGTAAACATTATGATACGTTATTGACAAACAAAAACATAAAATGTGTCCTATTCATCTTTACATCGATTAGAAAATCTGGTTCAAAATGAACGGAGGAAGAATATATCACCATGAGGTGGGTTTCGTACTAATTGGCCATCCTCCCATTGCCAAATGGATAATTGGTTTCCTGATCGTTGATGGATCAACTACACTCCTCTCTTGTCTCGGTGCTGTTTCCTCAGTGAGCAGAGCCATGCCCGCATGCAGCTATTATGAACAGATCAATGGCAAGCAAACTTAATGAGCTATCCTCCACATGAATGTGCTTGCAATGACGGGGAGAAAGAGTGAAAGAGTTCAGAGCTTGTGTCAGCTGCAACATGATCATGATTAGAGAGCTGTGTTTTCTAAATGTTCTAGAATCCTGGCTGTCCATGGTCGTGTTCTAGATTGGAACCTGCTCTAAGTATACACCACAATTGCCATTTGCTATTTTGCTCTGTAGGCGAGATGAGATGTCTGGCCTTGATGGAACTCATCTCTCTGTGTGTTCTGCTTTCTGTGAGAGGTGGCCTCATTCTGGTGATGAAATGATGACAGAGTAGAGATTCATTTTGGTGGATGGGGATGGAGAGAGGAAGGAAGACTCTGGAGGCCTGTTCAATATAGGAACAGAGACCTAGTCAAAAGCCACATCCACAGCAAATACAGTGTGCTCTCCTTTTACTGAGGTCTCACCAAAGGTCGTTAGTAGGTCATTGTTACTGGTATGGGAGTCAACTTTTTCTGTTTTATGACATACTTACTGTGTCTCTGAGTATTGATTGAATCCAGGGGTTTCATCTTATTTACAGTACGTCTAAGGTTCAATGAGAGGTAATTCTCTGTATGTTAACAAATTGGCTTTAAGAAATATCCTCAAAGCAGGGACCTTGACCAATACGGTATTATAATAATTATATACCGGCATCTGAAGCAGGCTTATAGTATCTTATGGTATTTCCCATGTGGACTCAGAGTAGCATGAAGAAATAACATGTTAAATAAATTATATGTTAGAGATCCATGATTATACTGCTCAAGTGTATGATTCCCCCATCATTCACAAAAACTGGAATAGCTATATTTACACAACTTTTGACTTTTTCCACATTTTGTTGTGTTACAAAGTGGGAGAAAATAAAATAAAAATGTCATTTTTTGTCAACGATCTACACAAAATACTCTATAGTCAAAGTGGAAGAAATATTCTAACATTTGTAAAAAATAAAACACTAATACACAGTATCTTGATTAGATAAATATTAAACCCTCTGGGTCAATATATGTTAGAATCACCTTTGGCTGCTATTAGAGCTGTGAGTCTTTCTGGGAAAGTCTCTAAGAGCTTTCCACACCTGGATTGTGCAACATTTGCCCATTATTCTTTTCAACATTCTTCAAGCTCTGTCAAATTGGTTGTTGATCATTGCTAGACAACCATTTTCAGGTCTTGCCATTGAATTTCAAGCTTATTTAAGTCAAAATTGTAACTCGGCCACTCAGGAACATTCCCTATCTTCTTGGTAAGCATCTCCAGTGTAGATTTGACCTTGTGTATAAGGTTATTGTCCTGCTGGTGGAAAGCAGACTTAACCAGGTTTTTGCCTGTGCTTAGCTCCATTCCGTTTATTTTTTATCCAAAAAAAACCTCCCCAGTCCTTAACGATTACAAGCATACCTGTAACATGATGCAGCCACCACTATACTTGAAAAAATGGAGAGTGGTACTCAATAATGTGTTGTATTGGATTTTCCCCAAACATAACACATTGTATTCAGGACAAAAAGTGTAAATGCTTTGACACAGTTTTACTTTACTGCCTTGTTGCAAACAGGATGCATGTTTAGGAATAGTTTTTATTTTGTACAGGTTTCCTTCTTTTCAATCTGTCAATTAGATTAAGATTGTGGAGTACCTATAAGGTTGTTGATCCATCCTCAGTTTTCTCCTATCACAACCATAAAACTCTATAACTGTTTGAAAGTCACCATTGGCCTCATGGTGATTTCCCTGAGCGGTTTCCTTCCTCTCAGGCAACTGAGTTGGGAAGGAAGGCTGTATCTTTGTAGTGACTGGGTGTATTGAAACACTATCTAAAGTGTAATTAATAACTTCACCATGCTCAAAGGGATATTCAATGTCTGTGGGATTATTTAAGTTACTCTTTGAAGATATACCATTATGCGGTATTGTGTGTAGGCCAGTAACCAAAAATCAAAATGTAATACATTTTAAATTCAGGCTGTAACACAACAAAATGTGGGAAAAGTGTGAATACTTTCTGAAGGCACTGTACATCATTCATTATACATTTCTAGCCTCATGGTTTATTCTTTTGTATGTTTTCTTCTATCAAAAATAGAGTATGTACTCAGCATGTGCTTAGAATGCTTCCATTCTCATGCGTTATTCTCTATGGGGGAATTCCAAGGCTAATATCTTTAGCATTTTGGCATGTTTTTCTAGATTTAGAACATGAAACAACATTTATAAAGCAAACATTATCCCTTAGGTCTAGCGCAGCAAATATTTCAACTGGTTAAGCATATGTTGCAGAATTGTGATTAAAATATATATTTTAATTGGGTTAGCCATCAGTGACGCCGTTGACAAGCCACTGACGGAGTTGACAACAGATACTCTGTAGCTCAGCTGGTAGAGCACGGCGCTTGTAACGCCAAGATAGTGGGTTCGATCCCCGGGACCACCCATACACAAAAAAAAAATTATGCACGCATGACTGTAAGTCGCTTTGGATAAAAGCGTCTGCTAAATGGCATATTATTATAAAACAGACATATTTTTGCCTCTAAAAATAAAAGTTCAGTATAAACATAAAAAGTTTTATTTTGAAAATCCCCAATAAAAACGTAACCATTCTATCAGATCTTTCAGCCCTTTGACAGAGTTGACGTTAGCCAAAAAATCTGACAGAGTTTATGTTTTACAGAGTTGACAAAAATTACATTTTTCTTTTTAATTTAAGTGGCAATTTTGATTTTACTCAGTTGCTTTATAACTCAAAAACCTAATTAAAGGTAACATATTTGAACCGCCCCCTCAAGATTCTGAGCCTGCCTGGCAGGGTTGGTCCTACAAAGCCAGAGCCCCCTGATGGGAGAGCATAAAATACAAGGAAATTCTCAAAGCTGCTAATGAGAACCTTGACGACCTTGTACCTAGCCGGTGAGGATTCCAGTGGGGTACCCCCACCCAGGTAGTGGCAGTGCTGGCAACACTGGCTGCAGTAACCCATGGGGAGGGGGTCACACTCGGACAATCAGAGGAGGGGCATATTATTGTGGCCCTGGTGGCACAAAATAATCAAAGGTCTGACTGCATGGAGATGCTTGGGGAAAATGGTTACAATGGGACACCAGAGTGTTTGTGTCTCAGGGGAAGAGGGTGGATCTGATCTCCTAGGACTTGACATAGATTAATCTAATCTCACATTGTTGTCAATTGTTGCTCAATCTTGCATGCTTTCTCAAACAGCTGTAACTGTATATGCATTCGTAAATCAGGTCCATTCTTGAGTTGGGCTCTGGGATGTAACAACCGTTGAGCATTTTATCTTATGGTTGAGTGTGGAGGAAAGAGGTTGAGTGTGTTAGAGTATGTGCGTGTGTGTGTGTGATTATCCCATATCTGTTACAAGGGGGTACGGATGTTAGGGAGAATATAGGATGAACCACAATAATTGTTTGTTAAAATAATAATTGCTTGACAAAAATGTAATGTATTACAATGGCAATCCGGGTTATAGGTAACAATCCTATGCATGAACTGCCAACATTATTACGCATATTAATTGATAATTATGGAAATTAAGATATGCAAGATATTTTAATAGATATATATTTTTAAATAGCTATATATATTGAGGTGAGAGCATTGGAAATGCTTTTAGTGGTTGACCTGCTTCTGTTTTGTGGATGGCACTGTGTGCTGTTTTCGATGGATGGGTCCTGGCCTCTCGGGGGCCTAGGGATCCGGGGGGATGGGAGTGGTATGCCGATCGCTGGGATGACGGCCCAACTTGGGATGGGGAGGGGCTTTAGCGGGGGGAATAGTGGAGAACAATTGGAGGGTTACTTAGTAGCAATTCAAATATCATGGTACAGCTATATGGATACTCAATCACTATGGTATTTTTTATTGGTAAATTTACAAACCTATAAAATGATAAATAGATTTGGAACTTGTATGTCATTATGGTATGTGGTGAAATAAGTATAGCCAGTTATAATTGTAATGGCTTAGCAGATAATAACAAAAGAAGAACAATATTTACATGGCTCAAAGAGAAGGAATATAATATCTATTGTTTACAGGAAACTCATTCAACAATTCTAGATGAAGTTGCGTGGAAAAAGGAATGGGGGGGAGGGGGGTGAAAAATACTTCTCCCATGGGCAAAGAAACTCAAAAGGGGTGATGATATTAATGAACAGTAATTTCGATCCGAATGTGCAAATTGTCCAAACAGATCCGCAAGGTAGATGGATTATTTTAAATATGTTATTGGACCATAAACAGATATGGCTCATTAACCTTTACGGACCAAATAATGATGATCCACACTTCTTTGACAATATATATAATAATAAATTATCAACCCTGCAAGCAATACAAGACTCTATTATTATGGTGGGAGATTATAATACAGTTTTAAATATCTCAATGGACCGTAAAAGAAATCACACAACAAACTATCACCCTCATGCTCTTAAGGAAATCGTGAATGTCATGGATACATTAGAACTAGTAGATATATGGAGGCTTAAATATCCTGATCTAGTGAGATATACATGGCGGAGACTCAATCAAGCTAGTCGTCTTGACTTCTTTCTTATGTCATTCTCGTTGGCACCAAAAGTTTAAAAAATGTTGATAGGGGACAGAATGCGGTCGGATCATCATATAATTGGCATATACAGTGCCTTGCAAAAGTATTCATCCCCCTTAGCGTTTTTCCTATTTTGTTGCATTACAACCTGTCATTTAAATGGATTTTTATTTGGATTTCATGTAATGGACATACACAAACTAGTCCAAATTGGTGAAGTGGAATGAAAGAAATAACTTGTTTCAAAAACGTCTAAAAAATAAATAACGGAAAAGTGGTGCGTGCATACAGTGGGGAGAACAAGTATTTGATACACTGCCGATTTTGCAGGTTTTCCTACTTACAAAGCATGTAGAGGTCTGTAATTTTTATCATTGGTACAGTGGGGAGAACAAGTATTTGATACACTTCCAATTTTGCAGGTTTTCCTACTTACAAAGCATGTAGAGGTCTGTAATTTTATCATAGGTACACTTCAACTGTGAGAGACGGAATCTAAAACAAAAATCCAGATAATCACATTGTATGATTTTTAAGTAATTAATTTGCATTTTATTGCATGACTTAAGTATTTGATACATCAGAAAAGCAGAACTTAATATTTGGTACAGAAACCTTTGTTTGCAATTACAGAGATCATAAGTTTCCTGTAGGTCTTGACCAGGTTTGCACACACTTCAGCAGGGATTTTGGCCCACTCCTCCATACAGACCTTCTCCAGATCCTTCAGGTTTCGGGGCTGTCGCTGGGCAATACGGACTTTCAGCTCCCTCCAAAGATTTTCTATTGGGTTCAGGTCTGGAGACTGGCTAGGCCACTCCAGGACCTTGAGATGCTTCTTACGGAGCCACTCCTTAGTTGCCTTGGCTGTGTGTTTCGGGTTGTTGTCATGCTGGAAGACCCAGCCACGACCCATCTTCAATGCTCTTACTGAGGGAAGGAGGTTGTTGGCCAAGATCTCGCGATACATGGCCCCATCCATCCTCCCCTCAATACGGGGCAGTCGTCCTGTCCCCTTTGCAGAAAAGCATCCCCAAAGAATGATGTTTCCACCTCCATGCTTCACGGTTGGGATGGTGTTCTTGGGGTTGTACTCATCCTTCTTCTTCCTCCAAACACGGCGAGTGGAGTTTAGACCAAAAAGCTCTATTTTTGTCTCATCAGACCACATGACCTTCTCCCATTCCTCCTCTGGATCATCCAGATGGTCATTGGCAAACTTCAGACGGGCCTGGACATGCGCTGGCTTGAGCAGGGGGACCTTGCGTGCGCTGCAGGATTTTAATCCATGACGGCGTAGTGTGTTACTAATGGTTTTCTTTGAGACTGTGGTCCCAGCTCTCTTCAGGTCATTGACCAGGTCCTGCCGTGTAGTTCTGGGCTGATCCCTCACCTTCCTCATGATCATTGATGCCCCACAAGGTGAGATCTTGCATGGAGCCCCAGACCGAGGGTGATTGACCGTCATCTTGAACTTCTTCCATTTTCTAATAATTGCGCCAACAGTTGTTGAATTCTCACCAAGCTGCTTGCCTATTGTCCTGTAGTCCATCCCAGCCTTGTGCAGGTCTACAATTTTATCCCTGATGTTCTTACACAGCTCTCTGGTCTTGGCCATTGTGGAGAGGTTGGAGTCTGTTTGATTGAGTGTGTGGACAGGTGTCTTTTATACAGGTAACAAGTTCAAACAGGTGCAGTTAATACAGGTAATGAGTGGAGAACAGGAGGGCTTCTTAAAGAAAAACTAATAGGTCTGTGAGAGCCGGAATTCTTACTGGTTGGTAGGTGATGAAATACTTATGTCATGCAATATAATGCAAATGAATTACTTAAAAATCATACAATGTGATCTTCTGGATTTTTGTTTTAGATTCCGTCTCTCATAGTTGAAGTGTACCTATGATAGAAATTACACACCTCTACATGCTTTGTAAGTAGGAAAACCTGCAAAATCAGCAGTGTATCAAATACTTGTTCTCCCCACTGTATGTATTCACCCCCTTTGCTATGAAGCCCCTAAATAAGATTTGGTGCAACCAATTACCTTCAGAAGTCACATAATTAGTTAAATAAAGTCCACCTGTGTGCAATCTAAGTGTCACATGATCTGTCACATGATCTCAGTATATATACATCTGTTCTGAAAGGCCCCAGAGTCTGCAACACCACTAAGCAAGGGGCACCACCAAGCAAGCAGCACCATGAAGACCAAGGAGCTATCCAAAGAGGTCAGGGACAAAGTTGTGGAGAAGTACAGATCAGGGTTGGGTTATAAAAAATATCAGAAACTTTGAACATCCCACGGAGCACCATTAAATCCATTATTGGGCCTCCCGAGTGGCGCAGTGGTCTAAGGCACTGCATCGCAGTGCTAGCTGTGCCAATAGAGATCCTGGTTCGAGTCTAGGCTCTGTTGCAGCCGGCCGTGACTGGGAGACCCATGGGGCGGCGCACAATTGGCCCAGGGTAGGGGAGGGTTTGGCCACTTTAAGCCGTACACTCCACAGAGCTGGGCTTTACGGAAGAGTGGCCAGAAAAAAGCCATTGCTTAAAGAAAAAAATAAGCAAACACGTTTGGTGTTCGCCAAACATATGGAGAAAGGTACTCTGGTCAGATGAGACTAAAATTTAGCTTTTTGGCCATCAAGGAAAATGTCTGGCGCAAACCCAACACCTCTCATCACCTTGAGAACACCATCCCCACAGTGAAGCATGATGGTGGCAGCATCATGCTGTGGTAAAAAATTGATAAAAAAACATAATTTTTTTAGAAAATGTTTAAAAAAGGTATAATCTTCGTAAATTATATCATAGGTAGGACTGGTGGAGTTATGTTGCACATGCAGCTAACAAAAACATGTGGAAATGTCTGCTCTACCCAAAACTACAACCAAATAATTGCAGCATTACCGCAAAAATGGAAGATGAAAGTAGAAGGGGGAAAAAGTAAGGAACTTGTCTGTCGGCCCTGCATTAAATCACATAATTGGTTAAAGAAAATTGTGATAAATAAAAAAGTATACTAGCTTCATTTAAGGACCAAAGGATTTACAGCTGTCCCACATACAGTTGAAGTCGGAAGTTTACGTAGACCTTAGCCAAATACATTTAAACTCAGTTTTTCACAATTCCTGACATTTAATAGTAAATTCCCTGTCTTAGGTCAGTTAGGATCGCCACTTTATTTTAAGAATGTGAAATGTCAGAATAATAGTAGAGAGAATGATTTATTTCAGCTTTTATTTCTTTCATCACATTCCCAGTGGGTCAGAAGTTTACATACACTCAATTAGTATTTGGTAGCATTGCCTTTAAATTGTTTAACTTGGGTCAAACGTTTCAGGTAGCCTTCCACAAGCTTCCCACAATAAGTTGGGTGAATTTTGGGTCATTCCTCCTGACAGAGCTGGTGTAACTGAGTCAGGTTTGTAGGCCTCCTTGCTCGCACATGCTTTTTCAGTTCTGCCCACACATTTTCTATAGGATTGAGGTCAGGGCTTTGTGATGGCCACTCCAATACCTTGACTTTGTTGTCCTTAAGCCATTTTGCCACAACTTTGGAAGTATGCTTGGGGTCATTGTCCATTTGGAAGACCCATTTGCGACCAATATTTAACTTCCTGACTGATGTCTTGAGATGTTGCTTCAATATATCCACACACTTTTCCTTCCTCATGATGCCATCTATTTTGTGAAGTGCACCAGTCCCTCCTGCAGCAAAGCACCCCCACAGCATGATGCTGCCACCCCCGTGCTTCACGGTTGGGATGGTGTTCTTCGGCTTGCAAGCAACCCCCTTTTTCCTCCAAACATAACGATGGTCATTATGGCCAAACAGTTCTATTTTTGTTTCATCAGACCAGAGGACATTTCTCCAAAAAGTATGATCTTTGTCCCCATGTGCAGTTGCAAACTGTAGTCTGGCTTTTTTATGGCGGTTTTGGAGCAGTAGCTTCTTCCTTGCTGAGCGGCCTTTCAGGTTATGTCGATATAGGACTCGTTTTTCTGTGGATATAGATTCTTTAGTACCTGTTTCCTCCAGCATCTTCACAAGGTCCTTTGCTGTTGTTCTGGGATTGATTTGCACTTTTCGCACCAAAGTACGTTCATCTCTAGGAGACAGAACGCGTCTCCTTCCTGAGCGGTATGATGGCTGCGTGGTCCCATGGTGTTTATACTTGCGTACTATTGTTTGTACAGATGAACGTGGTACCTTCAGGTGTTTGGAAATTGCTCCCGAGGATGAACCAGACTTGTGGAGGTCTACAATGTTTTATCTGAGGTCTTGGCTGATTTATTTTGATTTTCCCATGATGTCAAGCAAAGAGGCACTGAGTTTGAAGGTAGGCCTTGAAATACATCCACAGGTACACCTCCAATTGACTCAAATGATGTCAATTAGCCTATCAGAAGCTTCTAAAGCCATGACATCATTTTCTGGAATTTTCCAAGTTGTTTAAAGGCACAGTCAACTTAGTGTATGTAACTGGAATTTAGTGACCCACTGGAATTGTGATACAGTGAATTATAGGTGAAATAATCTGTCTGTAAACAATTGTTGGAAAAATTACTTGTGTCATGCACAAAGCAGATGTCCTAACCGACATGCCAAAACGATAGTTTGTTAACAAGAACTTTGTGGATTGGTTGAAAAAGAAGTTTTAATGACTCCAACCTAAGTGTATGTAAAGTTCCGACTTCAACTGTAGATTGCAAAATAGTTGGGAAGAGATCTTTGACGTACTGATTCCATGGCATAGTGTTTATGAACTGATACTCAAAACATCACAGTACAGTTGAAAAATATATGGCAAATAGAAATCCAATATGGATGGTGTTAAGAGATAGATGGGTGGTGTTGAATGGAGTTGAAGGATGGGACTAATAACAACTAACAACAACTAACAACAACAAGTTAACTAATGTAAAGCATACTGTGTCCATAATAAGTATATAGGCTATAGGTTGAGATCTTTTGTGAAAGATATGGCATATAGAAGCAAACCGGATGGACTTCAGGAAAATGATCGGAGAGGTTGAGGGTAGAGGAAGTTCAGGAGTAAAAACAAACAAAATATAATTATTGTAAAATTGACTGTGTCCATAAAATGTATATAGTATGTATATGCTGGAAGTAGAGGCCTAAGCATTGTTGTTCACTAGTTTACTCCAATTAGGGAAGGGGTGGTGGGGTTGGAAAGTAATAAAGGGAAATATATTTTTAAAAGGATATGTATATATATATATATATATATATATATATATATATATATATATATATATATATATATATATATTTGCGAGATAAAAAACTTATGGGAGATTGGAAGTGATGCAGACAATTACATTGTTGGAAGTTACAATCTATCTGCAATATTAAAGCTGATCTACCCCCTAATAAAATAAAATAAATAAAAACATATTTGAACACAAATTAATATTCTATCGTAATCTATCAGGCAAATGGAGTTGACAGTTTATGGTTGTGACCACGGTGATTCCAATATTGTTTGTTTAAATCAAAACGTTACAGACCATAAATTGTCTTCTGGCACTATAGATAACGAGGACATGAATAAGGGGTCCTTATGGTATAGCTGACCCTGTTCATTCCTGATTCATTTAGGATTTTAGACAAATCTGACGGAGTTTACCAAATCTCCAGACATATCTTTTAGGAATCACAGTTTTGAGATAAATATTATTTAAAGTCACAGAGGGCAAGACACTACTGTAAGATCATTTTTCAGCTAATATCCATTATTGCCAGTTTTTTTAATTTTAAAAACGTTTTTAGAGAGTTTGAAATTGGGATCCTTTGCTCTGGACAAGGGCATTTCCAGGCATAGAGCCGACATGGAAATGAAATTGAAAGTATTTAGAAAATTCCCAAAACAAACATTTTCCTAATAAAATTCACCTAAAGGTAAATGATTGGCTCCAATAATGCAAAAACATAAATAGTTTCAACTATAGAAATAAAGTTTCTGAACTAAATTCCTACTATTCTACACATTTTCCAATGAGGCTGTGAGAAAATGTTGCAGTTTTAAAGCTAATTTCCTGTAACAAAAATGATAATAAATGTTTTAAGCCTATCCCAAACCTTAACCTTTACCTTAACCATTTGGAGTTAATGTCTTACCTTAAGCTTTCGGAGTTAATGCTTAAACGTAACCATAAACACTTCGAAATGTGACTTTTGGAACAACTTCAAAATTTGGTTTGAGAAACATGGACGAACGTCTAATTATGACGTGAGACTGTGAGAGCTTGTTGGAATTCCGACCCACGTTAAGCGTGTATAAATGGAACGTAATTCCCTTTTATGCACTTTTCTCTCTAAGCGTATTCTGACCTTGAACTTAAGCATGAGAATAGCATGCTATTCACCTGCTATTATTTGGGGGTGGAGATCAAAGAAATTAAGGTGTGTCACTTTAGCCCTACCTACATGTACAAATTACCTTGACTAACCTGTACCCCAGCACATTGACTCGGTACCGGTACCCCCTGTATATAGCCTCGTTATTGTTTTGTGATTTTATTGTGTTACTTTTTATTTTATTTTTTACTTTAGTTTATTTAGTAAATCTTTTCTTAACTCTATTTCTTGAACTGCATTGTTGGTTAAGGGCTTGTAAGTAAGCATTTCACGGTAAGGTCTACTCCTGTTGTATTCGGTGCATGTGATAAATACAATTTTATTTTATTTTATTTGATTAACTGATACAACACTTCCACTCACAGGTGGCCAAAAATAACTAATTGAAAGCCAAGCCCCCACTAAGACATGCCTCCAATAAAATTTCCCAGTGTGCCTTGCCTTTTCGTGTGAATTGAAATCTAATATTTATTGGTCACATACACATATTTAGCAGATGTTATTGCGGGTGAAGCGAAATGCTACACCCGCAATAACTAGAGTTACCACCAATTAATGTATTTGTTAGTGACAGAGGCATTAGTTGTTGAATTTGTTCATATTCGGTCCTTTGGACTTCACCAAGTGAATTCCTACTGTAGGTGAATGAATCAACACTAGAAATGTTACGCTAAAAAATCAACAGTATCTAACACTGGCCGATTTGCTGTGTACCATAGCTGTATTTAAGTCTTTTTTTTGGGATCTATTCCCAGCACTCACGAGAGGGGATGGATGTAAGTAAGTGAGAACTTTTACTGCTTTCAACATGGATTAGATAGGTGAGGAGATGAGAGAGAGGGGCATCCTGCTGAATTTTGATGCAAAGTCTTTGCCTGACAAGGTCAATTTAGGATGTGTTAGTTATCCAGTGAGAGCTTTTGTTCCAAAAAATACTACGGTGTTTTAGGTGCCAAGCTTATGGTCATGTTGCAGCAGTGTGTAGGAGGAAGATTCCTAGATGTGAGAAGTGTGCAGGAGGGCATGAGATAAAGGAATGTGTAGTATCGGTGCAGAAAGTTGTGTGTATAAGCTGTGAGTGTGCACATGGGGCTGGAGATCGGAGGTGTCCGGTGAGAGAAAGGCAGGTTGAGGTTGCCAGGGTCAGAGTAGTATAGAAAGTGTTGTATGCTGAAGCAGTGAAGAGAGTGGTAGAGGAAGATGGGTACAGGGTGAGGGATCCTGAGAGGATTCCTGTGAGTAGGCAGAGACCAATATAGAGGGATGGGAATAATATGTGCTTTAGTAAGGTGGGTTTCTTAGCATTCATAGCCATGGTTGTCAACTGTACTGGAGAAATGAAACGTAAGTCACAGAAAATAGAGGTTGTGGTGGCAGCTGCAGAGAAGTACTTGGGATTGCGAGGTTTTACTGCAGAAGATTTACAGGAGGTTTGAGTGGTATGAATGAATGACTGAATTAATTACATTTTATTTTCGAGTCAAATCGCTGGTTGGCAACCCATCCCTTATGGGATTAATTGTCACATAAACAAACATTACAATAATTCACTGTGATAATTCTGTGATCATTCTTCTTCCGGTGTTCTCTGCAGTGCGCATCGCATAAAGAGTTACTTTTTTTGGGATAAAAAACAATACATAATAGTGAATAAGGTTATCCTAACAATAATTATATCCCTAGAGCAGTAAAAATATACATACATACCCACATACATACATACATAACATATACAGATCAATAAATACAGAAAAAATAAACAGAAGGCATTTGAACCCAGTCTGGCACAAAGTGTCACGGTTTCGGCCGAGGCTGCTCCTCCTCCTTGTTCGGGCAGGCTTCGGCGGTCGTCGTCTCCGGAGTACTAGCTGCCACCGTTCTATGTTTCGATGTTCGTTTGGTTTGGTCTGTTTGTACACCTGTTCTTTGTTAGTGTTGATGATGTGCCCTATAAGTTCTCTTAGGTTTTGTCATGTGTTGTGTGTAATTGTTTCGTGTCAGCTAGGCGTCAGTTTGTTCTCTCTCGTTCTGTTTTTGTTTTGAGAGAGTCTCCGCACTGTGTGCGCAGTTTGGGTTACGCACTGTTCCCTGTGTGCGTAATTGTTTCGCTTGCCCTCCGGCTGGGATTTTGCCGTGAGTCTGTTGTATTTGTTTGATCCTCACTAAAGACTGTTGAAGAGCCTCTGTAGTCCTGCGCTTGATTTCTGCACCACATCTACGCTCAGCCCTTGACACAAAGAGAAGATTAATGTGGGAGACTATACACAATCTATATACACACGTGCCATTTACCACATAGAAGCTAAATATTTTTATAATTTAATTATAGGAAGCCATTTTTCTTTTATTCCAGGCTTTATCTAAATATTCCGCAAACGAAAATACACAATGGACAAAAAACCATTTCAGTTTCTCCTCATCGCTCAGCCACATAATGCCAGGGTATATCTGGTGTGCTTTCTGGAATAAGAGCAAGCGCATTTCGTGGTAGAAAGGGCAATAGAGGATAAAATGAGTTTCATTCTCTATTTCTTCACAATAGTTACATAGTCTTTCCTCTTCCATTTCACCACAATACCGACCTGTTTCAATACGCAGAGGCAATATCCCTGATCTTACCTGTGCACATAGCGATCTCTTGCTTTTAGGCAGGTTATACATAATATATCTCTCACACATGAATTCACCCTTAATCAAACAAAAGGTTCTCAATTTGGGTTTATAATTAATCTCCTCCACCTATTTTTTTTCATATTGCATCAACAGTTGTTTTTTAATAATATATATGTCTCCCTTAATTTGGTTTTCGTACAGATGTACAAAAGGTCAGACATTTCAGTTGCCCAGGCTCCCCCTATGGATAGATCCCATTGAAAAACTTTACTAGCTATTCTGGCAGTTGACATATCCAACAGTCTATACCAAAGTCTCACCATACATGCCTTCCATCTCACCTCACAGGGTTCCCAGCCCATGTCCCCAGTTATTGCAAGTATAGGTACAAACTTGTGGACACCTAAAAAGTAACGTAGTGCTCTGTTATCGACATGTTCATTTTTGAGATACCTCTTAGCACCCGACAATCCTGCTGAATAGTCCAGAACAGGACACATGCATGTCTGATACAGTTTGGAATACGTAGCATAACCAATATCTTTGAGTGTTTTTGTTTTTCCTATAACTCCCCAAGAGCTCTACTTGCTGAGTCGGGCAGATGTTCCATATAGAAAGGTAATATGTTCATCACTAAAAATAGCCAAATATTTATAATTGCTAGTAAACTCAAGAATGTCTTCACCAAAACAAAACTGAAAAACACTTCTCTTAGTACCTGGTTTTCTAAAATGCACTGTGTTTTTGTCTGGTTGATCATGAGTCTCCATCTTTACACTAATTGACTGCACATAATAGCATGTTCTGCAGGTCTTGTTCAGTTTCTGCCATTTAAATAATATCATCAGCATATAAAAGGATACTTAGCATTTCATCATCTTATCTTACTCCAATATTTAACTGTTTAATTTATTTTGCCAAATCATTTATAAACATAACAAACAAAGTCGGTGATAAAACGTCTCCTTGTTTTACACCCGAGGGTATAGGAAACCAATCTGTACGATATTCATTAACACGAACACAAGCAATTGGTACATTGTAAAGAGACTGGATTGCGTGATAAAATGTCCCATCAACCCCTGTCTTTAACAAACTATAGGCTAAGAGATCCCTATTTACAAATTCAAAAGCTTTCTGGAAATCAATTAAACATGCAAAAGTAGGCTTCTCTTCGTGTAATCTATTTCTGATTATTGTACAGACCGAGAAGATAGGATTTATCCAAGCTCTGGATTTACAAAAAACATTTTGTTCTTCCACCAGAATATTTTGATCCTCCAAAAAGGTAATCCGCCTATTGTTGAGGATGGATGAATATACTGTAATTTATAGACCGTACTTATGAAACATATGCCTCTATAGTTCAGTGGCACTCTCGGGTCATTTTCAGAAGATTTGAGAATGGGATTCACTATAGACTTATACCAAGTGGATGGCAGTATACTGTACTCAAAACAAATTTGGAGAAAATCATATAGGACGTCAATTAATTTAGGGGATTTTAATTAGGCAGTTCATCAATACCAAATGCTATTTTTTGTAGTCAATCAACTTCTTAACTTATACCACAGACAGCTCCTCATTTAAGTACGGGTTACATACAGTGAGGGAAAAAAGTATTTGATCCCCTTCTGATTTTGTACGTTTGCCCACTGACAAAGAAATTATCAGTCTATAATTTTAATGGTAGGTTTATTTAAACAGTGAGAGACAGAATAACAACAACAAAATCCTGAAAAACGCATGTCAAAAATGTTATAAATGGATTTGTATTTTAATGAGGGAAATAAGTATTTGATCCCCTCTCAATCAGAAAGATTTCTGGCTCCCAGGTGTCTTTTATACAGGTAACGAACTGAGATTAGGAGCACACTCTTAAAGGGAGTGCTCCTAATCTCAGCATGTTACCTGTATAAAAGACACCTGTCCACAGAAGCAATCAATCAATCAGATTCCAAACTCTCCACCATGGCCGAGACCAAAGAGCTCTCCAAGGATGTCAGGGACAAGATTGTAGACCTACACAAGGCTGGAATGGGCTACAAGACCATCGTCAAGCAGCTTGGTGAGAAGGTGACAACAGTTGATGTGATTATTCGCAAATGGAAGAAACACAAAATAACTGTCAATCTCCCTCAGCCTGGGGCTCCATGCAAGATCTCACCTCGTGGAGTTGCAATGATCATGAGAACGGTGAGAAATCAGCCCAGAACTACACGGGATGATCTTGTCAATGATCTCAAGGCAGCTGGGACCATAGTCACCAAGAAAACAATTGGTAACACACTACGCCGTGAAGGACTGAAATCCTGCAGCGCCCGCAAGGTCCCCCTGCTCAAGAAAGCACATATACAGGCCCGTCTGAAGTTTGCCAATGAACATCTGAATGATTCAGAGGAGAACTGGGTGAAAGTGTTGTGGTCAGATGAGACCAAAATCGAGGTCTTTGGCATCAACTCAACTCGCCGTGTTTGGAGGAGGAGGAATGCTGCCTATGACCCCAAGAACACCATCCCCACTGTCAAACATGGAGGTGGAAACATTATGCTTTGGGGGTGTTTTTCTGCTAAGGGGACAGGACAACTTCACCGCATCAAAGGGACGATGGACGGGGCCATGTACTGTCAAATCTTGGGTGAAAACCTCCTTCCCTCAGCCAGGGCATTGAAAATGGGTCGTGGATGGATATTCCAGCATGACAATGACCCAAAACACACGGCCAAGGCAACAAAGGAGTGGCTCAAGAAGAAGCACATTAAGGTCCTGGAGTGGCCTAGCTAGTCTCCAGACCTTAATCCCATAGAAAATCTGTGGAGGGAGCTGAAGGTTTGAGTTGCCAAACGTCAGCCTCGAAACCTTAATGACTTGGAGAAGATCTGCAAAGAGGAGTGGGACAAATTCCCGCCTGAGATGTGTGCAAACCTGGTGGCCAACTACAAGAAACGTCTGACCTCTGTGATTGCCAACAAGAGTTTTGCCACCAAGTACTAAGTCATGTTTTGCAGAGGGGTCAAATACTTATTTCCCTCATTAAAATGCAAATCAATTGATAAAATTTTTGACATGCGTTTTTCTGGATTTTTTTGTTTATATTCTGTCTCTCACTGTTCAAATAAACCTACCATTAAAATTATAGACTGATCATGAAAAAAAAAAAAAGTCATCCAAAGCAACACGCGATAGAATATCATCAGTATAATTTCTATAGTCATCTGACCTCCCAATTCGACTGTTAAGATCCCCACATATGTAAATAGCATCTGCTTCTGCGACCTGCCCCTGCCAGGTCGCAGTTGTAAATGAGAACCTGTTCTCAACTGGCTTACCTGGTTAAATAAAGGTGAAATAAAAAAATAAAAAAAAAATAGGTATACTTAACTTAACAGATGACTATAGAAGGAGGATGCATCTCTACCCCAAGTGAACTGTTCAGGTGGCAAATAGCATGAAAACACAACAAAACAACAATCTGACTCCCTATGTTCAAAGCACAAAACAATAATTCATTCTATGGCTTTATCGATAATTTCAATTTTATATGCTTTCATAATATCAGACTTTACACATATCCCCACTCCCCCAGAGCCCCTGGGGGCTTTCACATGAGTGTTTCTGTTGTGTCCAAACCATACCCTTCTATATCAATAGTTTCTTGCCGACGCAAGTGGTAGTGTTCTGTCCTCACAGACCGTTGGCCTGGAGTAGGATTAGATAGGGTTAAATAGTTGAATGGGTGGTGTTCTTTGTGAGGGCTAATAGTTGGCACGGTAATTTTCCTTTTTCCCAATTTTGTATTACCGGATGTTAATGTAGGTAGGCCGTGACTGGCCTCACACTCCAGTACAGTAGTTGGCGGTGAATGCACCTAAAAGTTGGATGCGATCCACCGACACAGTCTCAAAGTAGAAGAAGAGGTAGAAGAAGCAGAGAGTGGGGCATGAAGCCTTGTTCAGAATCAAAATGGATGCTACTAATGAGTGTAGTCAATTAGAGAGCGAGAGAGTAAGTCCACTCTCTGAACAGCTCGGAACAAAGAGGGCTTAAATTCACAGAGAATCACAGAGATCTTTTGATAGCCAACAGCTGAAGTACTGACTCTCTAAGTATGAAATATATTACAAAGATATTATAATTTATTAAAAGTTTGCACAGTTATTTCTGTTTTACAATAGTTCTTGTCACTAGGGAGTCTATATATTTTTTGCAGAATGTCTCAGAAACTACATGAATGCAAGTCGAATAATTTCATTCCAACTTGATATTTGCATCCCTGCCTTGAGTGAGTGGGTAGATGAGCTTAAGTTGCCGTCTACAGTACACATGTCCAAGGATATTGCACCATAGAGAGAGCACTGTGTGTGTGTGTGTGTGTGTGTGTGTGTGTGTGAAATCTAGAGGGAAGCAAATGCAGAACAACCTACTGTCTACACAGAACAAACTAACAAACAAATCAAAATAATTCCTGTCTATGTCATCAGACATGTCGCTTTCTAAGCAGAACAAAGAACCATGCTATATTTACACCAGCACGGCAGTGTCACAAATATTGATGACCCAAAGCAGAAATTAGCCTGATTGTCAAAACAGAATACTGCAGACGCTAGTATCCCGCATAGCGATTCGGCATCAACAACACTCCTCATCAAGTCAGAGAAATGTGACTGCACAAGCACAAAGCTCTGAGACATTAAATTGTGGTGGATGGGTCTAAATTTAAACAAAGCACATCTGTCGTGAGTCTCACTGACATTAAAGTTTGATAAAAACCTTGAAGTGTTTGAAATTCTTTACAGACTTAATTGGAATAGTAGCATTTTTACAAGACTTTAGTTTGGGATGTGTTTTGGATTCTGTAAGGCTTTTGTTATTGTTGGGACCATAGTTGGAATAATCTTGAGTGGGTGGCTCATTCCTAATATTCTTCAATTCGTCCATATAGTGACTAGCATGTACTCATTTATCTTTTCTATTTTTCCATTGATTGTTTGCGAAAGTGTGGGAGGCCCAATCCAAAGTTGATCACAGACTTTTGTAAGAAACAGATGAAGTTATGGATTTCTAACACCAAACTATTTCTCCCTTTCCTTGGTCCACACTTAATCTGCAGAACATTTGACTGCAAAGCCCACAACAGCACAGCACACCATCAAATAGGATAACAAAAACAACACTCAAAAGACACTGGCGATTGACCAGGCGTTCGACGGCGGCACTTGCTCTCCCTATCACATTTGTTAACTCTCAGGCCGCTCTGACATTTCCATTTGCACACTTCAATTGACAAAATAAAATATCCCTGTTCTACTCTCATCCCCTTAGCTCGGTGCAGGGTAATCACTTCTTCTCCATAGCACCATCACTCCTCTCCTCCTCTCCCATCCCTCCATCCCTCAGCAGGTTGGCTTATGATTGACTATGATACATAAACTAAAGCCCCCTCCGTCGGGCAGGCAGGGAGGTATACACACCACAGAGCTCAGCAGCATCTCTCTCCTTCTGGGGGTCACTTCCACAAATCACCTCGAGGAAGGACACACTTAAACTTCTCATTCCTCATTACTCTCGGTCTCTCTCTTCCTCTCGTTCCACCGCTCTCTCTCTCTCAGTTTCTTACCCCTTTCTCTCCCTCGTTCTCTCTCTCTCATTCTCTCTCCCACGCTCTGTTTATTCTCGCTCTTCTCCTGCTAACTGTTCATACCTAAACAGCTCTGTGTCGGGCATTGTCTGAGAATCATTTCCCCATCAAATTATTGACTTGGCCGTATACATTCTCCCCGAGTCTCCGCCATTTAATTTAGATGCAATGTTTGACTCATCAGCATCGGGGGGTCAAACGGGTGCTTTAAGAGAGAGACCAAACTGAGGTAAATTATACAAATTGACTGGCAGGCGAGATGGGGGCGATGGGGGAAGATGATAAACCTGTGTAACTCTGTGAACCTCTGTGACCCTCCTCCTTCCTTAATGATGTATCGCCCAAGCCAAGCAGATAAATCAGCTGATTGTGGGAGCAGATCAGTGTCTCACTAAAGACGCTGCTAACTTCACTGCCTCCGAGTTGTACTGTACGGAAACATGCTGATGCCCTGCTTCGATGGCAGTTAATCAATCAGAATTTTATTTTGGATGAGTGGAAGAATGAGAGAAAGTTGCTTTTTTCATGAGCTTTTCTCTGATAGAATAACACAGACCAGGGCTCATATCACAAGGGACTAATCAGAACAAGGCGATTGAGTCTTTTGTAAATGTAGTTGAATCCTGAGCATGTTTGTTTTTAGTTAGTGTCTTTTTCATGAAATAACTATGAAGTCGCATCAGTAAGAACATGCACTGAAATGGTACTTACAATGAGGTCAGATGCTCCTCTACGTATTATAAAGATTCCCTCTGCCATTTATCGACAACAACAAGGACATGTAGTACAGTAGCGTAGTCCTATGTTTTCAAGCCAAAATGGAGAAGTACTGTAGAAGGCAATGCTACTAAGCCTCAAGGACATGATGAGTGCATCAGTTCAGCCATCTGACTGAGAGAGTGAGAGAGAGAGGGAGAGAGAGAAAGAGAGAGAGAGAGAGAGAGGCCCGGGCCGGGCCGGGCCTGGAGAAAACAGATGGACAGATGAATGGTGGTCAGGTGTCACCCACACTGACTCCTCTCCTCTCTAGCTGACTGATGATGCTGATGTCTGCCATGTTTGGCAGGTCATTCACACAGATGGTGTGTACCTGACCGTCCCGCTGCCTCCTGGTCGGATGTGGGGCCGTGCAGGGCCTGACACACCAGCAACTCGAGCTGAGCATCTTCGGGAATCGGGAGCTCGAGCAGACAAAGCCTTCAGCTTGGATTAGCGATGGGGCGATTCTCAGCGACTACAAATTGTTGGTGGTTGGTGTACTAAATGGCTTTGACAGTCAGAAACGATTTAGTCAAATAGCTAATTAATGAAATGCATTGCATATTTTTTATGTGATTTATTTTTTATAAAACAGTTGGATATAGAGTATGTAAGAACTATATTTAGCAGTCTATCACAACCCAGCTATTAGAGAACACGCAGCCTTGATAATAAGGAGTAATCTTAGACATAATTCCCTCCTAAGTCAAAATAAAGGACTGCATGACATTGTCCTCTCTATAATGGAAGTCTCATTCCATTGATATAACAACACAAAGGGAGTGTTCATTGTGTTGTATGATTTAAACTTGTTGGTATGCAACAAATACAGTAAACAGAGAATAGACTTGGCTATGATTGACCTTTGTTATATTGATTTTGGCGGGGGCTTCTGGTTTCTGGTTCTGGCTCTAGGTCTCTGGCTGGGTGTCTCATTGTGTGTCACTACAGCAGAGGCCAGAGAGCTCTGGACGCTTAGAAAACAAACAGGGAATGTGCTGATATGCTGAACAGAGTGGTTATAATGCCCCAATTAGGGTTGCACATCAACACAGTACATCACAGAGCTATAGCTTCTCACAGACAGAATGGCTTTCCCCACAGATAACCATGAGCAAAGGAGTACATTTGAATAGTACAGTAGGCCAACCGTAATGACGATGCAAAATACAGACAGACGAGTGAGAAATCAACATTGATGTGTAATTTAATAGTCTATATAAGCTGCTGTTAATTTAGCTATTGTTGTTCTACTGATTGTGTTGTCAGTGTTGTTGTTTTTTTTTGGGGGGGGATACACATTCTTAGCAAAGGGAATACTACTGTAACACACACACCGATAGAGTTCAAATGCAGTACAGAATTTTAATGACCCAAGTGAATGCTCTGCACAGACTTACTGTACTGTAAGCTTGTAATGAGAGCTAAACGTGCTAGAGTGAAAAAATTAAACAATATCAATGCTCTACTTTTAAAATCCTCCAAACAGTTCAGAGACGGAGAGAACCAAGAGAGAACCACTCTAACAGATAATGAGGAGGGCCCTTATGAAATCATCGCGTGGACATACATACCCCTTAAAAACACACAGCTACTGTAGCTAACCCTTGGGCTGCCTTCATGAGCCTGTCTAACAAATGGGTAATGCTGCAAGATCACAGACATAGAGTTGCCTAATTAGACCCGCATCTCCTTGATTTGCCAGCGACGCTTAAAGGGAGTGGTTTGTTTAGCTGTTGTTTTTCTGAATCTCTGTGATCTAGGTCCAGTCCTACAGAGCTCTGAGCACATTAGTAAAAGCCACTCTAGACCGAAGGCAACAATTGCAGAATAAGGATAAGGATACCCCCTCGAGCTAGAGAACATTGTGCTGCTCATGCTGTTATTATTATTCTCAGCAAAGTTATTATGGCCCAAGAAGAAGTAAAGGAAAACAGCTTGAAGAGAACTTTGAGTTCATTTCTTCATGGGAGAGGAAATGCTAATGAGTTGAGGGAGAATGAAAGGGTAGAAATGCCAATAGGGTATGTTTTGCCGATAGTTGAATAAGGTCCTTTAAATTGTACAAAGTTTTAGTTCAATTGTCCAGAAATCTTTATAATAAATAATCAGACTGCAAAAAAATGGCCATCTTGAGAAAGAGTTTTCCCACTGGTCACAGACGTCATTTCAATGTCTAGTTTTGATTTACATTTGATTGAGTTGTCAACTAATGTGAATTCAACATAAAATCAACAAGAATTTGAAGCGTGCCATTGGATTTAGGTTAAAAGTTGGGTGAAATAAGACAGCAATTTCATAATTTCCTTACGTTGCTGACTTTTTTGTAAATCCAATCAGTTTTCCACGTTGATTCAACGTCATCACATTGATTTTTTAAATGTTTTATAATGTGGAAACAACGTTGATGTAACCAGTTTGTGCCCAATGGGTTGGTTCTCTGTTTGACATGACATTAAAGGAGAGAGAAAACAAGGTATCAAATCTGGAAACAGTTCCGTCAACTGATGGAATTCAATAGGACTCATCAACCTTTGTCTAGTAGCCTAGAAAATCAATGGGATTTGGGCTATAGAGGAATGGTAGTAGTTAAACATTCCAGGAATCAATAGTGCAATAATCGTATTTGGAGAATGTTCACAATGAGTACATGTGATGTGTGATGCTACGCAGGATTTACATTCCTTGGTATTGAAACAGTCTCAAAGATATGTGAAAGCTCCGGTAGAAAATAAAATAAAAGTTCATTGATGAATCCAGTATCAACTAAACCAGTGGTAACCATAACAACAACTATTTTCACAACCTCAAATGAACCTTAAATGTACCCAAACATGCAATTCAGAATAATTTAAAGTCGACTGTTTGGTGCAGTCACCACAGAACAGCTTGTATTCATTAATTATATGCCAAACCATAAATTCAAGATCCCTGTCTTTGTCTTTGTCAGTCGTTTGCTACGCAGAGACCCAGCATCATATTCGATGAAGAGAGAAACAAAGGGAATAATAGCCTATGATGGAAACACTGTTCATTATGCGCATAGACATGTCGCACGCTTCATGGATAATAGATGAAGATTATCAAACTCTGTCACAATGTGTGTGTGTAACGGAGACAAGAAAGTGCCGTAAGCTCACTACACAGTTAGCTTGAAATGTTGCCAATAGTGCTATTGAATTGGATCAAGCGGGCAGTCATATGTTAGCAAGGCAGAGGGCCCCGGGTTCGAGCCATGGTACTGACATTTTACCTCTACGTTGTACTCAGAGAGGGAGGAAGCTAATACTGCTAAGCTATCACACTGACGTCGGTTTTATGGGCAGAGCAGTTTAAATCAGCTAAAGTTGTTTAATCAACATACAGATAAAGCCTGTAGTTTGACCGGCAATATTGTGTAATAACAACATTTGTTACATTAACAACAGGTGTGAGAAGTATAAACACAAGACAAGATGTGGTGCTGTCATGACAACTGTAGGGTATTCCGGCTCAGGCAAATAAAATGGCTGGATCTATGATACATAATACACTGAATAAGTCATTATTTATTTGTTTTACTGTCCTTGACTCCTAGTGACAGAAGGTGCTGTCTGACAATTGTGGTCCATCAGAGAAATCTGCAGAGGGCTGTTAAATTCAGGCAGCACCTCAAGGCGTAACATTTCCTCATGTTTGTACAGTACATCATCATTCAAGCTGCCTGCCACATAAACAAACTACCTCAATGTGACATATTCAACTGCAGATCCCCTTTGCCTTTAAAATGTCAACCCTTTCTTCACCTCCATTCCTTCAACAGCCCAACAACACATGAGGAGTGTTAATTTCACCTGCTCCCTCCCCTTCTCTCCTCCTCCACTCCATCCAATCTTTCTCTTTTTCTCCAGGCCCCGCTGCTACTGTTCATCAAACTGAGAAAGAACTATCTTCTGTCTCTCGCTTATCTTAACCTCACCACTCTCCATCATATTACACCCAGCCTTTCATCTATCTTCCTCTCTTCCTCACCCCATCCTCCCCCCTTCCTCCCCCATCACGAGGGCGCCTGGCAGAAGCTGTCTTTAACCCGGACAGTGCTGGTGTCAGCGCATGTTTCCCTTCTCTTGAAACAGGCTACAAGTAGTACCAGGAGATAGAGTGTGAAATAGATGGTGTGCTCTGGCCTTGAGTAATAACTCTATAGAAAGAGAGAAAGAGAGAGAGAGTGTGTGTGTGTTTGTGTGTGAGAGAGAGCGAGTGTGAGAGAGAGAGAGAGAGAGAGAGAGAGAGAGAGAGAGAGAGAGAGAGAGAGAGAGAGAGAGAGAGAGAGAGAGAGAGAGAGAGAGAGAGAGAGAGATACAGTGGCGTGTATTCATGGGTGCCAAGGGAAGCCAGGTTTCCCCAAATATTTGACCAATACAAAAATAAAAATGATAAAATAATGTCTCTTTCGTCTCTCTGTGTTTTCATAATTTTCAGTCTATTCACAAGTGGCTGAATCTCACGGGAAAAATCATCTGAGCGAGGGAAATAGCGCCCCTGATGGCAGTAAGCATTTGGCCTCCCTTGATAAAAAAAATATAAAAGTATTAGCAAATCAGCTTTGAGCTGAGCTCAACTGTGGCTTGTCCTGGCGCAGCAAAACTCCCCCCAAGGGAGTTGTTTAGTAAACTGTTGAAAACATTTAAGTTGCTTGACCATGCTGCAGGTCATATAACTGTTTGTTACATGCAATAGACTTCATTGGACAGATTTTGCTCTCCGGTTTTTGATGAAACAAACATATGTGTAGTTGAATTTATTCCGCCACTGTGACTGTCTTTTTGTTGTCTCGGCCGTATTGTATAACACGGTGGCGTATAAACAAATGGGTTATAGCGCAAATATCACAAAATACAGTTGAAGTCGGAAGTTTACATACAATTAGGTTGGAGTCATTAAAACTTGTTTTTCAACCACTCCACAAATGTCTTGTTAACAAACTATAGTTTTGGCATGTCGGTTAGGACATCTACTTTGTGCATGACACAAGTAATTAATTTTTCCAACAATTGTTTACAGACAGATTATTTCACTTATAATTCACTGTATCACAATTCCAGTGGGTCAGAAGTTTACATACACTAAGTTGACTGTGCCTTTAAACAGCTTGGAAAATTCCAGAAAATGATGTCATGGCTTTAGAAGCTTCTGATAGGCTAATTGACATCATTTGAGTCAATTGGAGGTGTACCTGTGGATGTATTTAAAGGCCTACCTTCAAACTCAGTGCCTCTTTGCTTGACATCATGGGAAAATCAAAAGAAATCAGCCAAGACCTGAGAAAAAAATGGTAGACCTCCACAAGTCTGGTTCAACCTTTGGAGCAATTTCCAAACGCCTGAAGGTACCACGTTCATCTGTACAAACAATAGTACGCAAGTATAAACACCATGAGACCACGCAGCCATCATACCGCTCAGGAAGGAGACGCGTTCTGTCTCCTAGAGATGAACGTACTTTGGTACGAGAAGTGCAAATCAATCCCAGAACAACAGCAAAGGACCTTGTGAAGATGCTGGAGGAAACAGGTACAAAAGTATCTATATCCACAGTAAAACAAGTTCTATATCGACATAACATGAAAGGCCGCTCAGCAAGGAAGAAGCCACTGCTCCAAAACTGCCATAAAAAAGCCAGACTACGGTTTGCAACTGCACATGGGGACAAAGATCGTACTTTTTGGAGAAATGTCCTCTTGTCTGATGAAACAAAAATAGAACTCTTTGGCCATAATGACCATTGTTATTTTTGGAGGGAATTTTTATTTTTGGAGGGAATTGTTATTTTTGGAGTTATTTTTTCTAGGTCCAGTCCTACAGAGCTCTGAGCACATTAGTAAAAGCCACTCTAGACCGAAGGCAACAATTGCAGAATAAGGATAAGGATACCCCCTCGAGCTAGAGAACATTGTGCTGCTCATGCTGTTATTATTATTCTCAGCAAAGTTATTATGGCCCAAGAAGAAGTAAAGGAAAACAGCTTGAAGAGAACTTTGAGTTCATTTCTTCATGGGAGAGGAAATGCTAATGAGTTGAGGGAGAATGAAAGGGTAGAAATGCCAATAGGGTATGTTTTGCCGATAGTTGAATAAGGTCCTTTAAATTGTACAAAGTTTTAGTTCAATTGTCCAGAAATCTTTATAATAAATAATCAGACTGCAAAAAAATGGCCATCTTGAGAAAGAGTTTTCCCACTGGTCACAGACGTCATTTCAATGTCTAGTTTTGATTTACATTTGATTGAGTTGTCAACTAATGTGAATTCAACATAAAATCAACAAGAATTTGAAGCGTGCCATTGGATTTAGGTTAAAAGTTGGGTGAAATAAGACAGCAATTTCATAATTTCCTTACGTTGCTGACTTTTTTTTTTTTTTTTTTTGACTTTTGCCATAAAAAAGCCAGACTACGGTTTGCAACTGCACATGGGGACAAAGATCGTACTTTTTGGAGAAATGTCCTCTTGTCTGATGAAACAAAAATAGAACTCTTTGGCCATAATGACCATTGTTATTTTTGGAGGGAAAGGGGGGAGGGGCTTGCAAGCCGAAGAACACCATCCCAACCGTGAAGCACTGGGGTGGCAGCATCATGCTGTGGGGGTGCTTTGCTGCAATAGGGACCGGTGCACTTCACAAAATAGATGGCATCATGAGGAAGGAAAATTATGTGGATTTATTGAAGCAACATCTCAAGACATCAGTCAGGAAGTTAAAGCTTGGTCGCAAATGGGTCTTCCAAATTGACAATGACCCCAAGCATACTTCCAAAGTTGTGGCAAAATGGCTTAAGTACAACAAAGTCAAGGTATTGGAGTGGCCAACACAAAGCCCTGACCTCAATCCTATAGAAAATATGTGGGCAGAACTGAAAAAGCGTGTGTGAGCAAGGAGGCCTACAAACCTGACTCAGTTACACCAGCTCTGTCAGATGCTCTACTATTATTCTGACTTTTCCCATTCTTAAAATAAAGTGGCGATCTTAACTGACCTAAGACAGGGAATTTTTACTAGGATTAAATGTCAGGAATTGTGAAAAACTGAGTTTATACAGTTGAAGTCGGAAGTTTACATACATCTCAGCCAAATACATTTAAACTCAGTTTTTCACAATTCCTGACATTTAATCCTAGCCATTGCTTAAAGAAAAAAATAAGCAAACACGTTTGGTGTTCATCAAAAGCCATGTGGGAGACTCCCCAAACATATGGAAGAAGGTAATCTGGTCAGATGAGACTAAAATTGAGCTTTTTGGCCATCAAGGAAAATGTCTGGCGCAAACCCAACACCTCTCATCACCCCGAGAACACCATCCCCACAGTGAAGCATGGTGGTGGCAGCATCATGCTGTGGGGATGTTTTTCATTCGGAGGACAGAAATGATTAAATATTAAAACATTAGACCTATCACTAAAAGCTTCAGTCATACAAAAGTTATACTTAAATCCAAGCTGGTTCTCTAGCAAATTAGTAAAATTGTCTCACCCAATGTACAAGAATGGCCTTTTCCCTTTATTCAGATTACAACCTCTCACTTTCAGTTAATTGAAAAGGAAATCATCTCCCAAATATCACTATTTCTAAAAGAAGCCATAGAAAGTTGGTTGCAATTTCAATTTAATCCTTCAGAAACTACAGAACAAATAATGCAACAAATATTGTGGTTAAACTCAAATATACTCATTGAATAAAAAAAAAAAAAAAGTATAATCTTCCTAAATGATATCATAGGTAGGACTGGTGGAGATATGTTGCACATAAAACGTGGAAATGTCTGCTCTACCCAAAACTACAACCAAATAATTGCAGCATAACCGCAAAAATGGAAGAGGAAAGTGGAAGGGGGAAAAAGTAAGGAACTTGTCTGTCGGCCCTGCATTAAAGAACATAATTGGTTAAAGAAAATTGTGATAAATAAAAAAGTATACCAGTTTCATTTAAGGACTAAAGGATTTACAGCCGTCCCATATACAGTTGAAGTCGGAAATTTACGTACACCTTAGCCAAATACATTTAAACTCAGTTTTTCACAATTCCTGACATTTAATCCTAGTAAAAATTCCCTGTCTTAGGTCAGTTAGGATCGGCACTTTATTTTAAGAATGTGAAATGTCAGAATAATAGTAGAGAGTGATTTATTTCAGATTTTATTTATTTCATCACATTCCCAGTGGGTCAGAAGTTTACATACACTCAATTAGTATTTGGTAGCATTTCCTTTAAATTGTTTAACTTGGGTCAAACGTTTCAGGTAGCCTTCCACAAGCTTCCCACAATAAGTTGGGTGAATTTTGGGTCATTCCTCCTGACAGAGCTGGTGTAACTGAGTCAGGTTTGTAGGCCTCCTTGCTCACACACGCCTTTTCAGTTCTGCCCACAAATGTTCTATAGGATTGAGGTCAGGGCTTTGTGATGGCCACTCCAATACCTTGACTTTGTTGTCCTTAAGCCATTTTGCCACCCCTTTGGAAGTATGCTTGTGGTCATTGTCCATTTGGAAGACCCATTTGCGACCAAGCTTTTACTTCCTGACTGATGTCTTGAGTTGTTGCTTCAATATATCCCCTCTCTCTCCAAATGAAATCTTGCGACTTGTGATGGCCGCCCAACAACCTGCCCGCTTACATTTACATTTACGTCATTTAGCAGACGCTCTTATCCAGAGCGACTTACAAATAGGTGCATTCACCTTATAGCCAGTGGGATAACCACTTTACAATGTTTTATTTTTTTTATTTTTTGGGGGGGTAAGGGGGGGTAGAAGGATTACTTTATCCTATCCCAAGTATTCCTTAAAGAGGTGGGGTTTCAAATGTGTCCGGAAGGTGGTGAGTGACTCCGCTGTCCTGGCGTCGTGAGGGAGCTTGTTCCACCATTGGGGTGCCAGAGCAGCAAACAGTTTTGACTGGGCTGAGCGGGAACTATGCTTCCGCAGAGGTAGGGGAGCAGTCCCGTAGGCAAGCACCATGGTTTTAGGATCAAGAAGGTAATTCTGAGAGAGATAGCAGGAGAGTTGGCTAGAGACGGCACGCTCAAGAGTTTTGGAGAGAAAAGAAAGAAGGGATACTGGTCTGTAGTTGTTGACATCGGAGGGATCGAGAGTAGGTTTTTTGAGGAGGGGTGCAAATCTCGCCCTCTTGAAGACGGAAGGGACATAGCCAGCGGTCAAGGATGAGTTGATGACCCTATCCCCTCCTCTCTTCTCCAGACCATTTCCGGAGACCTTCTCCCTTACCTCACCTCGCTCATCAACTCATCCTTGACCGCTGGCTATGTCCCTTCCGTCTTCAAGAGGGCGAGATTTGCACCCCTCCTCAAAAAACCTACACTCGATCCCTCCGATGTCAACAACTACAGAAATAATTTTCCTTCCTCATGATGCCATCTATTTTGTGAAGTGCACCAGTCCCTCCTGCAGCAAAGCACCCCCACAGCATGATGCTGCCACCCCAGTGCTTCAAGGTTGGGATGGTGTTCTTTGGCTTGCAAGCAACCCCCTTTTTCCTCCAAACATAACAATGGTCATTATGGCCAAACAGTTCTATTTTTGTTTCATCAGACCAGAGGACATTTCTCCAAAAAGTATGATCTTCGTCCCCATGTGCAGTTGCAAACTGTAGTCTGGCTTTTTTATGGCGGTTTTGGAGCAGTGGCTTCTTCCTTGCTGAGCGGCCTTTCAGGTTATGTCGATATAGGACTCGTTTTACTGTGGATATAGATACTTTTGTACCTGTTTCCTCCAGCATCTTCACGAGGTCCTTTGCTGTTGTTCTGGGATTGATTTGCACTTTTCGCACCAAAGTACATTAATCTCTAGGAGACAGAACGTGTCTCCTTCCTGAGCGGTATGACGGCTGCGTGGTCCCATGGTGTTTATACTTGCGTACTATTGTTTGTACAGATGAACGTGGTACCTTCAGGTGTTTGTAAATTGCTCCCGAGGATGAACCAGATTTGTGGAGGTCTACAATTTTTTTTCTGAGGTCTTGGCTGATTTCTTTTGATTTTCCCATGATGTCAAGCAAAGAGGCACTGAGTTTGAAGGTAGGCCTTGAAATACATCCACAGGTACACCTCCAATTGTCTCAAATTATGTCAATTAGCCTATCAGAAGCTTCTAAAGCCATGACATCATTTTCTGGAATTTTCCAAGCTGTTTAAAGGCATAGTCAACTTAGTGTATGTAAACTTCTGACCCACTGGAATTGTGATACAGTGAATTATAAGTGAAATAGTCTGTCTGTAAACAATTGTTGGAAAAAGTACTTGTGTCATTCACAAAGTAGATGTTCTAACCGACTTGCCAAAACTATAGTTTGTTAACAAGAAATTTGTGGAGTGGTTGAAAAATAAGTTTTAATGACTCGAACCTAAGTGTATGTAAACTTCCGACTTCAACTCTATGTATTTGGCTAAGGTGAATGTAAACTTCAGACTTCAACTGTAGGTTGTAATATGGCTTTTTTACTGGCTTAGCTTGGCTTCCTCAGTGATATTACCCCCACACCGCTACTAGAGAGATATAGAGGGAGAGAGATAGTGAGAGAGAGCGCCACTGCCAACCATGCAGCTTTCAGCCGTGTAAGGTTTTTCTCCCTGGTGATTTCTTATCCCCTAACATGACTGTCAAGTATTACATTTTTCACCTCTTTGAAATCAAAAGCTGAATGAGGAGTGCAGACTGACAGACAGTTTAATTGGTCCATAAGAGGAGCACTTATACGTTACAGTAGGCCTACCATCTAGCCTGTAGCAGAGGGCAATATCATTGTTTATGGCTCAGAAAACTGCAGCATTTCCAAGGTTCTGGTAGAGGCCAATGGAGTGCACAGAGACACAGGGGTCTTGTGACATTTATCAAAAGGAGGTCAGGAAAAATTGGCAGTGAACTCTCTGCTCTGCACCAAAATATGATGAGGCATACTGGTGCAATATGGTCTCCATTCATCACCCAGCTATACTTTAGGGTTCTGTGTTCTGCACATCTATGAGGTTTTCATAATCCGCCCAATAATTATAAAGTGCCTTTGGATCCCTGTATGAATGCAAGACTGTGTATAAAATGCACATCAGGTGTGTGAGATAGGCCCTCTCTGGCTGTTGTCAACTGCACAGCAATCTATTTATGCTCCGGGTCGTGCTAAGCAATCATTTGTATGCAGAATAACAAAGGGGCAAAAAAACTGCGTAGCTTTGCTCTGTCCTATCACTCAAAGTATAGCCAATTTCACTTACATTTGGCCCCTTTGATTCAAACACATGCATTGGATTAATTTGAAAATGTCATTTCAAATGACTAGGCAACAGCTTGCCTAGACTCACCTTTTAATCAGTATAAAAGCGATGTATGCTTGTACTGACAAGGATACTATAATAGTATTCATATTTGCAAATACGATAAGCACCTCTGAAGAGCCCCATGAATGTGTGGCTGGACCACTATCAACCAAATTAGGTTACCGACACAGCTCGCTGGAGCAACCACACTGCACATGCTCAGAAGAGGCAGTAACTCAGAGTGTAAGACTGAGAATGAGACTCTGAAGAAACACATCATCGTTGTATAATCACAGTCTGTATGATGTCTTGTTAAACATATCATCGTTGTATAATCACAATCTGTATGATGTCGTTATTTTTCCTATAACCTTTTATAGAAAAAAACAGTTTTTTCTTCTTCTTTATAGTACAAACAAATAAGAGTGGGTTTGTAGTGCCATAGATCATTACAGTGAACCCTTTGCATCCAACACTTTCTGTCTGCCTCTCACTGAACAAACACATACCTCCTGGGTCACCTTGGAATGTAAGTTGGAATCAAATGTATGAATTTTCTTAATGCAAAAAAATTAACAAGATAAAGCATCAAACACAGATAGAGAGGAGAGAGAGGGAGAGGCAGAGAGAGAGAGAGAGAGAGAGAGAGAGAGAGAGAGAGAGAGAGAGAGAGAGAGAGAGAGAGAGAGAGAGAGAGAGAGAGAGAGAGAGAGAGAGAGAGAGAGGGAGAGAGCGAGAGAGAGAGGGGAGAGATAGGGAGAGAGAGGAGAGGGGGAGAGCACATGAGAGAGAGAGAGAGAGAGAGAGAGAGAGAGAGAGAGAGAGAGAGAGAGAGAGAGAGAGAGAGATAGGGGAGAGATAGGGAGAGAGAGGAGAGGGGGAGAGCACATGAGAGAGAGAGAGAGAGAGAGAGAGAGAGAGAGAGAGAGAGAGAGAGAGAGAGAGAGAGAGAGAGAGAGAGAGAGAGAGAGAGAGAGAGAGAGAGAGAGAGAGAGAGAGAGAGAGAGAGGGGAGGGAGCGAGAGAGAGACTGGAAGAGGAGGGGAAATAAGGAGCTCTACACAGGCTGCATTTTTATACACTGCCTCCATGTCCCAAGAGACTCAGCCCGGTCTGAGTGCTGTCTTTTGTAAGGTGTAATTATGGGTAATGTAGGATGACAGGGGCACACAACCGCAAAACAGCCACCATTACATCGCTCAGCGAGTACATCACATCACCCTGCCCCTGACAAATACAAACACACAGGTGCACACACCTTGAGTATGCACACACACACACACACACACACATACACAGTCTACCCCCCCCCCCCACATGTGTATATTAGATTAGTCATAAAAAGTGTACACACACCGCAGGTAACAGAGCTGTAGATTACCTCCTGCTGTGTTCACAGTAAACAGTAAGACAGTCATCAATACTGTTAGTATACAAATGTTTGGCTGGTATGCCCTCACCCGTCTGAGCGGTCGGCTGTGAATGCCCTCACCCGCTAGTACAATTATGCTGACTGTGATTTGGGTTCTGACCCTCCACAGGACGTCCGGTAAGAACAATGCTGATGCTTCTCTTTTCAGGGTTTTATTACATTTTCCTTTTCCCCAACACACATTAAGCACACACACTTTTTGTCATATAACATGAATCTTGACTGGGAGTGAATCTTGGTGGAATAGTACTTGTGTTACTCCGAATGAATTGTGGTTCACATTCAGGTATTCTTGTTACTGTCCACAATAAAAATAGTCCTCAGAAATGTGTCTTCTTTCTTTAGACAACGATAACACTCTGACCTGAGTGGGTGGGTGCAGTGTCCAGATGTGCCTTTCCAAGTGCTCTGATTGGTTGTGAATGGCAGGACCATGATGGGTGAGGGATAACTAAGGTAGGCTGAACAGCCAAACTAACGGGACTCAAGGGAAACTGAAGGGAGGGAAATGTAGATAGAGAGGAGTAGAGCAGGATGGTCTTTTTTACAGTTAGATGCCCTCATTGTGACCAGTCTGACCAGACGTGGGCATTCAAATCCTGCTATGAGAGTCTGTTTTAGCCCATGCTGATGCATAACCAGAAGTAATGAATGCATGATCATGCCATCCTATGTGCTTTACAGAGGCACAGTACTCTATGGTGCAGCTACTGTAAAGCCTCTGCACCTGACTCCTGTATTTGACTGTCAACACTTTATTTCCCCTGTGTTGATAGATTTCCCCTGGCCTGCTCTGGTCCCTCTCCTGGTTTTGCACTGTGTGGCCAACCAGCAAAACGACCTGGTGATATGTAGGACCAGGCCACACTGGGAGATCAACGTGTACTGTGGGGCTATGGGAAAGTGTGGGAACCCTTACAGTATAAGCCCTGCTGTACTGTATGGAATAATGACAAACTCCTATTCCCCATCCCCCGTACTGTATCAGAGGGTAGCCTGGAGAGAGAGAACTCCCCAAGCATAAATAATAGGTGTCCTCCGCCACCTCTCTCCATTCCCATTCTCTCCCTCTCTCTGCCACTGGCCCACTTCTGTTGCGCTCGCCCACTCCTCTCCATTCCACCCTCCCTTCCCCCTCTCCCTAACGCCTGGTAACCCACCTGTGGGTGACCCTACTATCTTGTCTCCTGTTCGTATCCTTACAGCACAAGGACAAACCCCAGCAGTGGCAGAACAGAACACACCTTGGGGAAACAGTTATTATTCAGTGGTAATGAGAATAATGCTACCGGAGGAGTGAAGAGGGGAAGCAAGAAGAAAAGATAGATAGCTAATAAGAGAGAGACGGAGAGAGAGAGATAGAGGGAAAGAAAGAGCGGGATAGAGAGAGAGGAGATGTTGTACCTTTACGATGCCTCATCTACGATAAACACCAGAGGCATAAAGTTACCTATGCATGTATATATTTTATTTAACAACTCTCCAGTGCGGTGGTGTGTGTGTGTGTGTGTGTGTGTGGCGGTGTTCTTGTCATGCAGATCTGTTTAATTACTGAAAGAGTGCTTACAGGTCACATCGAGCTGTATCCCTGAGAGAAAATTCTCTCTTCCTGCCTCCCTCCAACATTAGCATTAGAAAATAACACATTATGCAATTTTATGCTTCGTTATCAGTACCTCAGGGATATTTTTGTGGAAAAATGTCTGGGCAGTAGAAACAGAATAGCCCCCAACCCCCCCCATCCTGTCTGGAGAGTAGATTTGTTTCTTGAGAGAGGCACCTGAATTGGAGCTGTCCACACTCCAATGCTGATTGCGCTATGATTTTACGATTATTAGCAGATATGGGGCCTTTCGGGGGAGCTCATTCGTCAGGAAATCATTTCTCAGTTGTCCCACAAATCACAGGCACCGGCTCTGTGGCTCTGAGATCCTTCCCAGCCATATGGATCCTCTCACTGACTCTAGTTACCAGGAGGGATGGAGACACACACACATGCACACAGACACAAAGACACACAGACACACACAGGCACGCATGCACACACAGACCACATCTTTCCTGCAACACAATAACCCATAACATACAGCCTCAAGAAATTGGCATGTTATTGGAAGAGAGGAAATATGATTCAATTATTGAACAGTGGTTTAAACCCCTCAAAGTACTCATTTATTCATGAGCTGAATTTGAATTAATTGCATGCGTTCAGAGGGGGATCGAGACAGTTCAGTTCGACAGGCTTATATTGAATATAACCCTGGTACAAGCATGCATTAGTTATCCATGGTATATGCATTTTCCATGAGCAATGAACATTATGCATACACTTGCCTAGGCATTCCATCTATACAATCTGCGTAACTTCTTTATCTCTGCCAGAGATAGATAGAGAGAGAGAGAGAGAGAGAGAGAGAGAGAGAGAGAGAGAGAGAGAGAGAGAGAGAGAGAGAGAGAGAGAGAGAATAGTCCACAGCTTCCAACACTGCCAGCTCATGTAGCTAAAGTCCTTTGACAGTCCTTTAGAATTCACATACCATTGTCTGCAATGTATCTATTCTATTGAGCATTATTGTCGCCTAACCTCCAAAACGGAAGACATTGCACAGTCATGTTGTGTATAGTACAACAATGAGGTGTAGAATTGAGCAAAACGTTCTCAACAACGCAGTTTGAAATATGACTTTCAGAAATATTTCACAGTCTGAAATATGTGTGGAGGGAGGTGCCATTGACAACAGTGGAAGCACGAGCACAAGTACACATACAAACACAAGTGGAGGCTCCTCAGAGGAGGAAGAGGAGGACCATCCTCCTGAGTGAATTTCATAAAAATAAAAATGGTGAAACATTGAAAAAGTTATCCTTTTTAGATAAAACTATGCTAAAGATATTCACGTCACAAATAATTGATTAAAACAAACTGTTTTGCAATGAAGGTCTACAGTAGCCTCAGCAGCACTCTGTAGGGTAGCACCATGGTGTAGCCGGAGGACAGCTAGCTTCCGTCCTCCTCTTGGTACATTGACTTCATACAAAACCTAGGAGGCTCTTGCTTCTCATCCCATTCCACAGACTTACACAGTAATTATGACAACTTCCGGAGGACGTCCTCCAACCTATCAAGCTCTTACAGCATGAACTGACATGTTGTCCACCCAATCGAAGGATCAGAGAATGAATCTAGTACTGAAAGCATAAGCTACAGCTAGCTAGCACTGCAGTGCATAAAATGTGGTGAGTAGTTGACTCAAAGAGAGAGAAAGACAATAGTTGAACAGTTTTCAACAAATTTTAGCTATGTTGACTAGGACGTTACTTTAGCTAATATGGGGACAACGGTGTAGGCTGTGTGTAGAGGTTATGACATGGTTTAGCTTGGAAAGGTTTTTTTGCCTGGTCACATACAGCGCAAAAAAAAAAACTAAGGGAAAAGGTGAGAGGAGGAGAGTGCATAGAGGTGAACTGTGAAAGGGAACTGTGTTTATGAGTGATCAGGGGTGTATTCATCCTGCCGATTCTGTTGAAAAACATTTATTAAACGGAAGCAAACGAAACAGGGATAACAATACCTGAATTTGTCCAATAGAAACTCTCGTTTGTTACTGTTGGACTAGATCATCTAGATGCAGGCAAGAGTGTGCAAGGCGGTATTGAATGTGTCACTGTTTGTCCATGTGTCACTGTCTGTCATCTCAATTTTTTCTCTCAGACCTGTGTGTACCTACGTTGTAAACTTTCATTCATAGGCTAGGTTGTAGCAACCTCATGATGGGAAAATTCAAATATCATGTAGTAGCCTAAACCTATCGATGTTACATTGAACTGGGTGAATGGAATATGAATGACAGTCATTCAACATGCTGTAACAGAAATAAGGCCATGCTTATGAAAATAAATAAATAATCCTCCCTCATCATAAACGACACTGACCACCACTGACACACACACACACGTTTTTCCATCCTGCTGAGAAGAACCGTCTCACCGTCTCCCCCTTTTCTCTCAGGGGGAGGAGGTGAGCAGGGGGGAGAAGACCGGCTCTCCTGAGCCTGTATAACACAGCTACATACCAGTCTTGGCTCCATGTGCAGTGTCTCACTGGTCCTGTCTCTGGGCGTGTTCGAGCGTATCGATTTTGTCTAGTCAGTGATCACTGTTGGTCACCGCCTTTCAAAGTTTCTTGCATTATGGGGATAAAAATAGTTTGACTTGCACCTACATATCTACTTCATGAACTTTACAAAAACCATGTGATCAAAGGTCATGCAGTTTGGTGAAGTCGCCTTCAAGTAACTGCAGTTACTTTTCACCAACTGCACCATGCAGCCATCGCCTGGCTAGTGGGAGGCACTATTTGTCAGCCAATCATTAGTGTGTTTTTGGTTGACCCACACAAATGTAACCAAAGATGTGACTGAAACCTGTATTGCTCAGTTGGTAGAGCATGGCGCTTACAATGCCAGGATTGTGGGTTTGATTCCTGCAGCCACCCATATATACAAATACATGCATGCATGACTGTAAGTCACTTTGGATAAAAGCGTTGGCTAAATGGCATATATTATAAGGGAAAGTTAGAGGGTTTCAAACCGTGGCGAATGGCTTAATGAGGCGTGAAGAGAGGGCGGTCTCCTGCAGAGCAATTACCCGTCCCCAGGTAACGCCAGGCAGCTGTGGGATTGGGCCGCTGATCTAATGGAGGGGCTGATCTACGGGCTGGTGACAGGGAAGAGTACAGGCAACATCATGCCATTAGCCATCACCAGTCCTTTACGGACACTCAGACCACCCTGGACAAACAGCATGAATAACAATGAAAAGCCCACTAACCAACAAACATCCCACTGTTTGGTTGCCACTGTGTGAGATCGTGTGTGGGGTTGTTTCCTTTGAAAAGCGGCAAACAAAGCAGCATTCCTATCTCCCCTGACTATTTCCTGTCCGGCAGTAGGAGAAAGCAAATAAAAGCAGAACATTAGTTTTGTCATGCTGTGTATGTAAAGGATAGGAGAATAGGGAAGTAGTGTGTGCTTTGCGGACTGATGGTGTGAGCTGGTGAGTAAGTCAATCTTCTACACACGTCCCATCTGCATGTGTTTCTGTACACCTCCTGCAACCTTTCATCCTTCACTAGTCTACGACCTGATGTGGTCTTCAGCTTTTTTATCATAAATCACATGCGATAAATTGGCCCTGTCAGAAACGTGTTGCTGTGAAGGATTAGGTAGTGGACCTACAGGTGAAGAAAAGGTTCAGCATGTACTTTAACAAAGCTGTATGTACCTTTGTTTCAAAGCAATTGGGCACATATAGAATACATATAGCATACCATATGGAATCATGGTGTGTTTCTCTATCTCCAGTAGTGTTACAAAAGCGTGGTAACTTTCCCAAAATTCCCAGATCTTCCAGAGAACCTGGCTGGATGAATTTCCTGCTTACTCCCTCCTGATTCAGGGATTTTGGGGAAAGTGACCGGATTTTGGGGGTGAAGTGACCGGATTTTTCCAACCCTAATCTCTACCCTGCATCCCACTGCTGTCTTGCCTCTGAACCTAAGCAGGGTTGGTCCTGGTTGGTCCCTGGATGGGAGACCAGATGCTGCTGGAAGTGGTGTTGGACGGTCAGTAGGAGGAACTATTTTCTCTGGTCTAAAAAATGTATGTATTCCAATGCCCCAGGGCAGTGATTGGGGACATTGCCCTGTATAGGTTGCCATCTTTCGGATGGGACGTTAAACGGACGGGTGTCCTGACTCTCTGTGGCCACTAAAATCCCATGGCACTTATCGTAAGAGTAGGGGTGTTAACCCTGGTGTCCTGGCTACATCACCACTAGCAGTTACCATACCCGGTCTGCTACGTGATTGCTACTGTCCACAGGACATTTATAGTATTAGGCAAGACTGCCTTCTCGTCTTATGCACCAGAGGCATGGAATAGTCTACAATCCATGCTTCATCTAGATATGTTAGTGCCACTGAATGAATGTAACATTTTAATGGGCTGGATCATATTGTTGAATTGTATTGTATAGATGTATGTTTTAATTCTGAAATGTATTGATTGTTACTTGAAAAAGAGACTCTGGGGCTCAATGTGCTTTTCCTGGTTAAATAAAGCTTAAAAAAAAAAATATATATATATATATATATATATATATATATATATATATATATATATATATATATATACCATAATGGCCACCTAATCATCCCCAGCTTCGAATTGGCTAATTCTACCCCTTGTAACTATTCACTGGGTGTGTTGCTGTAAATGAGAATGTGTTCTCAGTCAACTTCACTGTTAAAATAAGGGTTTGAAAAAAATATTCACATATCTCATCTGATTATCAAATAAATGTTAGTGGGAAGACCCTCTACTCCTTGAGAGGGTCTCTCTTTCTCCACCATTCAAGTGGGACTAGGTATGTCTCACTAACCCAACAAGCAGAAGCACACTGACAAAGATATTCACCCTGTTGTTTTTCATGGTTCACCCTACATCTACATGATGCAGTATGTTGAAATGAATCCACAAATCATTCCTATTCTGCATTGCTGAGCTAGCAGGAAATAGGACAAAACTTCTTTACCAAAATGCATGCATTCAGTTTGTGGAGGACAAAAGTTGGCATTGCTGAATGAAACATATCCCTGGGGCCTCTGCTCTGCTGTGTTCTGTCCTCCACAGGGAAAAAGCCTGAAGCATCTTCGGATAGATATTCCACCACGAGGTATTCATAAAGGGATTAAACGAGCTGTCAGTCTTTACTCCCATCTCTCACACAAACGCACACACACATGGCGCGCACGCACGCATACACACACTCACTCTCCCTGTTCGGAGCGGGACAAAGCACGGTACACGTCTGTCAACCTTCCCCTTTAACTCGGGAGACCTGGGGGTGACCGGTGGGCCAGGCCGGCAGTGACTCACTAATTACACAGTTAATATAGTGAACAGAGGCTCGCAGGCAGCCGGGATGGGGCTGTGATAACTTTGGCAGTAAAGCCAGCACCACTGACCGGCGTGTCCTTGGAGGATGTGCAGGGAGTGGACAGAGGGAAAACGACAGGGTGTGTGAGAGAGAGAGAGAGAGAGAGAGAGAGAGAGAGAGAGAGAGAGAGAGAGAGAGAGAGAGAGAGAGAGAGAGAGAGAGAGAGAGAGAGAGAGAGAGAGAGAGAGAGAGAGAGAGAGAGAGAGAGAGAGAGAGAGATATTTATAGATTAATTGCACCTGTCTTTATGTGTGTGTGATCCCAATTATACATAGGTTGTAAACTAAGGGATATACAGTGCATTTGGAAAGAATTCAGACCCCTTGACTTTTTCCACATTTTGTTACATTTCAGCCTTTTTCTAAAATTGATTAAATATTTGTTTTCCTCATCAGTCTACACACAATACCCTATAATGACAAAGTGAAAACAGGTTTTTAGAAATGTTTGCAAATGTATTAAAAATACAAACAGAAATACCTTATTTACATAAGTATTCAGACGCTTTGCTATGAGACTCAAAATTGAGCTCAGGTGCATCCTGTTTCCATTGATCATCCTTGAGATTGGAGTCCACCTTAATTGGAGTCCACCTGTGGTAAATTCAATTGATTGGACATGATTTGGAAAGGCACACACCTGTCTATATAAGGTCCCACAGTTCAAATCAAATCAAATCAAATTTTATTGGTCACATGCGCCGAATACAACAAGTGCAGACATTACAGTGAAATGCTTACTTACAGCCCTTAACCAACAGTGCGTTTATTTTAAACAAAAAAAGTAAGAATAAAACAACAACAAAAAAAAGTGTTGAGAAAAACAAAGAGCAGAAGTAAAATAAAGTGACAGTAGGGAGGCTATATATACAGGGGGTAACGGTGCAGAGTCAATGTGCGGGGGCACCGGCTAGTTGAGGTAGTTGAGGTAATATGTACATGTGGGTAGAGTTAAAGTGACTATGCATAAATACTTAACAGAGTAGCAGCAGCGTAAAAAAGGATGGGGTGGGGGGCAGTGCAAATAGTCCGGGTAGCCATGATTAGCTGTTCAGGAGTCTTATGGCTTGTGGGTAGAAGCTGTTGAGAAGTCTTTTGGACCTAGACTTGGCACTCCGGTACCGCTTGCCGTGCGGTAGCAGAGAGAACAGTCTATGACTAGGGTGGCTGGAGTCTTTGACAATTTTGAGGGCCTTCCTCTGACACCGCCTGGTATAGAGGTCTTGGATGGCAGGGAGCTTTGCCCCAGTGATGTACTGGGCCGTACGCACTACCCTCTGTAGTGCCTTGCGGTCAGAGGCCAAGCAGTTGCCATACCAGGCGGTGATGCAACCAGTCAGGATGCTCTCGATGGTGCAGCTGTAGAATTTTTGAGGATCTGAGGACCCATGCCAAATCTTTTTAGTCTCCTGAGGGGGAATAGGCTTTGTCGTGCCCTCTTCACGACTGTCTTGGTGTGCTTGGACCATGATAGTTCGTTGGTGATGTGGACACCAAGGAACTTGAAGCTCTCAACCTGTTCCACTACAGCCCCGTCGATGAGAATGGGGCGTGCTCAGTCCTCTTTTTTTTCCTGTAGTCCACAATCATCTCCTTTGTCTTGGTCACGTTGAGGGAGAGGTTGTTGTCCTGGCACCACACGGCCAGATCTCTGACCTCCTCCCTATAGGCTGTCTCATCGTTGTCGGTGATCAGGCCTACCACTGTTGTGTCGTCGGCAAACTTAATGATGGTGTTGGAGTCGTGCCTGGCCATGCAGTCATGGGTGAACAGAGAGTACAGGAGGGGACTGAGCACGCACCCCTGAGGGGCCCCCGTGTTGAGGATCAGTGTGGCAGATGTGTTGTTACCTACCCTTACCACCTGGGGGCGGCCCGTCAGGAAGTCCAGGATCCAGTTGCAGAGGGAGGTGTTTAGTCCCAGGATCCTTAGCTTAGTGATGAGCTTAGAGGGCACTATGGTGTTGAATGCTGAGCTGTAGTCAATGAATAGCATTCTCACGTAGGTGTTCCTCTTGTCCAGGTGGGAAAGGGCAGTGTGGAGTGCGATAGAGATTGCATCATCTGTGGATCTGTTGGGGCGGTATGCAAATTGGAGTGGGTCTAGGGTTTCTGGGATTATGCTGTTGATGTGAGCCATGACCAGTCTTTCAAAGCACTTCATGGCTACAGACGTCAGTGCCACGGGTCGGTAGTCATTTAGGCAGGTTATCTTAGAGTTCTTGGGCACGGGGACTATGGTGGTCTGCTTGAAACATGTTGGTATTACAGACTCGGTCAGGGACATGTTGAAAATGTCAGTGAAGACACTTGCCAGTTGGTCAGCACATGCTCGGAGTACACGCCCTGGTAATCCGTCTGGCCCAGCGGCCTTGTGAATGTTGACTTGCTTAAAAGTCTTACTCACATCGGCTACGGAGAGCGTGATCACATAGTCGTCCGGAACAGCTGGTGCTCTCATGCATGCTTCAGTGTTGCTTGCCTCGAAGCGAGCATAGAAGTGGTTTAGCTCGTCTGGTAGGCTTGTGTCACTGGGCAGCTCGCGGCTGTGCTTCCCTTTGTAGTCTGTAATAGTTTTCAAGCCCTGCCACATCCGACGAGCGTCAGAGCCAGTGTAGTATGATTCAATCTTAGACCTGTATTGACTCTTTGCCTGTTTGATGGTTCGTCGGAGGTCATAGCGGGATTTCTTATAAGCTTCCGGGTTAGAGTCCCGTTCCTTGAAAGCGGCAGCTCTACCCTTTAGCTCAGTGCGGATGTTGCCTGTAATCCATGGCTTCTGGTTGGGGTATGTACGTACGGTCACTGTGGGGACGACATCATCGATGCACTTATTGATGAAGCCAGTGACTGATGTGGTGTACTCCTCAATGCTGTCTGAAGAATCCCGGAACATGTTCCAGTCTGTGCTAGCAAAACAGTCCTGTAGCTTGGCATCTGCGTCATCTGACCACTTTTTTATTAACCGAATCACTGGTGCTTCCTGCTTCAGTTTTTGCTTATAAGCAGGAATCAGGAGGATAGAGTTATGGTCAGATTTGCCAAATGGAGGGCGAGGGAGAGCTTTGTATGCGTCTCTGTGTGTGGAGTAAAGGTGGTCTAGAGTTTCTTTCCCTCTGGTTGCACATTTGACATGCTGGTAGAAATTAGGTAGAACGGATTTAAGTTTCCCTGCATTAAAGTCCCCGGCCACTAGGAGCGCTGCATCTGGATGAGCGTTTTCCTGTTGATTAATGGCCTTGTACAACTCGTTCAGTGCAATCTTAATGCCAGCATTGGTTTGTGGTGGTAAATAGACAGCTATGAAAAATATAGCTGAAAACTCTCTTGGTAAATAGTGTGGTCTACAGCTTATCATAAGATACTCTACCTCAGGCGAGCAAAACCTCGAGACTTCCTTAGTATTTGATTTTGTACACCAGCTGTTGTTTACAAATATACAGAGACCGCCACCCTTTGTCTTACCGGAGCCAGCCGTTCTGTCCTGCCGATGTAGCGTGTAGCCTGCTAGCTGAATGGTATCATTGTTGTCGTTCAGCCACGACTCCGTGAAACATAAGATATTACAGTTTTTAATGTCCCGTTGGTAGGATAACCGTAATCTTAAATCGTCAATTTTATTCTCAAAAGATTGAACGTTGGCTAATAGTATTGATGGGAGAGGCAGTTTACTCGCTCGCCGTCGGATCCTTACAAGGCACCCCCGACCTACGTCCCACGATATCTCCGTCTCTTCCTCAGGCGAATGACGGGGATCTGGGCCTTGCCGGGTGTCTGTAGAATATCCTTCGCGTCCGACTCGTTGAAGAAAAAGTCTTCGTCCAATGCGAGGTGAGTAATCGCTGTCCTGATATCCAGAAGCTCTTTTTGGTTATAAGAGACGATGGCATAAACATTATGTACAAAATAAATTACAAATAACGCGGAAAAACACACATAATAGTACAATTGGTTAGAGGGCTGTAAAACGGCAGCCATCTTCTCCGGCGCTGTTAACGCATGTCAGTGCATGTCAGAACAAAAAACAAGCCTTGAGGTCAAAGGAATTGTCTGTAGAGCTCCGAGACAGGATTGTGTCGAGGCACAGATCTGGGGAAGGGTACCAAAAAATGTCTGCCACATTGAAGGTCCCCAAGAACACAGCGGGCTCCACCAAGACTCTTCCTAGAGCTGGCCGCCCGGCCAAACTGAGCAATTTGGGGAGAATGGCCTTGGTCAGGGAGGTGCCCAAGAACCTGATGGTCACTCTGACAGAGCTCCAGAGTTCCTCTGTGGAGATGGGAGGACCTTCCAGAAGAACAACCATCTCTGCAGCACAACACCAATCAGGCCTTTATGGTAGAGTGGCTAAACGGAAGCCAGTCCTCAGTAAAAGGCACATCCCGCTTGGAGTTTGCCAAAAGGCACCTAAAGGACTCTCAGACCATGAGAAACAAGATTCTCTGGTCTGATGAAACCAAGATTGAACTCTTTGGCCTGAATGCCAAGCGTCACGTCTGAAGGAAACCTGGCACCATCCCTACGGTGAAGCATGGTGGTGGCAGCATCATACTGTGGTCCTCTGTAGCTCAGCTGGTAGAGCACGGCGCTTGTAACGCCAAGGTAGTGGGTTCGAACCCCGGGACCACCCATACACAAAAAAAAATTATGCACGCATGACTGTAAGTCGCTTTGGATAAAAGTGTCTGCTAAATGGTATATTATTACTGTGAGAATGTTTTTCAGCGGCAGGGACTAGGAGACTAGTCAGGATCGAGGGAAAGATGAACGGAGCATATTACAGCGGGATCCTGCTCCAGAGTGCTCAGCACCTCAGACTGGGGTGAAGGTTCACCTTCCGTCAGGACAACGCAGGAGTGGCTTTGAGACAAGTCCGGACTTGTCCGGACTTGAACCCGATCTAACATCTCTGGAGAGACCTGAAAAAATGCTGTGCCCCTCCAACCGGCCGTGATTGGGAGTCCCATAGGGCGGCACACAATTGGCCCAGCGTCGTCTGGGTTTGGCCGGTGTAGGCCGTCATTGTAAATAAGAATTTGTTCTAAACTGACTTGCCTAGTTAAATAAAGGTTAAATTAATTTTAAAAAATAAAAATAAAAAGATCGGAAGAAACTCCCCAAATACAGGTGTGCTAAGCTTGTAGCGTCATACCCAAGAACACTCGAGGCTGTAATTGCTGCAAAAGGTGCTTCAACAAAGTACTGAGTAAAGGGTCTGAATACTTTTAATTTTAATACATTTGCAAACATGCTTTGTCATTATGGGGTATTGTGTGTAGATTGATGAGGATTTATTTGATGAATTTTTCATTTTAGAATAAGGCTGTAGCGTAACAAAATGTGGAAAAAGTCAAGGGGTCTGAATACTTTCTGAATGCACTGTATGTGTGAGAGGCTAGTGCCCACAGACACTCATGCACACATACACAGACACACTGACATACACACAGGCATACACATCCACACCGTTACAGTTACTAGTTAGCTGTCCAAAATTGTTTTGGATTATTTTCCCCTTAAGATGCATTAGAAGAAGACAAAAAGGAACCATCAAACACATTTGGTGTGTCATCATAGTGGTCAGACTCGCTCAGGTGGAACAAACTTAAATTTGCGCCTTTTTTCAATGCTGAATTGAATGTCATTGAGAAAACAAAAAGGTGTCATGTATTTTTTCCGTAAACATCCTTTCTGAATTTAAAAGCAATCCAATAAGTAGTCATCTAGTTTTTAGTATCTGTAATCTGAGGTGTTGCTTGCATGTGTTGCATGCACCCACACACACTGCAAAAACATAATCAGGCAGTCAACACTGTGTGGATGCATATAAATGTCCTGTATCAATGTACTGTATGGGCATAACTTTCATACCACCTCCTTTCCTAATCAACATCTATCTGCACCACTACAATCTATAGGAACCTTCACTGTAAAAACATTACTGACATTTTAAAGAAAATTACTGGTATCACAGTACCCAGTATATTACTGTAAATGTATAGTAAAATACTGGCAGCACAGAAGCCAGTAAATTCCTGTAGATTTACAGGAGCTTTACTGAAACACAAGACTACAGCAACATGCTGTATTTCTAGAATTGACATTGCATTACTGGAAGCCCAGTCGTTAATAGACTATTGCAGATGTACAGTGCAGGCAGCTAGTGCCAACCATCAATGGGCAGTATTTCTGATACATGATGATATAGGTGTTTCAGTAGGTTCAATACCTATTTTGTCATTTGTATTTCACTAGCCTGATGTACAATTCATGTATTTTGTAACAGTTTAATTAGAATTAATGTATTATGTATTTTCTAACACAAAAATAAACTTGCACTGAACTACAACAACATTCTCGGTAACGGTAACATAATCGTATAACTTGATTTGACTTGGATATGTTCTTGCTTATCTATCTTAGTTTAATGCACTGAATGTAATTCGCTCTGGATAAGAGCATCTGCTAAATGACCAAAATGTAAATGTAAAAATGAACACTTCAAAGCACACTGCTGGGTATTATTCTAATGAGCTCCTCCCCTAAACAAGGCTATGTTTGATCAAAATACAAATAGTTTGAGGGCGGAGCTCATTGCAAGTGTAAATTTAGTAAATGTTGGTAATTTAGCAGATGCTTTTGTCCAGAGCGAGTTACAGTCAGTGCATTAAACTAAGACTGGTAAAAAAAATTAACATATCACAGTCATAACAAGTAAAACGTTTCTGTAACCGTTACTGAGAATGTTGTTGTAGTTAAGGATACATTGGTCTTCAAGGTATTTTGTGTCTATCACAAGATACCCTTTGATGTATTTTACTGTAATATTCACAGTAACTTACCACCAGCTTCCTCTAAGTTACTGTAATATCAGAGCAACAGTACTGTAAAATTAGCCTACTATACAGTAAGAAAGTAAATGCTATTGTAATATTGGTAATTTACAGTATTTTATATGGGATTGGTGCAAGCAGATTGGCTGATAGGTATTACTATATTACAGCATATTTATTAATATTTTGTGTTTTATATCACTTGCATTTCCCGAGGCCTTAACAAAGTCTTCCAAAATGGCTGTGATTACAGGGCAAAACAGATCAAAAGGACTTGGCAAAACCCTCAACCGGTAAAGGTTTAAGACTTGCTGCCACTCTGGGCATGCCTCGAAATATGTTAATGAGCCAGTGACTCTTTTTCCACAATGCACCATAATTTACAGAATGCTGTAGTAAATATACAGCAAAACTGCAATACAGTACTTTATTGTTAAATTGTATTGTAATAAAATTACAGCAATTGCTAACAGTGTTTATGTGTTGCACCCATTAGTGAGAATGCTGTACCCCACAGAATACGGTACCATACCGTCTTTTTGTAATGTAAAAACGTTGTCCTGTAAATCTATAGTAACCTACTGGCTACTGTGCTGCCAGTAATTTACTGTAATTCAGTGTACCCCACAGAATACAACACCATACAATATATTTTTTTTCACTAACACATTTTGAGGTGTGCCTTATAAGAGGCTCTATTTATTTCACCCGTTAATGAAATGTGGTAGTAGGTTTCTAACCATTTAATGCGTGTTGGGGACAGATCAGAGTGGCAGCAAGTCTCAAACCTTTACTGGTTGAGTGTTAAGCCATGTCCTTTTGATTAGTATTGTAATGATGGGAAACCGACGCTTTCTGAAGGCTTTGGCGCTTTCACCACATTGTGCCGAAAAACGATTAATTACTCTGAGCTTCATTATCTGTTCACAATGCACATAAGTGACATCTGCTAGTCAACAATAAATAGCAGCGTGTGATTATCAGATAGAGGTATTTTTTCTCCATTGTTTTAATAACACAGCAGCGGTAAGTAGTTGGCTTTAGTAGCCTATAATGAGTTGGAATACCAGGTTGGCATCTTTCATCATGCTTCCCTTTTTTGCCTTCAAGTTGACTATAAAAAAAAAACTGAATCTATGGCATTATTTAGGATTCTTAAGACAGCAGCTTATACTAAACAAAACAAATTATTTGAACAAAAGTGCAGAGAGAACAATTCTTAAAATAGTGTGCCTCCAACAGGAGTTGACCTCATACCCTCAATGTGCCATAATTCCCTACTCTATCTGCTAAACTACCGCTCAGATTAAAGTTTTTATACAAAATCCTAACTATATTTGTAAGTATGGTGTCCAGTAGAGGTTGGTGTATGATAGCAGCTTGGAATAGAAAAAAGCACCGGAACCACGGCGAAATCAGTGGGGTCTCGCTTTTTGCAACACACGGTTTGAAAAAGAACATGTTCAAACCGTCATTGACAACGTACTTCTGATAAAGTGATACACGCATCGGCACACTGCTTCGAAGATAGCTGCTTAGCGATATCGACGCATGCCTCGGAGCTCCGGTATCAAACGCAACATCACTAATGTTTTGCCCTGTAGTCACTGCCAGTTTAGAAGCCTTTGTTAAGGCCTCTACAAGTGCAAGTGATATAAAACACAGAATATTCATTGGTGTGCTGTAATATATAATTACGTATAGCAGCCGCACACGTCCATGGCTGGCACAGAACCTTCCCTATAATCCGCCCTTTGAGGGGAGAGAGTGTTGAGCACAGATTGCACTCTCTGTGTGATCTACAAAGGCATCATCCCCCTATTCCCATCTGGCCCTAGAGAAAACAGACAGGGGTTAGTGGCCTTCAGGAACATCTGATAACAACAATTAATTCAGCCAATCAATGTTCGTCAGCGCTGAGGCTGCAGGTCAGGGCCCGCGTGGAGGGGGTCTGAGTAGAGCACATGCTTCTGACAGCACAGAGAGACAAGGGCCTAAACTCAGACACGCGCACACACAGACAGGCAGACATACAGAAACACACACCAGATCATGCCGGATAATGAATGATTTATATACAACTTCCTCTTTATGCAGAAATCAAAAGGAAAATACAATGACGTCGAGACCGGATAACTGAAACACAGCTTGGCTTCACCTTCAGCTCTATTTCATTTTACGTAAACGTTTTGGGGAGGGGGGATGGGTGTTGGTTATGCTGTTGAGGAAGATGTCTAGATGTCTTTGGTTGTTGGTGAGTGTCTGAGGAACTACAGGGGTTATTTATGTTGCATATGATGGTTTGAGATAGGGAGCAGAGTGGGAATAAACATGTAGCATGCTGAATGCCTGTTCATGAGACTAAACTGTAACAGGGGTTCCACCCCCCATACGGTTTCTACCAATGTGTCTGAGTGTGACAGGTATGACATCCGGTGAGATCACACTGTTCCACTCCCCGCTCTCCTCCCACCACCATCAAACACACTTTCCCATATGGTATACACACATAGATGCACACGCACACACCATGCAGTACACTCATTAGTACATCATCACCATTCTCCAGGTTCACTGCCACGAAACAAATGGACCGTTCTGGAGACACGCTGGTGAAGTCTTTTTCGCTTTCTCTCTTTATCTCTCTCCCACATCCCTCTTTCCCTTCTCTGCCTCTCTGTCTCGCTCTCGTTCCCCTTTGCTCTTGTCTCCCTTGCATTAGTGAGGTCTCCATACAGTGAGTCATCCCTGAGCATGTGAACAGAGCTGTCTTCTCTTTCTTTTATCCTATAATCATCTCCCGAATCGTTACCTGAGGGCCTTAGATCCCCGAGCAGTCCAACATGTCATACAGCTCCACTGTGCCCAGACCTCAGTGGTCCTAATTAGGCAAAATACCAGTGGAGAGGGGGACAAAACGTGGCTCTCAGTTCTCCTGTCCACAATGGAGCTACTGGGAACACTTGGGGATATCCCAGGCAATTTGCTGCACAACTCAACTCCTTTTGCCAAACAGAGGCTATTAGGCTGAGCATAGCTAGTAAGTGACGGCGTTTCATGCACATCAAATGTCAATAGGTGGTGCTTGAGATATCAAATGGAAAAGACAAGCCATGTGCGATAGCTTTTTTTCTGTTTAAAGGGCAGGTCTCCGTCGCTCCTCTCCTCTCGAGACCTCATCGAGATGGATCAGACTCCGATTCAAATCAGATTCAAATGCTGTGAGGAGCAGCATGCTGATCGTCATAGTGACATTTTTAAGAACTGTTGTCACATAGCTGGACAATATCCACTCTGGTCTTTTTACAACAGATAGACAGTTTGGTTGCATTTCTAACACAATTTATTACATCGGCCTTGACATCGCAAGAGAAAAAGTGCATAATATATTCCTCTGTAAAGGCTGTCTGAGGACGCAGCTTTGAAGATGTCATTGTTAAGGAGAAGTGATACGGGGACATTTGAATTCCAAAGTGAAATGAGCGGCCTTCCATCCAAGCAGATGCGATAGCAGCATCCCATTTCAGGGAACATAAAAGTTATACCCGCCAGTGTGCAGCCCACCGCTGAAAAAGTCAATAAAACCAAGAGGAACGGCTAGTCGGCTACATGGTGCCTGATGAGGTACAACTAGGAGAGTAAATCACCCTGCCTAGTGCTGTGTGTGTGTGTGTGTGTGTGTGTGTGTGCGTGCGTGCGTGCGTGCGTGTGCGCGTGTGTGTTCCCTCTCCTAACACCAGAAGTGGACGGTAATTGCGTTTGATTGGATTTTCTCGCCAACTGGATCGGTTTATTGCCATGAATTACAGGTCGTGGTTCGGCCGCTGATGGCTTTTCAGTGAGACGTGTGTTTGTCGTTCACACACGCAGGTTATGTTTATCTATCATTTATTCACCCAAAAAATTGAAAAGTGCGTGCCTTTGTTTTACGATTGCATAATGAAGTGAGGAAGATTCAATCTCAGGCATAACAAAGGCATGGTTTTGGCATGGTGTAATTAGTGGTTGAAAACGAGTACCACTTAGAAAGGGTCTAATTAGCCCTATACACCTACATGTTTACTGCTGCTTGGCTGCTGGTACTAAATCCGTTGGCTCAACAGTCAGCATGACCAGGAATTATTGAAAAATTATAGAATGTGATAAGTAGGAGTTAATAAATCATGTTGGAGGGAGCAATATAGGTTCAATTGCATCAACAGAATAATTTAAAGTCTATAATAACTTCCATTACTGTACATGTCAGTATGAATATTTACCCAATATATCATACTGCACTTCAAATAGGGGCAGGAGTTTTTCTAGACCATGCCATGACCGAAAAAACAACAGATCCTAGTTCTAGCCTGCGAGTTGTTCCTTGTCAGGTCAATTAGTAAAAACTCAATATAGCTACAACACAAACAATCATAATCTGTGAAACCAGAGCCTGACAGAAAAGCACAACAACTCATTTACACCCTGATGGCACGATGGGATGAGAGCCTTATCACACATCCATTTGTATTACACTGGGCTAGCAGGTCCCACTCCGTCTATTTGCCTTTATAGATTTGTTTTTGATGGAGCCCTATGCTTGTGTCACCTGCGAAATTGCTGTGGCAGAGGGACCAGTCGAGAGCTAAATAGCTTTTTATTTGCAGGGCGGATAAATGAGCTTGCACACTGTAAAAGGACATAACCAATCAGCCAGTGGAATCAGCACAGGACATCCTCAAATGAAAACAACAAACCGGCCGGCGTCTTATTGGAGTTTCTTGTTGTATTTCTATTTCCCAGTGTCCTAACAGATATCTCGTTTAACTCTAGTCAAAATGAGCCATCAGAATCAATTAAGTCTTGGAGTGTGTGTTTATTTGCCAAGCAAAAGAGGTAGCATGCACACACACCCACTGTGATCAATAAAAAACAGGAGGACTTATATTTGTAGAGGAAAGCAGGAGAATGCCAAATGGAGGTTTCCAGATGTCTGTTAAACAATAAAGGATCTATTTGGGAGCTGTGATGTTGAATGTCGACCCAGTGTCTATCAACATTGAATCACAAACTCAGAAAACGATTGCACTAGTCTATCCCCATTGAATCACAAAACGCACAAAACAAAACTCTTCAATGACTCCCTATATGCCCACAATTCCCTCTGTTATTTCAGAAGTAGCTACTGGCATCTCTTTGGCCTTCTCCTCTAGAAAATTACCCCAACTCTGACTGTAACCACTCATTAGTTAAAGGAAGCAATCGAGCTCAATGCCAAAGCAACGAATGTTCGGAAGTAGCGCTGGATTCCAGGCACTCAGCAAAAAGAAGGGCTTTTGTTATGATAACCGAAATAGATTTTCTGTCATTTTCATGAATTTCACTAATATTTTAACTGTATATGTAATTGCTGCATTGTCCATATCCATTGAGGTGGTAGGTTTTTTGCTGTAAGGGTAGAAAATCACACGGGATTGATACAATTCACATGGGAGTGATAGGGCAGTGAATTGGCTTGATTTAATGCAGTCAGTCCCTTATTATCATAACTATAGGCTACCCTATACATTATATTCAAACTCTCTTCATTATTCTTCCTATTAGACATTCACAGACTTCCCCAATGTTCCTTTCAAGCTTCGTGACTCAAACTGAAAAGTGTCTCCCGCCGTTGGCAAGAGCGTTTTCCCTAACTGTCGCCACTGAATTGCAAATCAAATAATTATGCAGTTGCTTATTTTACTTATGATACAAAGTGCTCAGGCAAAGGGAGGCAGAATGCAATCCTTTCAGAAGAAAGAGATAAACAGTGATTGCCTTGCGGATGCTGCATTCAGGACGGGGCTAGTGAATAAACCCCTCTCATTAAAGAACACCTGCGATAAAAGCAACAAGCTGGGTGAATATATGCAGCCGGCTGGTTGGCTGGATGTTGGAGGTTTGTGGTTTGAAAAGAGGGAACCTGTTAGAAAAACACTTCCTGCGTTACCATGTGTGTGAAGATCCATTAGCGGTTAGCACCAGCTCCTCCCAACGCTTCTAGAATCTAGAAACATGCCCTCAGAGCCCAACATCTGCGTCAACAGACAGAGCAACAGCAAAGGAGACATCCGTTGGCACACACCGTACCTACCAACAACCATACAACAATGTACCAACAACCTACCACCATGTAGTACATGTACCGAACAGTACACAGAGGTGGACTAAGTCTGCCTGGTGTTGACTGGTATGCAGGGCAACCGTAGGGCAACCAACCACAGTGTATTTTAATTATTTATACTTCAACTTTATTTAACCAGCTATTTAATGGAGAATAATATATTTTACAGGCACAGAGAGCAGTGTGTTTTGTGCTTACATATGGCACAACCATACAGAAGCCATATAGGGTAAATTAACAGTATGTGCAAGGACAGACAACACTGGCAGGTGCAAGATACAGTAGCTGTTTCTCATGCAGGTATGTGTGTGGTGTGTGTGAACATCTTTGGCCAGAGCCCCAGCAGCTGCCTAAACCTCTCCAGTGGCCGACATCAGCGAGATAACAGTCACCCCATGCCTGCAGACCACACACATACACACACAGACAAACACACACACACACAGGGGCACACATACACACACACACACACACAAACGCACACGTACGCATGCACACACCCACATACACACGCTCAAGCACACACCGTATGCACTCACACACATACATAAGAAAACACACAGAGAGCTGTCAGGGCCATTTCAGCGACAGGCTGATGATCATATCAGAGTCAGTGTTTGCTGAGGGCCAGGTGGAACCCAGTGGCCAGATGGCATTTCATAGATCCTGATACAAGTACAGGCTGCTGAGGTCAAGACGTAGAGGCAGACAGGTCAACAACCTCCCCCAGTCAGTCCCTCCATCCATCTGTCCATCTGAGGGAGACGAGAAGGAAGTAACCCTACAGGACGTGCCAACGGTGCTAATTTCTTGTAGAAGGGAGGGAGGGAGGGAGAGAGAGAGAGAGAGAGAGAGAGAGAGAGAGAGAGAGAGAGAGAGAGAGAGAGAGAGAGAGAGAGAGAGAGAGAGAGAAGTTTTCATCATACAGACAGAGGTCGAAATATCTCAAGGATTTATGGGGCCACGTAGATACAGTTGAAGTCGGAAGTTTACATACACCTTAGCCAAATACATTTAAACTCAGTTTTTCACAATTCCTGACATTTAATCCTAGTAAAAATTCCCTGACTTAGGTCAGTTAGGATCACCACTTTATTTTAAGAATGTGAAATGTCAGAATAATAGTAGAGATAATAATTTCTTTCAGCTTTTATTTCTTTCATCACATTCCCAGTGGGTCAGAAGTTTACATACACTCAATTAGTATGTTGTAGCATTGCCTTTAAATTGTTTAACTTGGGTCAAACGTTTCGGGTAGCCTTCCACAAGCTTCCCACGATAAGTTGGGTGAATTTTGGCCATTCCTCCTAACAGAGCTGGTGTAACTGAGTCAGGTTTGTAGGCCTCCTTGCTCGCACACGCTTTTTCAGTTCTGCCCACAAATTTTCTATGGGATGGAGGTCAGGGCTTTGTGATGGCCACTCCAATACCTTGACTTTGTTGTACTTAAGCCATTTTGCCACAACTTTGGAAGTATGCTTGGGGTCATTGTCCATTTGGAAGACCCATTTGTGACCAAGCTTTAACTTCCTGACTGATGTCTTGAGATGTTGCTTCAATATATCCACATAATTTTCCTTCCTCATGATGCCATCTATTTTGTGAAGTGCACCAGTCCCTCCTGCAGCAAAGCACCCCCACAGCATGATGCTGCCACCCCCGTGCTTCACGGTTGGGATGGTGTTCTTCGGCTTGCAAGCAGCCCCTTTTTCCTCCAAACATAACGATGGTCATTATGGCCAAACAGTTCTATTTTTGTTTCATCAGACCAGAGGACATTTCTCCAAAAAGTACGATCTCTGTCCCCATGTGCAGTTGCAAACCGTAGTCTGGCTTTTCTATGGCGGTTTCCTTGCTGAGAGGCCTTTCAGGTTATGTCGATATAGGACTCGTTTTACTGTGGATATAGATACTTTTGCACCGGTTTCCTCCAGCATCTTCACAAGGTCCCTTGCTGTTGTTCTGGGATTGATTTGCACTTTTCGCACCAAAGTACGTTCATCTCTAGGAGACAGAACGCATCTCCTTCCTGAGCGGTATGACGGCTGCGTGGTCCCATGATGTTTATACTTGCGTATTATTGTTTGTACAGATGAACGTGGTATTTTCAGGCGTTTGGAAATTGCTCTCAAGGATGAACCAGACTTGTGGATGTCTACAATTTTTTTGCCGAGGTCTTGGCTAATTTCTTTTGACATGATGTGCATGGAGGCACTGAGTTTGAAGCTTCTAAAGCCATGACATCATTTTCTGGAATTTTCCAAGCTGTTTAAAGGCACAGTCAACTTAGTGTATGTAAACTTCTGACCCACTGGAATTGTGATACAGTAAATTATAAGTGAAATAATCTGTCCGTAAACAATTGTTGGAAAAATTATTTGTGTCCTCACTGACTTGCCAAAACTATAGTTTGTTAACAAGAAATTTGTGGAGTGGTTGAAAAACGGGTTTTAATGACTCCAACCTAAGTGTATGTAAACTTCTGACTTCAACTGTAAACGGTTTGAGGTAAACAGTGCTGTGTAAGCAAACACTTCCAATATCCCCTCTCTTTCCTCACCAAGATGGGATTGCTGAGTGATGGGCAAATGCCAAAGTCTATTTGTATTGTGCCCAGTGATTCATCTGCAGATGGTGAGATCTGAGATGCTGCCAACTACAGTACATAAACTGTGACAAATTGCTGTAAATTTACAGCAAAACGTGTACAGTTAGCTACTGTAACTCTATATTACAGTACTGTACAGAGCAATGCATTATGGGGGCTCAATGGCATTCGGCTGCACTGCAATTTTACAATACCATTTTACAGTAAAGTATTGTGTTACCTGTTTTGCTCTATATTTACAGCAGCGTACTGTGAATTATGGTGCATTGTGGGAAAATGTTGTGGGCAGCATGGAAGAATCTTTGGCTCATTAACACATTTTGAGGAGTGCCTTAGAAGAGGATATACTTGTTGTACCTGTTAGTGAGAGTGTGGTACCAATTTAAGTGATATGTTGTAGTAGTTCCCTAACAATTAAATGTATATAGGGGATAGATCAGAGTGGCAGCAAGTTTCAAACCTTTAATGGTTGAGTGTTTAGCCATGTCCTTTTGATCTGTAGTCACTGCCAGTTCAGAATCCTTTGTTAAGGCCTCTACAAGTGCTGGTAACATAAAACACCAAATATGTTGTAATATACAGTATAATTACATATTCACTATTAGCAATCTCTGTAGTTAAAATGCAATTGAACAATATAGTACTGTATTGCTGTTTTGCTGTATATTTACTGCAGAATTCTGTAAATTATCGTGCATTGTGGGAAAATTATGTGGGAAGGGAAAGAATTGCTGGGTCATTAACATATTTCGAGGCATGTCTTCTAAGTGACTATATTTGTTGCACCCTTTAGTGCGAATGCTGTACCAATTGAACTGCTGTGGTAGTAGTGCCCTAACAATTTAATGTATTTAGGGGACAGATCAGTGACAGTGAGTTTTAAACCTTTAATGGTTGAATTTTAAGCCATATTATTTTGCCCCTGTAATCACAGCCAGTTTGGATGCCTTTGTTTAGGCCTCTAGAAGTGCAAGTGATATAAAACACAAAATGTTCATAAATATGCTGTAATATACAAGTACTTAGCAGCCAACCTGCTTGCACTAAACTCAAGTTAGCATTTAATTTCTTACAGTATAGTAGGCTAATTTCACAGTGTTGTACTGTCATTGTTCTGCATTTTCCGGTAACTTACAGGAAGCTGGTGATTAGTTACTGTGAATAATACAGTAACGTAATATCCACTAGTCAGAGATGGACAAAGATACATTCAAAAGCTGTCTTGTTACAAATACAGGATATGTTGAAGACCAATCTATCCTTAACTACAACAACATTGGCAGAAACAGTTACAGAAACATTTTACTTGCTATGACTGTGATATGAGTATTTTTTAATCAACCTTAGATGAATGCACTGACTGTAAATTATTCTGGACAAGAGCATCTGCTAAATGCAGGGCCAGATTAATGCAGGGGCTTACTGGGGCTGAAGCCCCTATATAGAAATAAAATAAAATACAGTACATATTATACATGTAGTATATATGTTAAATTTTTCTTACTGCAACCGCCAACCACAGGAAGACTCATGAGCCCACTCTCAACGAGTGTAGACTGCTGCTGCCACTCTCCTAATCATCAGATGGGGGGAGGAGAGGAGGTAGGGGGCCCATGTGGGTAACTGATTAATACACAAAATTAAAATAAACTGCATAATAAATAAATGTGACTGGTCAATTGTGTGAGTCAGGGGCTGGGCCCAAGCACATAGTGGGCCCAAGAGGCAAAAAATGTAATAAAATAAATACTGTTATTTTTTCTATTCTCATGATGTTGTATCCAACCACAGGAGCCTGCTCTCAATGTTTGAAATACACCAGAGAGCATAATTTAGCCACAGAGGATCAATAGTTTATATCACAAGCTCATACAGGTGTCTGACAAAATTAAGGAAACACTAACATAAATTGTCTTAAAAGGGTGTTGCATAACAGCTTCAATGCGCCTTGGCATAGATTCTACAGGTGGACCTAAACCATGCCAGGAAAATGCACCCCACACCATAACATATACTTTGTATCCCTTGTTTATTCAAATGTTTCCTTTATTTTGGCAGTTACCGGTATGCATACAGTCGGGAAGGCCGCAGTTTGGGCAGCATGTGCGCCAAATATAGGCTACAGCTTGTTGCGTTGTGGCCATAGACATAGAAGGGTTTTGTAACCTCACCCTGGCAATTTGACTGTTAAACTCATGGGTACACTAGCAATAGATGCCAGTCCTGACTTGAATGGGAACTGCCATCTATGGATTATATTCATATGGTTGGTTGCGGCTGTCTGTTTGCCTTTTGCAGATTTCAAAATACAATCGAGGGAAAATCGTTCAGTTTGGAAAGCAAATGCCTACTGCTGTAAATAGAAGACTAATTTTTAAGATTATTTTTTCTCAACAACTCCCAATTTGTACCTAACACAGCACTTTTTCAAAGTAGCTCATCTTGAGATAGGCTATTGCCACAACGAGTGCATCGGCCATCACCGTGAGTAGCCTATGGCTTCATCTTCATCATTAGGTGAGTCAGTGTGCCATTGGATAAACAAAGCCTTGGGGCCTATGATTTCTTAATCTGGCCCAGCTAAATGACCAAAATGTAAATGTTAAAAATTAACATTTGGAAAGCACACTGCTGGGTGTCATTTAGCAGACGTTCTTATCCAGAATGACTTACAGTCAGTGTATTAAACTAAGGTAAACAAGAACATACCACAGTCATGGGAAGTAAAAAGATTATGTTACCGTTACCGAGAATGTTGTAGTTAAGCGGGCTACTTGCAAGTATATATTTGTATTAGAAAATTCTAAATACATGTATTCTAATTAAACTGTTCCAAAATAGGCCACATGAATTGTGGTTCAGGCCAGTGAAATACAAATTACAAAATAGGTATTGAAATACATATATCAATTACATGTAACAACAAGAACATGCCACAGTCATGGGAAGTAAAAAGATTATGTTACCGTTACCGAGAATGTTGTAGTTAAGCGGGCTACTTGCAAGTATATATTTGTATTCGAAAATTCTAAATACATGTATTCTAATTAAACTGTTCCAAAATAGGCCACATGAATTGTAGTTCAGGTCAGTGAAATACAAATTACAAAATAAGTATTGAAATACATATATCAATTACATGTAACAGAAATTCTGCCCGTCGTTGGCACTAGCTATCTGCACTATAAATCTGCAACAGTTTACAAACCACTGTGCTTCTGTTAATGCACTGTAAATTCTAGAAATACAGCATGTTGCTGTAGTCAGGTGTTTCAGTAATATTCTGTAAATCTGTGTTACAGTAAAGGTCCTGTAAATCTACAGTAATTTACTGGCTTCTGTGCTGGCAGTAATTTACTGTACATTTACAGTAACCTTCTGGCTACTGTGCTGCCAGTAATTTACTGTAAAAATTATAGTGTTTTTTTTACAGTGTACAAATGCCTGTCTAAAATGTTCATTTTGGATTTTTGAAATACGCTTATGGATCCAAACTTTCTCTCTTTGTATTTTAGAGGAGCCAGAGAAACATGTTTTCAAAGGAATATCAAAGTCAACCTTATTAAAGAGTAGCCGACTGGCTTTAGAAAAAAATCAATAAAAAAAATCTCCAGAAAGGCTTAAAAAAAGCCACTCAAAAATCAAATGTAGAAGGACTCCTAGAGTAAGGGTAACTGTTTGATTGCTGTGGTGACGATCTATTATAAAGCTGTTACTATACATAATTATAGGCTAGTATGTCTACTCAGTGTTTCAGGTTCTTTATGTAATGTCCATCATCTAACCTTGGCTGCAATTTACCTTGGCTGTTAATTAAAACAAACTTACAAATTCTCATGGTCAGCACAGCAGGTCACACTAACACAAGATGTTTTGCTGCATTGTTACACTGTTAGCTCCTCTTCGTGTGGCAATTAGTGTGGCTGGTCTGGGCAAGGAACATGGAAAAGGGAGAAGAGGATTTGCTCAGTCTTGCCTACAAGGTCACAGGCTATCCAGCCAGTAAGAATTGTTCTCCATCTCACAGCTCCATTTAACTGACTGATGCATTTTGACATGTCAGAGCGATAGAGCCAGTTAGCCTCTGGGAAGTTCAATTAGAGCTGGGCTTAATACGGTGGAGAACGTTGCAAGCCCTGATATGTGGTTACAACCAGACCCAAATCAATAAGAGGAACACATTTAACACGTTGAAGTCATTGATGCAGGCCTCGCTCTTATAGCAGTACCTTAGAGCACACACACACAAACACAGAAGCATGCGCAAACACACACAAATGCACACCAAGACACATACACACACATACTCTCTCTCTCTTTCTCTCTCTCTGCAGATTCACATTGATTTGACTCCTCATTTGTTTGAGTGAATACTAGTCTCTTGGTTAGCAGACGTTCTTATCCAGAATGACTTACAGTCAGTGTATTAAACTAAGGTAAACAAGAACATACCACAGTCATGGGACCTTGTGCCTGGCACATACACACACACACCACTTAAGCTGCAGTATGGCGGTACCTGTTGTCTTCCTTATTATGTACATAAACACACACATCCACCCTCACACTCCTCCGCAAAACACAATCCCACATGGGCAGATTCAGCCAGGGGAGACGCGTGGCAGCGGCAGGCCAGCTGGGACACTCTTTGTTCCGGTATGATAATTAAATGGTGGGGCAGCAGCCTCAAAGTGACGCGGCTATCACACTATTTCATGCCTCTGACAGTTCCATTTCCTCACGACAGCCATGTGGCGCAGCCAAGCCTCCATATAACTGCCACCACACCACCACCTTCCAGCGGCTTAAGCGGATGATTTATGTACGAGGCGTGTGCAATTATATGCTCCCTCAGGGACCAAACCTATTTGATTTTCAGGGGCAATTAAACAGTCCACCGTGAGCTCGCAAAATGGAATATCATATACTGGGAGATACTGATGAGTCTGAGCTTTCCAAGGGGGGACATTGCAACAAACAAACGCCAAAAGGGCATGGAGGAGGATTGCAGAGTTTTACTGTATTGATAAATTCTAACGACATCTACCTATGATTTACAGTGCCTTCAGAAAGTATTCATACCCCTTGACTTTTAACACATTTTGTTGTGTTACAAGGTGGGATTCTGATGGATTTAATTGTCATTTCTTGTCAATGATCTACACAAAGTACTCTGTAATGTCAAAGTGGAAGACAAATTCTAACATTTGTAAAAGATTAATTAAAAATAAAACATGAATATGTCTTGATTACATAAGTATTCAATACATGTTAGAATCACCTTTGGTAGCAATTACAGCTGTGCGTCTTTCTGGATAAGTCTCTAAGAGCTTTGCACAACTGGATTTTACAACATTCTTCAAGCTCTGTCAAGTTGGTTGTTGATCATTGCTAGACAGCCATTTTCAAGTCTTGCTAAAGATTTTCAAGCCAATTTAAGTAGAAACTGTAACTAGGCCACTCAGGAACATTTAATGTAATCTTGGTATGCAACTCCAGTGTAGATTTGGCCTTGTGTTTTTGGTAATTGTCCTGTTGGAAGGTGAATTTGTCTCCCAGTGTCTTTTGGAAAGCAGACTGAACCAGGTTTTCCTCTAGGATTTTGCTGTGCTTAGCTTTATTCAGTTTATTTTTATCCTAAAAAAAACTCCCTAGTCCTTGCCGATGACAAGCATACCCAGAGCATGATGCAGCCACCACCATGTTTGAAAATATGAAGAGTGGTACAGATGTAGGATCTTCATTTGAACACTATTTTGTTGCTGAAAATTGTCCTGCACGGCAGGAAATGCAAACTTGTAGTGCATTTTAAGTTTAAAAGCCTTCTAAATAGTGTAATATCCACTTAGAAATGTCATTAATTATAATCCACATTTCCTTTTGCTGTAGGATTATTTTCCTGGTGTAGCAAACTGGCTCAAATTAAGATCATACATCTGTTGTATTTAACATAACAATACAACATTTGTAACATTTGTGTTGTCTTGGATTTGCCCCAAACATAACACTTTGTATTCATTTCTTTGGCAGATTTTTTTTGCAGTTTTACTTTAGTGCCTTATTGCAAACAGGATGCATGTTTTGGAATATTTATTCTGCACAGGCTTCCTTCTTTTCACTCTGTCATTTAGGTTAGTATTGTGGAGTAACTACAATGTTGTTGATCCATCCTCAGTTTTCTCCTTGGCCTCATGGTGAAATTCCTGAGCGGTTTCCTTCCTCTCTGGCAACTGAGTTATATATCTTTGTAGTGACATATATATATATATATTTTACCCATCTACCAATAGTTGCCCATCTTTGCGAGGCATTGGAAAACCTCCCTGGTCGTTGTGGTTGAATCTGTGTTTAAAATTCACTGCTCGACTGAGGGACCTTACAGATAATTTGTAAGTCGCTCTGGATAAGAGCGTCTGCTAAATGACTTAAATGTAAATGTAAAAATAATTGTATGTGTGGGGTACAGAGATGAGGTAGCCATTTAAAAAACATGTTAAACAGTATTATAGAGTCCATGCAACTTATTATGTGACTTGTTAAGCAAATATTTACTCCTGAACTTATTTAGGCTTGCCATAACAAAGGGGTTGAATATTTATTGACTCAAGACATTTCAGCTTTACATTTTTAATTAATTTGTAAAGAATTCTAAAAACATAATTCCACGTCGACATGATGGGGTATGGTGTGTAGACCAGTGACACACAATCTCCATTTAATCAATTTTAAATTCATGCTGTAACGCAACAAAATGTGGAAAAAGTCATGGGATGTGAATACTTTCTGAAGGCACTGTAAGTAAGAGAAAACGTATAATAATATGCCATTTAGCAGACGCTTTTATCCAAAGCGACTTACAGTCATGCGTGCATAAATTTTTTGTGTATGGGTGGTCCCGGGGATCGAACCCACTACCTTGGCGTTACAAGCGCCGTGCTCTACCAGCTGAGCTACAGAGGACCACGTTAATGAGCACCATATCTTCCCCCACCAGACTAGCCTGTGAGGAGTGAGCCAGCCTTATGTGAATCATATTTCTAAATCGCATTGAGACGTCTCAGATGTGACACGGAGAACGACACAGAAAGGTCTTTGGGTTCAGCTGACAGAAAATGTCACAGGTGTACTTAAAGAAACCGTGAAAGAACCAGTATGGTGTGATGGGAGGAGAAAAATGACAGATGATGGCAACTATCATGAAAGCATGTTTCTTTCCTCCTGTGTGTGCGCATGTGCGTGTGAGTGCGTGTGCGTGAGTGCGTGAGTGCGTGTGCGTGTGTGTGAGTGCGTGTGTCCGTGTGCGTGTGCGTGTGTGCTGATGGTAGCCGGGAGTGTGTCTCTACTCTATGACAGATGTAGGATCTGCATTAGAAAAAAATTTCCTGCAGCAACAGGAAATGTGAATTATTATCTGGATTATAGTTAATGGACATGTTTTAAACTTGCATCTCATTTTGGTAAGTAACATCTTGAACAGAGGCATTCCTTTTTCCACTGAGCGTTAAAGCGCTATGTCTGTCTCATCCTTCATAATGCCTTAGAAATCATCATCACTTGTTAATTCATGAATGCATTTATGCATCTATGAACTCGTGTGAAGTTGTTGCATTGAGGTAGGTTTATTGTATGTGTTAACTTTCACCTCTTCTAAGAATATATTATAATAAGGTGGTAACTGTGACTTTTCTATAAATGTCATAATTACTCAACATTGTGGTGTTATTTGACTAAACTGTTTTTATTCTGGCAACAAAACAAAAAAAATACGACAATACCTTCACACTTCTCGTTCACTGTGAATGCGAAATGAGTCCAAGAGTGCTGCTTAATTATCAGGTAGAATCTTGCCGAGCGACGGTGGAAAAAAGAGACATCGTCGGTCGTAGGGAAACAGCTCAGGTTAATTTAAGACTATCAAGTCGGCTAATTTGTTTGAAATGAAACCGTTGTTGGCTTGCGTTCAGTGTGTGTCCAATTAGCGGCTGTGTAACTTCAGGATGGAGTTTCTTCCTATCACATTTGCCAAAGCCAACAGCTGAACATTAGTCATGAACTGTCAATTTAAATCCCCAGGCCTTGAGTGAGATTGCCTGCAAGACTGAACTAATCGAAGAAAGATGGAGTTTGACACGCAAGACTCAGCTACACCGGTTTACACAGTGATTGAGCTCTGACGCAACATTGAATATGAGACTACAAAGTCCACCCAACATTGACTAGTCCTTTGAGCATCAATCAAACTGTAACTTGCTAAAAAACTAGGCATGGTTATTCAGAAAGTCTAAGCATTCACAGTTGTTGTAAACAACAGTTTTAGGTGGTTCTAATAAAACATCAAGCCTCCTTCAATGCCCATTGCATGCCATGACAAAAAAATGCTGATTTTTTATTTTACTGGTAAGCCTTTTAGATTGAGAGACATGTTCTTGTGTCATTTGAACTAACATCCATTTGACATTGTGTTGGGAACAAAAGAGGGATGTTTTTTCACTCAAAACAGCATAGACATCATAACTGTCATGGGAAAACTGTCCCCACATCAATCACAAAGTGCATACATGTTTGTTTCTATGAAAGACTACGCTGTGTGATGACTAAAACTGGATGTGGATATGTTTTCCGCAATAAAATATGCATGGTTTTATTGTGTCTTTTGAAGTAAATTAAAGCAACATGAAGGGAAAATAACATGACAATTCTAAATAATATTACGTTTGGCGAGCTCTGCACTAAATACTCTGAAACTGAGGTATATGAAAACTATCATCTCAGAACCAGACCTGCACAGAAGAAGGTGAGAGACTCGTGGCACAATACAAGGACAACCGAAGGTTGAAAGAGAGACAACATGACTGCAGTGTGAAGACTATATCCCTGTGTGAACGCATCATGTCATTGTCGGCTAGTCTCTCGGTGTGGATGACATGATCAGTGAGTGGGGAGGAAGAGAGGCAGGAAAACAGCTTGTACTGTATAATCTATTCCAGCTCTGCCAGACACTAGGCAGTGCTTTATTACTTGTCTAAGTAAATATATAATGTAGCAAGTCACATCCTCCTTATGCAGGATCACTAGACTGTAGCTGTGCTGCTCTGATCCTGGGAGCTTTTTGAATGGAAATCTTATAAGACGGTGCTATAGCGGGATGAATGGCATGGATAGTTCTAAGGTCACTGGATTAAGTTTTATACTGCATACAGTATTAATTTAGAGTACAGCAACCATCAATATGAAGTAAAACTATAAATGCAATTTTAAAACAGTGCTTGGTGCAGTGAGAACCATCAGAGGAACTTGACTACAAACATTGAATAATGCATGAAATATTTATTACGGTTGCAATTAGGCTAAATGTCAGTCCACTTGAGCCCACTTGATCTCATCTTAAAATATGCAGTGTATTGCAATTAGTTTTGTTTTCATTTGTTTGTGTTAATAAATCGCCTCAAGGAGGTGCTAAAAAATGTATGGTCCTTTTGGAAAGTGAAAAGTTACCTAGTATATTAAATCTGCAAAACTGCATAGTAGGATCTAAAGCAGCTAACAACACACACCTCTGTAGCTATTGAATCAAATTGACCCCATAACACTCATTTTTGCTAACTACTAGAGAGATAACACCACATTACTATGTAACAAACATAGTAATTACAAAGTAATAAGCATTCATGTTGAATTGTGTTGTATACATGAGGTGAATAAATGCATACCGATAGTGAGCCTCATAGTGTGATGCAACACCAGCAGCAGGGCTTAATTTCCACTGTGCTTTTTGCATCATTAATGATGGCATTGATTTATGGCTAAAAACAGTCCCAATCCCACCTGCGAATATCACAATAAAGATGAAAATTTGTCAGAAGCCCCGGCAGAATCTATTGAGTCCTACCATCCGGGATGGAGAGCTCAGAGAGCATTAGTAAGATTGGAAAAGCATGGGGCTAATTTACTAATATACATATTATATTATTATATTACCTCCCTAGACTGCAGTCACTCCTATTGTAAATATTGTGACTTCGTAATTAGCAAGAGTCAATGAGGATGAGGTGCTGTGATAGATTAGGGAGCGGGGAGAGGGAGAAGAGAGAGAGAGGGAGCGGACGGAGAGTGCGGGAGTCGATTCATCCTCTTGCTGCTTTTTCCCACTGACATGTTCGCTGTTCACAATCCACCCGTGTAATCCATCACGGAAACATTAATTATGTGCGGGGCTCTTCCAGGTCTCCAGGACAAAGTTGCTAATGAAGGGCCTGTCATCGTGACTCTTCCCTAGGAAGAGAGCCTGGAGAGCAGGGAGGGCCTTTGCCAAGTCTCCTGGACCTCCTGGAGGCCCAGCCGGGGCCAAGCCTTAACCTCCTAACTTCTCTGGGTCATCTGATCAGGACACATATCCCAAAGCAGTATCCCAGGAGAAACAGTCACTAGTTCTGACAATGTTGAGACTTCTTCATCCAAAGAAACAGTGTTCGTTTAGACATTTAAACATGTCCAGACATTGTAGACTATAGAGAATAAGCAAAATAATAAGAGAACCTTGATGGATTGCAGACATGGATATGTCTCGGTTGGACGTGCCTCAGTATTTTGGCTGTTGAAAGCTCTGACCCCGTAATTACCAGCAACTCCTGTGCAACCTCTCAGCTCTCTGCTCTCTCTCTCTCTGCCCTCAATGTCTGTGTTCACCGGTGGAAAAGGTATTGCTAATGACAGAAGAAGGTTACCCAATTTATCTTCAGGCAAAAACCTTTCAAAGCAAGACTCCCATATCCCCACTGAGCACATATTGCTAGAAGGCAAAAATATAGCAAATAGCAACAGCTGGGACTTGAAGCAAGGTCCAGACCAGGCTAAGAAATAACACCACCAGAAAATAACTGGTGATTTCACACTTTGAGATCATGTAGATGTCTCTCACAAGGGTTGCCCTCAAAGAGAGCATAGGCTCTTGGAACTTCCATTATGGATTAAATAATATATGCTGTGGGCAAGGAGATGTGTTGTTTATATGATTTAAATTATATTGAGCATATTCTCTACCCCAAAGAATAAAATAGCAGCTGTGGAGTATGTGTCTTGATACTACTGTTGAATGAGGCCTCATTCATTTCAAAGAGCTTAGGTAAAGGTGAAAAATACAAATACACTGCATAAACAACAACAGCAGCACAGGAGGAGGTACATTTTCCTTCCTGCTGCATTTTTCTTTCAGGAGGTCATTCTGTCTTTATTGTGATTACACAACAATTACACACACACACACACACACACACACACACACACACACACACACACACACACACACACACACACACACACACACACACACACACACACACACACACACACACACACACACACACACACACACACACACACACTTGTTTTACTATCCTTGTGGGGACCAAATAATTGATTCCCATTAAAAATCCTATTTTCCCTAACCCTAACCCTAAACTAACCCTAACCCTTAACCTAAATTTGCCTTTTTCCTTGTGGGGAACGTCGAAATGTCCCTACTTCTCTGAATTTTCATTGTTTTACTATCCATGAGAGGACTTCAGGTCCCCAAAAGGATAGTAAAATAAATAAAAAAACACACACACACAGGAGTGTCATGCACCCATCATTTTAGAGGTGGCACAAAGTACGTGATCATTGATGGAACTTGATTGATAGGCTGAAATGTCTTGGTAGCTAGTTATGAGGTTGCCCTGTTCAAATTAAGTACTGTGTAACACTAAAACTAGTGGCAACTGAGCTGCCACCAACTTGAAGGAGACGAAACCTTAACTTTGCTGTTGTATTGAAACACATCATCCTGAGATGCTTTGTAACATCACTTAATCAAGTGTTGTGCAACACCTTGCCAGGGACTGGGAGCACTACCGGAAATGCTGAAAATACTAGTTTGGTGTTTCGAGTTCTGTTTAGTGCAGAAATAGATACCTTCTCTTTTGGTGTTGTTTCCACATTCTAAAGCTTCTAACTACTAATATGATACTTCAAATACTCTCTAGTGCAGAATTAGATCACCTCTTCTGGATTATTTTCATTGATTTATGTATCTGATAATTTGCTAGTTTAACCCATTTTGGCAGGCATTGTTGAGCACAGTGCTCAATCCACCAACATTAACTAGAGGTTTTACAGCAAGCATTGCAGGATACTGTATTTGCCTCTACCATTTAAGTTGGAAATATGGGAATGGGTCAACTCATCATTGAACGTCGATCAATTACACCTCATGGCACAACAAACTGCTTAATACTAATATAGAAGTACGGCCACAAGTGTAGAGAGGAGTAGGCAGGATTAGAACTACTGAATTTATTAAAGCACCATAGCTTAATGCGGGCTCCTGTCGCGCAGGGCTCGACGGATGTCCGCGTCACCTAGGGCACCTTTAGGTCCCGGTATTCCGAAGGGATAAGGACGTGGGTGGCCTGGTCCGGAATTTCCACGGAGGTGGCACAGATTGACACAGAGAGACAACTCCCCTGACACTCCTGCAACCAACCCAACAACCTCCTCTCTGTCCACGATATACTGGAGTTATGCAACTGTAGCCAGGGGAAACCTAAAACTATGGGGTGTGCAGGAGAGTCTAAGATGAGGAAAGTGATGCATTCATGGTGGTTGTGATTAACTGTGAGGGAAATGGGAATCGTGGTCTGGCGCACCAGTCCTGTTCCTAGGGGACGGTTGTCTAGGGCATGTATTGGGATAGGGGGTTGTAAAGGGACTAGAGGAATGCATAATGATAAGGCCACCGACCGGTCTAGGAAATTGCCTGCAGCACCTGAGTCCACTGAAGGTTCCTGGGAGAGACCCAAACCCCCTGGATGGGTGACGATGAGCACGCAGGAGATTATCCAGGCGGATGGCCATGACGATGAGCTGGTCCAGCGTAAGGTCCTCATCGCAACAGGCCAGCTCGGTCTGGACGTCCGCCTGTAGCCGCTGTGGCAAACGGAAAACAGGGCCTGGTCGTTCCAGCCAGTGGACGCAGCCACCATCCGGAAATCCAGAGCGTACTCCGACGCTGTCCTGGACCCCTGGCGTAGGCAGAGGAGAATCTCACCTCCCTCTCAGCCCTCTGTTGGGTGGTCGAAGACAGCATGGAAGAGTTGAGTGAAGCGCTCATAGGACTACACTTCTGGACCGTCCCTCTCCCAGACGGCGTGCTCCCACTCCAGAGCCCGGCCTGTCAGTACCGAGATCACCAAGGCCACCTTGTCTCTCTCAGAGGCCGTCCCGGCATGACGGGCAAGGTGGAGGTCACACTGCAGGAGAAACCCCCTACAGTGAGCTGGGGTGCCGTAAAACCGCTCCGGGAGGGGTAGGTGGACGTTGCTGATCGAACCGGGTGACGTAGATGGTGGTGGGGTGGCTGGAACGACCGTGGGGAACTGGGAAGGTGGTGGTGTAGCCTGCAGTTGGCGTACTACCCGGAGCACCTCGTCCATGGTAGTCCCGAGGCGCTCCAGGCACGAGTCGTGGTAGCGGAGCTTCGCTCCTACAGCGGAGAGGTCGGGATGTCCTGCTGCCTCCTGTTTTCTTAGGTCGGTCATTCTGTCACAAGTGTAGAGAGGAGTAGGCAGGAGGCAGTCGCAGGTTTTGAACTACTGAATTTATTAAAGTACCATAGCTTAAAGCGGGACGAAACCCACAGTGCAAAATATAAAGTACTCAGAAAATAGTAGGAGAGATTCCGCTCAGGAAAACAAGCAACATATACAATGACCTACAAAGACAAATGACAGAGGGAGTATATATACAGTGATAGAGTGGGGATTGGAACCAGGTGCGTGTAATGATGACGAGATATGTCCGGGGTTGATGAGTGAAGGGCGTTTGCCAGCAGCAGGTTCGGCAGCAGCTAGAAGGCCGGCGACACCGAATGCCTGGGCTGGACAGGAGGGGGAGCCAAAGCGGAGGCTGGTGTGACAAATACAGTGAATTCGGAAAGTATTCAGACCACTTAACTTTTTCCACATTTTGTTACGTTACAGCCTTATTCTAAAATTTATTAAATCGTTTTTTTTTCTCTCATCAAACTACACACAATACCACATAATGACAAAGCAAAAACAGGTTTTAATAAATTGTTGCAAATGTTTCAAAATAAAAAATTGAAATATAACATTTACATAAGTATTCAGACCGTTTACTCAGTACTTTGTTGAAGCACCTTTGGCAGTGATTACAGCCTTGAGTCTTCTTGGGTATGAAGCTTGGCACAACTATATTTGGGGAGTTTCTCCCATTCTTCTCTGCATATCCTCTCAAGCTCTGTCAGGTTGGATGGGGAGCGTCGCTGCACAGCTATTTTCAGGTCTCTCCAGAGATGTTCGATCGGGTTCGAGTCCAGGCTCTGACTGGGCCACTCAAGGACATTCAGAGACTTGTCCCAAAGCCACTCCTGCGTTGTCTTGGCTGTGTGCTTTGGGTCGTTGTCCTGTTGGAAGGTGAACCTTCGCCCCAGTCGGAGGTCCTGAGCGCTCTGGAGCAGGTTTTCATCAAGGATCTCTCTGTACTTTGCTCCGTTCATCTTTCCCTCGATCCTGACTAGTCTCCCTGCCACTAAAAAACATCCCCATAACATGATGCTGACACCACCATGCTTTACCGTAGGGATGGTGCCAGGTTTCCTCCAGACGTGACACTTGGCATTCAGGCCAAAGAGTTCAATCTTGGTTTCGTCAGACCAGATAATCTTGTTTCTCATGGTCTGAGAGTCCTTTAGGTGCCTTTTGGCAAACTCCAAGTGGGCTGTCATGTGCCTTTTACTGAGGAGTGGCTTCCGTCTGGCCACTACCATAAAGGCCTGATTGGTTGTGTGCTGCAGAGATGGTTGTCCTTCTGGAACGTTCTCCCCTCTCCACAGAGGAACTCTGGAGCTCTGTCAGAGACACCATTGGGTTCTTGGTCACCTCCCTGACCAAGGCCCTTCTGGCCCGATTGCTCAGTTTGGCCGGGCGGCCAGCTGTAGGAAGAGTCTTGGTGGTTCCAAACTTCTTCCATTTAAGAACGATGAAGGCCACTGTGTTCTTGGGGACCTTCAATGCTGCAGACGTTTTTTGGTAGCCTTCCCTAGATCTGTGCCTCGACACAATCCTGTCTCGGAGCTCTACGGACAATTCCTTCGACCTCTTGGCTTGGTTGTTGCTCTGACATGCACTGTCAACTGTGGGACCTTATATAGACAGGTGTGTGCCTTTCCAAATCATGTCCAATCAATTAAATTTAGCACAGGTGTACTGTGCAATGTAGTTGTAGAAACATCTCAAAGATGATCAACGGAAACAGGATGCACCTGAGCTCAATGTCTCATAGCAAAGGGTCTGAATACTCATGTACATAAGGTATTTCTGTTTTTTATTTGCAATAAATTTGCAATAATGCTAAAAATCTGTTTTCGCTTTGTCATAATGGGGTATTGTGTGTAGATTGATGAGGATTTTGAGGGGGGGTGTCACGATCGTCTGGGAGAGAAGTAGACCAATGCGCAGCGTGATGAATGAACATGTTACTTTATTATATTAAAGCCCGAACAAAAACAATAAACGACTCGTGAAGTCCACGGTGACAATGACCGAACACGGAACAAAAACCCACAAACACAAAGTGAAAAACAGACAGTTAAATATGGCTCCCAATCAGAGACAACCAGCCAACAGCTGACACTCGTTGCCTCTGATTGGGAGTCACTAAGGCAAACATAGAAAACGACAAACTAGAACCCCCAACATAGAAATAAACCACATAGAATGAACACACCCTGGCTCAACATATAGAGTCCCAGAGCCAGGGTGTGACAGGGGGTACTCTTTGCCTGGTCCAGTCAGTATGCCACCTCTGCAAAATAGCTGACAGGTCCTTTTTATAAATAATAAAACGTGGGCTTAAAATGAAGGTTAGTAATTAATTTAACAAATTTAAAAAATGACAAATCTGAGGGCCTTTGTACACTGCTTAGTGCTTAGTGCGGACTGCGACCGCGCCTCAACCAGAGAAAAATAGGGGAGGGCTGGGTGGGCATTCTTCCTCGGCGGCGGTTCTGGCTCCGGGCTTGCCCACCACCCTCCAACAAACCCCCCATAGCGCCCCTGGTCCGGTCTGGCCCCGCTGGCTGGAGCTGGACTGGACGTAGCAGGAGCAGTAGGCTTCAGCTCCTTAGTGGAGCAGTTGAGCGGTACCTGATTTGGCACCGATGACCCAGGCACGGGTTGTGCCGGACTGATGACGCGCACCTCTGGCTTGGTGCGTGGAGCAGCAACTGGCCGGACCGGGCTGACGACTCGCACCCCTGGCTTGGTGCGAGTGGCAGGAACGGGCTGCACCAGGCTGACGACTCGCACCCCTGGCTTGGTGCGAGTGGCAGGAACGGGCTGGACCAGGCTGACGACTCGCACCCCTGGCTTGGTGCGAGTAGCAGGAACGGGCTGGACCAGGCTGACGACTCGCACCGTAGACTTGGTGCGAGTGGCAGGAACAGGCTGGGCCGGGCTGGCGACGCGCACCGTAGACTTGGTGCGAGTGGCAGGAACAGGCCGGGCCGGGCTGGCGACGCGCACCGTAGGATTGGTGCGTGGAGCAGGGACAGGCCGGGCTGGGCTGGCGACGCACACCGTAGGCCTGGTGCGTGGAGCAGGGAGAGGCCGGGCAGGGCTGGCGACGCACACCGTAGGCTTGGTGCGTGGAGCAGGGACAGGCCGGGCTGGGCTGGCGACGCACACCGTAGGCTTGGTGCGTGGAGCAGGGACAGGCCGGGCTGGGCTGGCGACGCACACCGTAGGCTTGGTGCGTGGAGCAGGGACAGGCCGGACTGGGCTGTGGAGACGGATAGGAGACCTGGAGTGAAGAGCGGCCACAACCCGTCCTGGCTGAATGCCTACCCTCACACACTCTGTGTGAGGCATCCGCACAGGACGTACAGGGCTGTGTACCCGTACTGGCATAACAGCACGTGACACTGGAGCAGGATATCCGGGACCGCGGAGAGGCATTGGAGACCACGAGCGTTGAGCCGGCACACTCCGTCCTGGCTGCATACCCGCCTTCGCACGACACGTGCGGGGCGCTCGCACAGGACGTACAGGACTATGCCGGACCACTCGTGGCACAGAACGCCGCTCCGCATACCGCGGAACCTGCCCCGTCCCATGCTGCCATGCCTGAGTACGGGACGTTGGTTCCGCTCTCCTTCCAGGCTCCGCCAACCTGCCTTCTGGGCCCCCAAACCCGGTGGCCTCCTCTCCAAATCGCCCTGTGGCAGCCTCCTGCTGCCCAGCCGCTCATGCCGTGTGCCCCCCCCTAAAAATTTTTTGGGGTTGCCTCTCGTCCTTCCGACGATGACACTGCTGACGCCGCTGCTCCTCTCTCGCCAGGGCCTTAATCCTTGCCCATGGCCCTTTGCCCCCGAGCATGTCCTCCCAGGACCACGATTTGCCCACCTGGGCCATCGCCAGCCTCTCCATCTCCTTTCCTGGCGCTTCCTCCCATGTCCAGTCTGCCTGTTCCTGGACACGCTGCTTGGTCCTGGTATGGTGGGTTTTTCTGTCACGATCGTCTGGGAGAGAAGTAGACCAATGCGCAGCGTGATGAATGAACATGTTACTTTATTATATTAAAGCCCGAACAAAAACAATAAACGACTCGTGAAGTCCACGGTGACAATGACCGAACACGGAACAAAAACCCACAAACACAAAGTGAAAAACAGACAGTTAAATATGGCTCCCAATCAGAGACAACCAGCCAACAGCTGACACTCGTTGCCTCTGATTGGGAGTCACTAAGGCAAACATAGAAAACGACAAACTAGAACCCCCAACATAGAAATAAACCACATAGAATGAACACACCCTGGCTCAACATATAGTCCCAGAGCCAGGGTGTGACAGGGGGTACTCTTTGCCTGGTCCAGTCAGTATGCCACCTCTGCAAAATAGCTGACAGGTCCTTTTTATAAATAATAAAACGTGGGCTTAAAATGAAGGTTAGTAATTAATTTAACAAATTTAAAAAAGGACAAATCTGAGGGCCTTTGTACACTGCTTAGTGTAAAGTTTTATTTGCATATTCCACAGTGTGCCTTTCAAGTGAATTGTAGAGTTACTGGGGGACTCTAAATAATGGTAATTTAACTATTCCCCTATTTTATTAAAATGTAGTAGTAAATATGTTTTACAAATTCTTATTTACAATGACAGCCTACCAAAGGGCAAAAGGCCTCAAATTAAATTAATATTAATATTTGTTTTCATTCCTGGATCAGCTGATGATGGTCGACAATATCACTAGAAAATTAGCCTACAGCTAGACACCAATGCGCATCCAATCCATCCAACAAGTATACGTTAATGACTGTAGGCCTATAGTTGACTCTTTCTGTTAGAAGCATTCGATTTTGCAATGGCATAGGACTACATTATTTTGGATTTGTGTGCCCATGATAACTGTTTTCACAGCTAAACATAATGAAATGTTACATAGCCATAGTTACACCTACAGTGCATTTTCGGAGATCTTCGGAGATGTTCAATTAAATTATTAAATGCTTATTTATGACCAATAACACTGTCATAGATGTCATTAATTTAAGGAAAGAAAGTTAGTGTTTTATGTCACATGATCTGTGAGGACTCCAAGCATTAACTCATGAACTAGGGAGTAAAACATGTTTTGATTCAAATCATGGATTAGGCCTATATTGAATGAGGGCTACATATCCTGCATGTGTTCATGTGTTTAAAATTGCTTTGGCTGAGAGCAATGTTCCCTCTAAGCTGCGCGCAGGTCCGAGACTGCATTGCAGCCCCTCTGGGACTGCTATTCAGAGTGCAGAAGAATATCAGCCCATGGAGAGAAGCATGAGATTGAACTTCACTCAACTTTCTAGAGTTTTCCCTGTTAGTTAACACTATCAATGTTTCCATTTACTGTGGCAATTGTGATCTAATCAACACAATATTTTGTTGTAGGCAGAACACATCAGAGTAGGATTCTATTGTACACAACTCAGGTGTACTCTACACAGACCTGTGCGGCGTAACCAATCAGAGCTGTAGTAGGCCTAAAATCCCATTGCCATATATGGATCTGTGCAATTTACTTTGAACTGGAATGTGTTTACAGCTGTGGTTGTGAGTAAATGTGCTTGTTTTGAGATCAAAGCCAGAGCTGCATGTAGCCACGTGTGCACATTTTGTTCATATCCTTTGCTAGATAGTGAGTTATTAGCCCAGTTATAGATAATTTGTAGTCAGCAATAGGGGAGTGGTTGCTTCCTACAAGAGCACAAAATGTGTACATTTAAAGACATCTTTGAAAAGCAAGTCAGGTAAAGAGCTTTTTTTTGTCTTACAGTGCCAGTGTTGTATTTTGAGACAGGCTTGAATAAGATAAGTAGCCAATAGGCAGAGGGTAGCATAATTTGTCTGATTCTGTGTATTAATGGTATGGGAATAATAATGCATTTTATTTTGTAAAGAGGTTTCTTGGATCAAACAATACAACAACATTTTCAGTCACCTCCTTGTCTGAAGGACAAGTGGATAAACAGGTTACTGTCAAGGCCTGCATGTTTTTTTTCAAAAGTCTAATGGAATGTAGGCCTACATTGAACACCACACATTGGCTGCTGCTGTAAGCTGAATAATAGAACAGGTATTTCCATGTTAAAATGTTATGGGATACATTTTCTCCATCGTTTTTGATCAAATAGCCACAGTAGACTACTTAGCCACTGTTTAAACTGTGACTTAAAGCGGGTACAGCCTCGGTATTCACAGTAAACATTCAAGTTTGCGTTCAGCAGACCTGAAATTTGCTCAGTGCCTAGTGGAGGGTACACGTGGAGGGTAAACGCAAGTAAACGCTGTTTACCCACCTTTTTCCAAAAAATCCATTGAAAGAATAGGGAGTGTTCCTTTTTTCACCATGACCGGCAATCAGAGTTTACTCACCGATTTTCTTATCACTAGGCTACATCACTGGCTACTGGTAGGCCTATTTGAAGTTCATGGGAGTACACATTGTAGCCTAGTCTAGTAAGTTGAGCATGTGTGTTAGGGTGACCATCCTGTTTTTACCGGGACAGTTTCAGCCCCATTTCAGGTGTCCCCTGACTTTTCAGGCTACAAAAAAGGTAGATTTGTCACCAAGACGAAAATGAATATAGGCCTAATCAATGGCAATCGCTGAATGTTATCAGGCACACTTTTTGGTGTTTTGTAAGAGATGTCTATTTCCATTCATCAAATGGCATGAGTATACATGCAGTTTGAATGCAGGATTTATTTTGGAGTGGATGAACATGCCTACTTTTTGAAGTGAGTTGTTTGACATTCAGCTGAAAATATCATGACTGGTTGTTTTCATGCCACATTAACAGGTCATTATTTTCTATGACGTTTAAATGACGTCTTTATTATTAGGCCCATATTTTTTCTGGGTGCAAAACAGAGACCCCCTCGAATGTCATGGTATAATTCGCACTGGTTACCACCCATGATTGTATTTGTTAGTGACAGAGTGTCATGAGCACTCTCTCTCCCTGGTAGCAACATTAATTGCATTCAATTATCTTCCACTCTGCTCACCTCCCTCTCTCTACTCAGCCTAACTAGCTCCACCTGCCCTGCTCTGCTCTTGTTACCTGGCCAGCTGCACTGCATTTCCCACTCACCATCCTCACCTTGCCTCACTCTGTTCTAATTACTCTGCCAGCTGAACTGCATTTCCCCACTACCTCTCCCAGTATATCAAGCCCTGTTTTTCAGCCAAGCCCTGTCAGATCGTCTTCAAACCCGGACCAGTAACCTGCCTGTCTGCGCTCTGACTCCGGTTTGTGATACCGACCCTTTCTTGACTGCCTCCTTGTTCTACTGCCCCGTCTATCCCAACCTGTCTTCTGGACCTCGACTACTCTCCGATCTTCAGCCCCTCCGGTAACTTCGTTTCTGCCTTCTGTCTCTCACCACGATATTTGCCCAGCCCTGATCTGTACTTCTGCCTGCCATTCATATTGCTGACACCTTGCTGTCCCCAGTCCGCCTGGCCTTGCTGCTATTCCAGTTTCAACTGTTCTGCCTGCGGCTACGAAACCCCTACCTGTCCCAGACCTGCTGTTTTCAACTCTAAATGATCGGCTATGAAAAGCCAACTGAGAGACCTGAGCCCTAGGACCATACGTCGGGACTACCGGCCGTGGTGACTCCTTGCTGTCCCCAGTCCGCCTGGCCTTGCTGCTATTCCAGTTTAAACTGTTCTGCCTGCGGTTATGGAACCCCTACCTGTCCCAGACCTGCTGTTTTAAACTCTAATGATCGGCTATGAAAAGCCAACTGAGATTTATTCCTGATTATTATTTGACCATGCTTGTCACTTATGAACATTTTTGAACATCTTGGCATGGTTCTGTTATAATCTCCACCCGGCACAGCCAGAAGAGGACTGGCCACCCCTCATAGCCTGGTTCCTCTCTAGGTTTCTTCCTAGGTTTTGCCTTTCTAGGGAGTTTTTCCTAGCCACCGTGCTTCTACACCTGCATTACTAGCTGTTTGGGGTTTTAGGCTGGGTTTCTGTACAGCACTTCGAGATATTAGCTGATGTAAGAAGGGCTATATAAAATAAAATTGATTGATTGATTGATTGATTGTTGTGTGTGTGTGTTCCCCCAGGTCTCCGACCACCAGATGAGCGTGCCCAGACGTTTCACCACCCTCAGCCCGATACGCCGCTCCATCACTGGGGAACACACACACTAAGCACTTGGACTGGACACCCCCGGACATTTGGTGACCCCCGGAGCACAGGTACCCACAGGAGGACCCTGAAAGACCCCTGACACCCCTGGGACTCCTCTTCCCGCCTGTAACCTTGAATAAAGAACTCTGAATTTGAACTTGCGCTCTTGGGTCCTCTTCTGTTCTTGACAGAACGATCTGACCATCATGGACCCAGCGCACTCCCTGACCACGATGGAGGAAGAGCCAGAGAGGACTGCCCTACAGCGACTGGAACGCTCTGAGGGAGACATAAATCGGATGGCTGGCGACATCGCTTCCCTTCTCCAGCTATTCAACCAGCAGCAACAACAGTTCCAACTGCAGCAACAACAGCTAGCCCAAGCCCTGCAACTACTCTCAAGCCCGGCTACTCCACCTGCACCCCCTGGTCCTTTTGTTCCTGTACCACCGATACTCCTTCATCCCTCCGCTGGAGGTCCCAATGCTGCAGGCCCGGCAGTGCTGCCACCAGATCCCCACGCTCCTGAACCAAGGATTGGGAACCCGGAACGTTTTGATGGCAACCAGAAGCAAGTAAGACCATTCTTGAGCAGCTGCCGAATCCAGTTTGCACTACAGCCCAGGACTTTCTCAACAGAGGGAGCCAAGGTGGGGTATGTCATCACACATCTCACCGGTCGAGCTCGGTTGTGGGGAACGGCGGAATTCGACCGGCAAACCCCAGCCTGTGCCTCCTTCAGTGCCTTTGAGGAGGAGATGTTAAAGGTCTTTGACCTAGGCTCGCCAACAGCCGAGCGTCACAAGCTCTGCTCACCATCCGTCAGGGCAATCGGACAGTGGCAGACTTCTCCATTGACTTTCGTACCCTGGCCAGTCAAAGCTCGTTTAACCCAGAGGCACTGGTGCAAGCCTTCCTCCATAGCCTGGCGGACTATATCAAGGACGAGCTTGTTTCCCATGACCCGCCCTCAACGCTTGATGCCGCCATTGACCTTGCCGTTCGCATTGACCGCCGTATACAGACCCGGGAGGAGGGAGAAGGGCCGTCTCAGTCAACCTGCCATCCGTACTCGGGTCGATACCGCTTCTGTCCAGCCCCTGCCTGTCAAGTCCCATAGCCAACTCAATCAGCCTGAGCCCATGGAGATTGGCCGTGCCTCTCTGACTCCCGAGGAGCGTCGGCGCCGTCTAAGCTCCAACCTTTGCCTCTACTGTGGTGGCGAGAATCACCGTGTCGCTACTTGTCCGGCAAAAGCCGCAGCTCACCAGGTGTAGGGGAGATCCGGGTGAGCTCAACAAGCCTTCAGTCTCCCTCCATCCGAAAGACCCTGCTTCATCTCCGCCTTCAGCTTTCTGACAAGACTCATACATTGGCCGCCCTTGTGGATTCCGGGCCGAAGCAAACATCATGGACCCTGAGCTTGCACAGCAACTGGGCGTGAACCATCATCAACTGACACAACCCATTCCTGCACGAGCCCTGGATGGGCATCATCTTGGCACTGTCACTCATATCTCCGCCCCTGTGACAATCCTGCTGTCAGGAAACCACCAGGAGTCCATCCAGTTTCACCTCCTACACTCACCTGGCCAACCACTCATTCTTGGATACCCGTGGCTCCGTCAGCACAACCCCCACATCGACTGGGAGACAGGAACAGTCCGTGAGTGGGGAAGGAGTTGTCACCAGACCTGTTTAAGGGGGGCCACCCTGCCCGTTCACCGGGAAGGATCTAGCGCTACCTCCGACATATCCAATGTTCCGGCCTGTTACCACAGCCTGAAAGAGGTGTTCAACAAATCCAAGGCGACATCTCTACCCCCACACAGACCCTATGACTGCGCGATTGATCTCCTGCCTGGCACAGCACCTCCCAAGGGTCGTCTGTATTCACTGTCAGCCCCGGAAAGAAAGGCCATGGAGGACTACATTAATGACTCTCTTGCCTCCGGGATAATTAGACCGTCGTCTTCCCCCGCAGGAGCGGGGATTCTTCTTTGTCGGCAAGAAGGACGGTTCTCTTCGTCCCATGCATAGATTACCGGGGTCTGAACGACATCACGGTTAAGAATCGCTACCCACTGCCCTTACTTTCGTCTGCCTTCGAACTGCTGCAGGGAGCCACTGTATTCACTAAGCTGGACCTTCGCAATGCCTACCATCTGGTGCGGATGAGGGAGGGAGACGAATGGAAGACAGCGTTCAACACACCAACCGGCCACTATGAATATCTCGTCATGCCCTTCGGCCTCACCAATGCCCCAGCAGTTTTTCAAGCCCTAGTGAATGATATCCTCAGGGACATGCTAAATACGTTCGTATTTGTGTACCTTGACGATATTTTAATATTCTCAAAGACTCTGTCAGAACACACGCACCACGTCCGGTTGGTCCTGCGCCGCCTGCTGGAGAACTCTCTTTTCGTGAAGGCAGAGAAGTGCGAGTTCCATGCCAAGACCGTTTCATTCCTGGGGTATGTGGTGACCGAGGGCAGCATTCAGATGGATCTCACGAAGGTGTCGGCTGTCACTTCCTGGCCAGTTCCTGAGTCTCGGAAGAAGTTGCAACAGTTCCTGGGCTTTGCCAACTTTTATAGGAGATTCATCAGAAACTATAGCACAGTGGCTGCACCCCTCACGGCGCTAACCAGCACTAAACAACCGTACCAATGGACATCAGCTGCTGATAAGGCCTTCAATATCCTCAAGACATGTTTCACTTCTGCTCCCATCCTCCAGATGCCAGATGCAGCAAGGCAGTTTGTGGTGGAGGTAGATGCTTCGGACGTGGGAGTGGGTGCAGTGCTTTCTCAAAGAGCAGCTGAGGATGGCAAGATGCACCCCTGTGCCTTCTACTCCCGTCGGCTAACCCCTGCCGAATGCAACTACGACATTGGGAACCGCGAGCTGTTGGCTGTCAAGCTCGCCCTTGAAGAATGGCGGCACTGGTTAGAGGGGTCAAAGGAACCATTCGTAGTGTGGACAGACCACAAGAACCTGGAGTATATCCAAACAGCCAGGAGGCTGAACTCCCGTCAACAGCGGTGGTCTCTGTTCTTTACGCGCTTCAATTTCACGCTCTCCTACCGCCCGGGATCTCGCAACATCAAACCTGATGCTCTTTCCCGGATGTTTCAGAAGGACGAGACCACCGCCATGACAGCTCCCATTCTTCCCAGCCACTTGGTCGTAGCGGCCCTCACCTGGGAGATCGAGAAGCAGGTCATGGAGGCTCTTCGGGACCAGCCAGGTCCAAGCACCAGCGCCCCCAACCGTCTGTTTGTTCCAGCAAATCTCAGGTCACCTGTGATTCAGTGGGGGCACGAATCCCGTCTGGCCTGTCATCCCGGCATCACTCGCACCCTTCATCTGGTCCGCCAGCGGTTCTGGTGGCGGGGGATGAGACGGGATGTCCGAGAATTCATCCGAGCTTGTCCCACTTGTAACCGAAACAAGACTCCCAACCAGCCTCCTGCTGGGTTGCTGCAACCCCTACTCATACCCAAGAGGCCCTGGTCCCACGTTTCACTGGACTTTGTTACGGGCCTTCCGCCCTCTGACGGACACACAGTCATCCTTACCATTGTTGACCGCTTTAGTAAGATGACCCACTTCGTGCCCCTTCCCAAACTACCCTCTGCTAAAGAGACCTCCCAGGTGGTCCTGGAACATGTGTTTCGTATCCATGGCCTACCCCAGGATATAGTGTAAGACCGGGGCCCGCAATTCTCAGCAACCTTTTGGAAGGAGTTCTGTCATCTCCTTGGGGCCACCGCCAGCCTATCGTCTGGATTCCACCCGCAGTCAAACGGCCAGACTGAACGCATGAACCAGGAGCTGGAGAAGGCACTGAGGTGTGTGGCTTCCCAAAATCCCCGGGCCTGGGCTCAACACCTGCTCTGGGTGGAATATGCCCATAATTCACTCACCAGTTCCTCCACCGGGCTCTCCCCCTTTTCAGTGTGTCTACGGGTATCAACCTCCACTGTTTGCCAGCCAGGAGGCGGATGCCACCTGTCCGTCTGCTCTTGCGTATGCCCGCCGCTGCCGCCGCACTTGGGCCCAGGCTCGCACTGTGCTCCTGAAGTCTGGAACCAGCTACGCCGTCGGTGCCAACCGACGGAGGACCCCAGCACCTACTTACCGGGTTGGTCAGAAGGTCTGGCTGTCTGCCCGGGATCTGCCGCTGCGGGTTGTATCACGAAAGCTGGCCCCTCGCTTCATTGGTCCTTTTCCTGTGCAGAAAGTCATCAGTCCAACGGCGGTCCGACTTCAGTTGCCCGCTTCCTGCGGGTCCACCCCACCTTCCACGTCTCCAAGGTCAAGCCGGTCCATGAAAGTCCCCTGGTCCCTGCAGCTCCGGCGCCACCTCCTCCGCGCCTCGTAGATGGCGGTCCTGTCTTCACCGTCCGGCGGCTGCTCCGCTCTAGGCGAAGGGGTAGGGGTCTCCAGTACCTCGTTGATTGGGAGGGATATGGTCCAGAGGAGAGGACCTGGATCCCGGCCAGGAGGATAGTGGACCGGACCCTTATCACTGACTTCCACCGACTACATCCTGATCAGCCTGCAATCCGTAGGGGCCGTCCAAGAGGGGTTCCTAGCCGTCCGGCCCGCCCTGCTCCTGTCTCAGTGCCTGTCCTGTCTCCCGACCGTGACCCTCCAGCTCCTTCTGAGGATGAGGAGATTCACTCGGACCGCTCGGAGGAGTTCTGACCCGCCGCCTGCTCCCCTCCACCCTCCCGGCATGATGTTGTTCTTGGGACTTCTGGGGCCGTCCCTTGGAGGGGGGTCCTGTCATGAGCACTCTCTCTCCCTGGTAGCAACATTAATTGCATTCAATTATCTTCCACTCTGCTCACCTCCCTCTCTCTACTCAGCCTAACTAGCTCCACCTGCCCTGCTCTGCTCTTGTTACCTGGCCAGCTGCACTGCATTTCCCACTCACCATCCTCACCTTGCCTCACTCTGTTCTAATTACTCTGCCAGCTGAACTGCATTTCCCCACTACCTCTCCCAGTATATCAAGCCCTGTTTTTCAGCCAAGCCCTGTCAGATCGTCTTCAAACCCGGACCAGTAACCTGCCTGTCTGCGCTCTGACTCCGGTTTGTGATACCGACCCTTTCTTGACTGCCTCCTTGTTCTACTGCCCCGTCTATCCCAACCTGTCTTCTGGACCTCGACTACTCTCCGATCTTCAGCCCCTCCGGTAACTCGTTTCTGCCTTCTGTCTCTCACCACGATATTTGCCCAGCCCTGATCTGTACTTCTGCCTGCCATTCATATTGCTGTTGTGTGTGTGTGTTCCCCCAGGTCTCCGACCACCAGATGAGCGTGCCCAGACGTTTCACCACCCTCAGCCCGATACGCCGCTCCATCACTGGGGAACACACACACTAAGCACTTGGACTGGACACCCCCGGACATTTGGTGACCCCCGGAGCACAGGTACCCACAGGAGGACCCTGAAAGACCCCTGACACCCCTGGGACTCCTCTTCCCGCCTGTAACCTTGAATAAAGAACTCTGAATTTGAACTTGCGCTCTTGGGTCCTCTTCTGTTCTTGACACAGAGACATGGTTGTTGTATTCAAACATTTTCAGTCCTGTGGCCTTTAACAAGTGAGCTCCTAAGTTAATTTATTAAATAATTTAACACAATACAAATATTTAATAAGGCTATATTTTGAGAGTTTTACCCTAATACAGTTGCCTCAAGGTTTTCAGGCCTGCAAGTCACATTTGATTTGTTTAGAAAAATGTATGTTATTTATATTTGAGTATAAAATTGATTAATCAATCCATGTAGAATCGATGCAGTCATTGCGCTAACGCTAGTTAGCAATTGAGCTAGCGCTAGTTCAAAAACATAAATATAAAACAAATAATTCTAAAAAAGAAACCTACAATAGAGCATGCTGGTAAATATGATAGTGGTGGGTGTGGTTTTTGTTTAACACTGGTTATTAGCACCAATGTCATTGCGCTAACGCTAGTTAGCAATTGAGCTAGCGCTAGTTCAAAAACATAAATATAAAACAAATAATTCTAAAAAAGAAACCTACAATAGAGCATGCTGGTAAATATGATAGTGGTGGGTGTGGTTTTTGTTTAACACTGGTTATTAGCACCAATGTCATTGCGCTAACGCTAGTTAGCAATTGAGCTAGCGCTAGTTCAAAAACATAAATATGGGGCCCTGGTCAAAAGTAGTGCACTATACAGGGAATAGTGTGCCATGTGGGATGCAGAATAGCTACAGCGCCGGAGAAGATGGCTGCCGTTTTACAGCCCTCTAACCAATTGTACTATTATGTGTGTTTTTCCGCGTTATTTGTAATTTATTTTGTACATAATGTTTCTGCCATCGTCTCTTATAACCAAAAAGAGCTTCTGGATATCAGGACAGCGATTACTCACCTCGTATTGGATGAAGATTTTTTCTTCAACGAGGCGGCCGCGAAGGATATCATACAGACACCCGACAAGGCCCAAATCCCCGTCATTCGCGTGAAGAAGAGACGGAGATATCGTGGACGCAGATCGGGGTGCCTTGTAAGGATCCGACGGCGAGCGAGTAAACTGCCTCTTCCATCAATCCTATTAGCCAACGTTCAATCTTTTGAAAATAAAGTGGACGATTTAAGATTACGGTTATCCTACCAACGGGACATTAAAAACTGTAATATATTATGTTTCACGAGTCGTGGCTGAACGACGACAATGATAACATTCAGCTAGCAGGCTATACGCTACATCGGCAGGACAGAACGGCTGACTCCGGTAAGACAAGGGGTGGCGGTCTGTGTATATTTGTAAACAACAGCTGGTGCACAAAACCAAATACTAAGGAAGTCTCGAGGTTTTGCTCGCCTGAGGTAGAGTATCTTATGATAAGCTGTAGACCACACTATTTACCAAGAGAGTTTTCATCTATATTTTTCATAGCTGTCTATTTACCACCACAAACCAATGCTGGCATTAAGATTGCACTGAATGAGTTGTACAAGGCCATTAATCAACGGGAAAACGCTCATCCAGATGCAGCGCTCCTAGTGGCAGGGACTTTAATGCAGGGAAACTTAAATCCGTTCTACCTAATTTCTACCAGCATGTTAAATGTGCAACCAGAGGGAAAAAAACTCTAGACCACCTTTACTCCACACACAGAGACGCATACAAAGCTCTCCCTCGCCCTCCATTTGGCAAATCTGACCATAACTCTATCCTCCTGATTCCTGCTTATAAGCAAAAACTAAAGCAGGAAGCACCAGTGACTCGGTTAATAAAAAAGTGGTCAGATGACGCAGATGCTAAGCTACAGGACTGTTTTGCTAGCACAGACTGGAACATGTTCCGGGATTCTTCAGACAGCATTGAGGAGTACACCACATCAGTCACTGGCTTCATCAATAAGTGCATCGATGATGTCGTCCCCACAGTGACCGTACGTACATACCCCAACCAGAAGCCATGGATTACAGGAAACATCCGCACTGAGCTAAAGGGTAGAGCTGCCACTTTCAAGGAACGGGACTCTAACCCGAACGCTTATAAGAAATCCCGCTATGACCTCCGACGAACCATCAAACAGGCAAAGAGTCAATACAGGTCTAAGATTGAATCGTACTACACTGGCTCTGACGCTCGTCGGATGTGGCAGGGCTTGAAAACTATTACAGACTACAAAGGGAAGCACAGCCGCGAGCTGCCCAGTGACACAAGCCTACCAGACGAGGCTAAACCACTTCTATGCTCGGCTCGAGGCAAGCAACACTGAAGCATGCATGAGAGCACCAGCTGTTCCGGATGACTATGTGATCACGCTCTCCGTAGCCGATGTGAGTAAGACTTTTAAGCAGGTCAACATTCACAAGGCCGCAGGGCCAGACGGATTACCAGGACGTGTACTCCGAGCATGTGCTGACCAACTGGCAAGTGTCTTCACTGACATTTTCAACATGTCCCTGACTGAGTCTGTAATACCAACATGTTTCAAGCAGACCACCATATTCCCCGTGCCCAAGGACTCTAAGATAACCTGCCTAAATGACTACCGACCCGTAGCACTGACGTCTGTAGCCATGAAGTGCTTTGAAAGGCTGGTCATGGCTCACATCAACAGCATTATCCCAGAAACCCTAGACCCACTCCAATTTGCATACCGCCCCAACAGATCCACAGATGATGCAATCTCTATTGCACTCCACACTGCCCTTTCCCACCTGGACAAGAGGAACACCTACGTGAGAATGCTATTCATTGACTACAGCTCAGCATTCAACACCATAGTGCCCTCTAAGCTCATCACTAAGCTAAGGATCCTGGGACTAAACACCTCCCTCTGCAACTGGATCCTGGACTTCCTGACGGGCCGCCCCCCAGGTGGTAAGGGTAGGTAACAACACATCTGCCACACTGATCCTCAACACGGGGGCCCTCAGGGTGCGTGCTCAGTCCCCCTCCTGTACTCTCTGTTCACCCATGACTGCATGGCCAGGCACGACTCCAACACCATCATTAAGTTTGCCGACGACACAACAGTGGTAGGCCTGATCACCGACAACGATGAGACAGCCTATAGGGAGGAGGTCAGAGATCTGGCCGTGTGGTGCCAGGACAACAACCTCTCCCTCAACGTGACCAAGACAAAGGAGATGATTGTGGACTACAGGAAAAAAAAGAGGACTGAGCACGCCCCCATTCTCATCGACGGGGCTGTTGTGGAACAGGTTGAGAGCTTCAAGTTCCTTGGTGTCCACATCACCAACGAACTATCATGGTCCAAACACACCAAGACAGTCGTGAAGAGGGCACGACAAAGCCTATTCCCCCTCAGGAGACTAAAAATATTTGGCATGGGTCCTTAGATCCTCAAAAAATTCTACAGCTGCACCATCGAGAGAATCCTGACTGGTTGCATCACCGCCTGGTATGGCAACTGCTTGGCCTCCGACCGCAAGGCACTACAGAGGGTAGTGCGTACGGCCCAGTACATCACTGGGGCAAAGCTTCCTGCCATCCAGGACCTCTATACCAGGCGGTGTCAGAGGAAGGCCCTCAAAATTGTCAAAGACTCCAGCCACCCTAGTCATAGACTGTTCTCTCTGCTACCGCACGGCAAGCGGTACCGGAGTGCCAAGTCTAGGTCCAAAAGACTTCTCAACAGCTTCTACCCCCAAGCCATAAGACTCCTGAACAGCTAATCATGGCTACCCGGACTATTTGCACTGCCCCCCACCCCATCCTTTTTACGCTGCTGCTACTCTGTTAAGTATTTATGCATAGTCACTTTAACTCTACCCACATGTACATATTACCTCAACTACCTCAACTAGCCGGTGCCCCCGCACATTGACTCTGCAACGGTACCCCCCTGTATATATAGCCTCCCTACTGTCACTTTATTTTACTTCTGCTCTTTTTTTTCTCAACACTTTTTTTTGTTGTTGTTTTATTTTTACTTTTTTTGTTTAAAATAAATGCACTGTTGGTTAAGGGCTGTAAGTAAGCATTTCACTGTAATGTCTGCACCTGTTGTATTCGGCGCATGTGACCAATAAAATTTGATTTGATTTGATTTGATAAAAGCATGAAAAATTAGCATGTGGATCAGGCAGTAAACATACTTGCTTGGTGTTGGAAGTTTTACAAGAGCTTCACTTTCGGCTAATGCGCCATGAAATGTGACTGGAGCAGTATGGATATGTCCATAAAAAAACTTTGAGCGGAATTAATATTATGTAAATGACAGGCAGGTCCCATGTGAGAAAGAATTTCATAAATGTTCAGTGCTTTGACATAATTCCCAGCTCTAAATGTATGATCGTTCCAACAAAAGCCAGACCTATAGTGAGGTTGACATTTATTGAGTTTCAACTTTGTGGCACAATAAAATGAAGGAAAAACTTAGGCAGGAAGCAGACAGGAGAAGTGGGTTCAGAAGAAAACCTGCCAGGAACAGGAGCTGAACTGAATGAAAAATACCGAAAATTATAGGCTTCAGCGTATGAATATGGAAGCAGAAAATTGGAGCAGCATTTAATTAGGACCTTGTTCTTGATTAAGTCAGGCAAGGTATTTTATGAGGAGTTTGATGTATCAGGAATTATTTACTTTTTCATCCGGCAGCAGGCAGGAAATCAGGAGTTGATCCATCCTCTGGAAAAATGGAGCCGTCAAATGAGGAAATTGAAGATAAGTGAAGAGACTATTGGTGTATGGGTGTGTGTGTGTCTGTATGTGTGTGTGTGTGTGTGTGTTAAGCTAAGCTGCTGGAGTGAAAAGGAGATACCTAGTCAGATATACAACTGAGTGCATTGAACTGAAACGAGTCTTCCAAATTTAACCCAACCCCTCTGAATCAGAGAGGTGCAGAGGACTGCCTTAATCATCATCCCAGTGGGTCAACTGCCTTGCTCAGGGGCAGAACAAAATATTTTACCTTGTCAGCTCGGGGATTCGGTCCAGCAACCTTCTAATTCCTGGCCCAACACTGCTACCCGCCAGGCTACCTGCCGGGTGGAGTGAGGTGTGGATGCTGCTGTGTCTTTCTGTCTGTGGTTCAGCCCTTTATGCTGCTGCAGATTGATACCCTCCACCATAAGTGCCATTCTGACAGGATGTTGTTTGGTATCCATTGCAGACTGTTGTCACTCAGATGGAACGGAGAAAAAATGCAATCGATGTACTGTTAAATCTATATACAGGTGTTCCATCTTAATTTGACCAGTTTTTCAATGCAGGAAAATAATCCTGCAGCAACAGGAGATGTATATTATTTTGTGGATTATAATGTTTGCATGGATTGATGCAGTTTTTGTTAGGATAAATCAAGTCTGACATTTTAAAGAAGAAATTGCTAACTTTAGAAGCCTTTTTAAACCAGGAATACTTTACAATTACATATCTGGCTCCTGTCCACCTGTCACAGGTGCTCTTCTTCCTGCTGATGACAGTACCACCCAAGCCCTGGTCCCCTCAGCACAGACCACAACAATATGAGAAAACACTCTCTCTTTCGCAGTAGCTACCCTTTAGCCTGCTACTGTCAATAGACTGATTCACGTTATGCCAAAAGGTTTTGCCGATGACAGTGGCCTGAATACTTAACCTTTCTCTTGAACTGACACATCATCTTATCATTTCAGACTCAGAACACTCAGTAGAATGTACATAGTGGTTCTAAGTTCATGTTTCAAATCACACCTAATGTCATGATTGATATGCACAGTGGAGTATGAAAGAGATAATGTTTCGAGAAGTTGTATACAAATAACTTGTTGAAAAATGACAATAAGACAAATGGAATGCAAATATTCAGATGTCTTTTCCTGGTATATCCTGAAGAAGAGTCAGAATGCTCTTCAAAAATGTTAACTCCCATTTGCTCAGATACTATTCATAGAACGCCTCAAACTCCAATGTACTAGGAAATCCACATCCCTGCTATTTCTGAACATTGTGTTCTTTCTATCCTGCAGCCATGTAGTGAAGGCATTATAGCTTTACACTTTGTTTTCCCCACTGTCAGCCCTGCTCAAGCATGTCTCCTTGCTGTCCCACTAGCTGCTCTCAATCACACAAACACGCAAACACAAAAAGTGCAGTCAAGTACGCACGCACATGCACACATACGCACCAACACACACATCCCCCACCCACTCTCTCCTGACAATAACAGTCATTATCACCAGCACGAGGAGGCATGACACTCCCCAAGATGGAGACAGCCTGGCCACATGATCTAAAGGTCATTCATGAGGGGAGGAGCTAAGAGGAGTGGAGAAGATGAGCGGGGAACACACAGGGCACAATCACACAGTACAAAGATACCTCGCTTTGATTATTTTGAACCTTTATTTAACTTGGCAAGTCAATTAAGAACAAATTCTTATTTACAATGATGGCCTAAGATACAATACAACTGGATATAGACATACTGAGAGCAGACAATGTGAGATCACTGCTTGGGATGTACTGTATCCTAGGCTTGGAGTAATGGTTAACGTAAAGTAGCAAAAGTGTGTTTTGATCATGTATGGCTTAAATATTGCACACCTTTCCATTGTACAAAGAAGGTAATTTCCATGTAAATGGACCCATGAGCACTGGCGTACCAGACACGAGCTCTGGGGGCCCATGTGTCATTCATAAACCTTTTTAATTTCCATATGTACTAGGAAGCTAAGTGTTTGTTTCTTGGGCTTCAGGAATGTGACTCAAAATAAAACAAATGAACTGATTGAAAGTATAAGGGGATATCGGTGAACAAATGCCATGGTCAAGGCTACGACGGTGCCAGTGCAATGAGTGGAGCTTACTCAGGTGTTCAAAAGCTCATATTAGACCGAGAGCCTAATGCTTTTTAGGTAGTTCTTTATGAGTTTTAGTTTAGAAAAAGATCTCTCTGCAGAAGTGACAGTTACAGGGATGGTAAAAACAGCTTGATTGCCGTAGCAACATCAGAGAAATTGGGCAGAAGGGAGTGGTGACTAAAATACAGCAGTTCTGCAACATCTTTAATTGAGCCTCTCATTCTCCTTAATTGCCGGCCTCAACACGTTACGGAAAGAGATTAAATGTATAGGAAGCTCTAGGGACAGGTCGTCTGGATACTGGACTACCAATACATTTCCAGATGCAAACAGATTATCATCTTTAGCGGACAACAGCGGTTTACGATTTTGTTCATACTGGTGAACCAGCGTTTGAGTTGTGTGGTTGCAATATCAACAGTCCCTTATCTCTGGTGTATCTTGGAATGCATCATTCAAGACTACATTTAAATTGTGTCTAGATAAACTGTGTTACGACAGTGCCCATGTGCACTAACATGTGACGTTCATAGGAGCATGTCAAATTGGGTGTCAAATGAAAGCTAAGAGTCTATATTTTTGGCATATACAGTATACATTTTCCAACGATTTTCCATCCTAGAAATTAGGAATAAGCAAAGGCTTTGATTTCTGGTCAAACAGATGGAAAAGGGTTCTTTGAAAATACATACCAGAAAAAGTATATAAAAAGGTATAAGAAATACAATAATGTTGAAGTAAAGACCCCTGCCAACATATTTAGTTTTGGAGAAATGTTTCTGCCTGTAAGTTTAAGAAACATTGCCTTGTACCTTGAAATGCTGTTACCAAAAACACACATATCTTTAAGATATTTTCTAATTTCTCCCTCATGAGGAGGGAGGATAATGAAAGTTCACAGAAGCAACAAATAAAGGTAGACCTATCAATTAGTTATAGTGTTTTTACTGATATCAATTTTGTTACTGAATTGTTAAGTGATTACCAAATCGGTAACAGAAATTCGTAAAAATCGGTAATAGAATTTCTACAATTGAATTGGCTACAATGGGAAATCATAGTTTGGACAGCACAGTAGAGTAGAGTAGAGTACAGTACAGTACAGTACAGCACAGTAGAGTACATTAAAGAAAAGTACAATAGAGTAGAGTTTAGTACAGTACACAGTAGAGCACACGAGTTGAGTACACTATAATGTACTGTATTGTACTGGACTGTTCTGTGCTGAACTCTACTGTACTGTACTGAATTATACTCTACTTTACTGTACTCTAATGTACTCTACTCTACTGTACTGAACACCACTGTACTCTACTCTACTGAACTCTACTCTACTGCACTGTACAGAACTCTTCTCAACTCTACTCTACGGTTCTGTGCTGTACTGTACTCTACTGTACTCTACGGAGTACTGTACTTTGATGTCAAAACTTGTGAAACATAGACGTCTATGATTGGTTCAGATTTGGTCTGATCTGGACCAACCAAATTTGTTCTTGTTTGGGGGCAGAGCTCCTAATTGACAGTGTGTAGAATAATACCCAAATATGCAAAGGAGGATATTGCAAATGTATACCTTTGTGTACCTATTTAGGATACATCACCATGAAGAGAATTACATATCCATAATTATGCATTTCTGTGTAGTACAGATCAGGGACCCATGATGAAATTCGGTTACCGCAATTCCGTTATTGGGTGTAAATCCACTTCACTTACTGTAGTTCAATAACCAAAATAAATTTTTTCAAAGTCAATGAGTCATGTCATAGCTGACACAAATGCTCCCTCTAATGTTTTTAGGCATTGAGCAAATTTCAGGTCTGCTGACCGCAAACTTGAAAGTTGTGAAAAGTCTGTGCAACTTCCACTTCGCGTTTACTGTGAACACTGAGGCAGTACCCGCTTTAGGTTACTGTGGCTATTTGATCATAATGTAGGCCTATCAGAGAGCCTATCATCAAGAACAGTGGAGAAAACGCATCCCTTAACATTTTAACATGGAAATAGCTGTTCTACCATTCAGCCTACAGTAGCAGCCAATGTGTGGTGTTCAATGTAGGCCTACATTCCATGAGACTTTTGAAAAAAAACATGCAGGCCTTGACAGTAACCTGTTTATCCACTTGTCCTTCAGACAAGGAGGTGACTGAAGTTGTGTTGTTTGATGCAAGAAACCACTTTACAAAATGAAATGAATTATTATTACCATACCATTAATACAGAGAAAGACAAATTATGCTACCCTCTGCCTATTGGCTACTTAGCTTATTCAAGCCTGTCTCAAAATACAACACTGACCCTTTGAGACAAAAAAAAGCTCATTACCTGACTCGCTTTTCAAAGATGGCTAGAAATGTAAACGTTTTGTGCTCTTGTAGGAAGCAATCACTCCCCTATTGCTGACTACAAATTATCTATAACTGGGCTAATAACTCACTATCTAGCAAAGGATATGAACAAAATGTGCACACGTGGCTTCATGCAGCTCTCACTTTGATCTCAAAACCAGCCTATCTACTCACAACTGCTCATGCTGTAAACACAGTCCAGTTCAAAGTAAATGGCACAGATCCATATATGGCAATGGTGTATTTGCATATAGGCCTACTGCAGCATTGATTGTTTATGCCTCCCACCGGTCTGTGTAGAGTACGGGCTGAGTCGTGCGTGTCAATGCAATATAATCCTACTCCGATGCGTTCTGCCTACAACAAAATCTCTTGCATAGTTGGTTTTGTTTCACTATGTTGCATTGAAAGTGGCTAACATTGCGTTGATTAGATCACAATTGCCACAGTAAAGGGAAACGTTGATAGTGTTAACAGGGACAACTCTAGAACAGTAGTCACCAACCTTTTCAAGATCACTTTCTGAGTCAAAATGCAAGTCGATCTACCGCTCAGATGTATTTTTTAACATGACTTAAAAAACGTAAGCCTATGCAACATTAACCAATTAGAAACAGTACTGTAGCAGTGATGTTTGTGCAGTAAGCTATAGGCCCAATACATTATCACCGCATATTGCCTTTGCTTGAATTGCCCTGCCAATGCAAAATTGTATACTTGGCTGATGGTGCCTGCGTCTGAGGGTGAGTCGCCATCGGATCTGCTCTCCCTTGCCTCCACTGACGCTGACCAAAAAGGGACACCGTCTTCCAGCTGATGGCGCAACTCGAGTAGCACCACATTGTTTCTGCCTCATGCACAGATTCATGTTGTTACTCCTATGAACAAAGAATGTGAAATATTCCTCGATATTAAAAAAGACCCTAGCCGCTAATAATAACAACAATGCAAGTCTATAGATACACTTTCCTACTCATTCATTACTGCTGCAATGCTTGCTGTAGAGCTGAATGGAAATAGGAAGAATGCACATTTTATGGCTTATAAAAGTGTTGAATACAAAGTTTTGACAGTGCTGAGTAAGAATTTAAACATGAACTCACTCATAAAAACAGCATCTCTTTGCTGTATTCGTTGACAGTCTCTCTCTAGTCATGGTTTTGAAATCTCACAGTATCAACTTTGCTGTTGCTTTCTTTTATGCCTGCTACATTACTGCAGACATGGTAATCTGAGCCATATAAAACTGAGGGAGATTTTACCGAAATTCTCTTACCAAACTTTGCATCTGCATAGTTCTTCCAACAAATGTGTTTTTGTCAAATGTTCTGTGTAAATTGTTAAAAGTAGTCCTTGTGCATAGAGTTCTATGGTTTGTTAAACTTTGAAATCAATGATTTTTGTTTGGCCCACATTTTAAGAAAAAAATCTGAGTCTCAGAGCAATTCCGTTACTGTCACGACTTCCTCCGAAGCTGCCTCCTCTCCTTGTTCGGGCGGGCTTCGGCGTTCGTCATCACCGGCCTTCTAGCCACTGCCGCTCCTCATCTCATCATTCCATTTGTTTTGTCTTGTTTATTACACACACCTGGTTCCAATCCCCTCAGGTTACATTAACTCGGTGGAACTATATTGTACTTTGTATCGCCTGGATATTTCACCTGTGTGCCTTGTTATTTTCCAGTGCGCCGTAATTCCGCACTGGAGTGTTTTACGCATTGCTGCGTACCGCTGTGTTACGGAAGAAACCATTTATTCTGTGATTTACCCTCCTGCGACTGACTCCTTCTGGAACTGCCCAGAAACAACTCCATTGGAATTTCACACAACTTGCTATTCTAGAAAGAAACACCTCCACCAGTGTAGATATCTGTCTACAGAGAGATCTCACAATGTGTGGAATTGCATTAGTCCTTTGTGAGAGATAGCTTTGATGTAAAGATGTGAAAAACCTGAGCAACCTTTGAAGGTTCTTAATCACAGGTTTCTGCCAATAGGAATTACAGTGTATCTCAGGTATTCCAAGAAGGCTTCCAGAACTCAAATACACCAGTTTGTGTTGTGAAAGCACTAGCAAGAATATGCAAAACATTATTTTGTACTAAGAAGCCCACATAGTTAGAGAAGGTAAAAGCATGAAGTAAAAAAATGCATTAAGTCAGAATAATGATAGGCCCTCTTGCTGTTATATGAATGAAAGAACCACTAATGAGCTTGGATAAATGTGAAACTGAAGAGATGCCACAAGCCCCCAGGCCTTTCTCAGTTTAAAGTTCCCTGGTGGAGCTTCAACTAGAACAAAATGTCAGCATTGTTGCTCAATATGGCGGATGTACATGTAAGGTTGTAGCAAAAAGAACCGGAATCTAAATGCTCACAGCACAGTAAGGTGAAGGACTTCTGTAAAGTGAAACAGTAGAGTACTGTATGTCAGTGGAGGAGCTACTAGAGAAATTTGCCACAGTCATTTGTGCGAGACTAGATATTGTCTCCAATTTGCGAAATGCAATTACCCACTCACTCCCGTTGACACCCATAAGACCTTTCAAGAAGTCAGCACAAAGAGGTCTCTCTATTAAAAGGCAGAGAACGGAGGGAAAGGAATGGAGGAGAGAGAGAGAGAGGCAGAGAGAGAGAAAGAAAAGGAGAGAGAGATGAGATCTACCCTACTAGTAGACACACAGCCAAGTCTGCACACTCCCTCTGTGTAAACAGCATTGTTTACCCCCTGCAGTGAGAGAGTGAGAGAGAGGCATTCATAAGTCATTCTCTGCCATTTCTTCATCCTCCTCTCCCTCTCTCTTTTCTGGGACGAGTGCAAGGCGAGGGGACTGAGCTGGGCAGGGCTGAACGCTACAGAGGGGGAAAAAAACATTAAGATGAGTTTGAGTTATCTTTCCCACGTGAAGCTCTGTGTGAGATCAAACAGAGCGATTCCTCCAAGCAGCATGCCGAGTAAACGGAGCAGGCTTTTTCATCCCCTTGCAGGCCACTCTAAGCTACTCGGCTGGCAGACATCAATAGCTAGGCTGGGCCTGTCTGGGATATGACTCTGTCTTCACTGTCTCGCCACAGTCTTCACTCCAGTACATTTTATTCAACAAGCCAAGGATACTGACTGAGAAATGTAAAAACCGGGGCCAGACGACATGCATCAAACGTGAAGTGCCTGCCTTCCACGCTGGAGTATTTTCAGCCAGTCTAATAAACTTAATGGGCTTCTATCTCCCAGTAAATTAGTTCGTCAGGTGGCTTCATTTCATACTGACATTTTAAAATATCCCTATTTATGCAAATGATGCCGGCAAGAGTAGGGAGATAGCTATTAAAAAGCACCTTACTGGGCAAGACTAAATGAGCATCCACATGCAACAGTGGTGAATAAAGGGAGAGTATTCATAAATAAGATGTTTTTTATTCAAGGTTTAGCTGTATTAACTCAATGTTTCAAGTGCTGCAGTGCAACAGAATGACTGATACGGTCATAAAAGTCATCCCATAGTGCAACTACTCCCAAATGAAGATTTAACACTACAATTGTATTATATTGCAGTATATACAGTTGAAGTCGGAAGTTTACATACACTTAGGTTGGAGTCATTAAAACTTGTTTTTCAACCACTCCACAAAGTTCTTGTTAACAAACTATAGTTTTGGCAAGTCAGTTAGGACATCTACTTTGTGCATGACACAAGTAATTGTTCCAACAATTGTTTACAGACAGATTATTTCACTTATAATTCACTATATCACAATTCCAGTGGGTCAGAAGTTTACATACACTAAGTTGACGCTGCCTTTAAATAGCTTGGAAAATTCCAGAAAATGGCTTGAAATATGAAACAATGAAATATGAAACAATATAAAATATTGAATACATCAATAATACATTGGGGTGTCAATTGGAGGCGTACCTGTGGATGTATTTCAAGGCCTACCTTCAAACTCATTGCCTCTTTGCTTGACATCATGGGAAAATCAAAAGAAATCAGCCAGGACCTCAGAAAAAAATTAGTAGACCTCCACAAGTCTGGTTCATCCTTGGGAGCAATTTCCAAACGCCTGAAGGTACCACGTTCATCTGTACAAACAATAGTACGCAAGTATAAACACCATGGGACCACGCAGCCATCATACCGCTCAGGAAGGAGACGCGTTCTGTTTCCTAGAGATGAACGTACTTTGGTGCGAAAAGTGCAAATCAATCCCAGAACAACAGCAAAGGACCTTGTGAAGATGCTGGAGGAAACAGGTGAAAAAGTATCTATATCCACAGTAAAACGAGTCCTATATCGACATAACCTGAAAGGCCGCTCAGCAAGGAAGAAGCCACTGCTCCAAAACCGCCATAAAAAAGACAGATTATGGTTTGCAACTGCACATGGGGACAAAGATCGTGCTTTTTGGAGAAATGTCCTCTGGTCTGATGAAACAAAAATAGAACTGTTTGGCCATAATGACCCTCGTTATGTTTGGAGGAAAAAGGGGGTTGCTTGCAAGCCGAAGAACACCATCCCAACCGTGAACCACAGGGGTGGCAGCATCATGCTGTGGGGGTGCTTTGCTACTGGAGGGACTGGTGCACTTCACAAAATAGATGGCATCATGAGGAAGGAAAATTATGTAGATATATTGAAGCAACATCTCAAGACATCAGTCAGGAAGTTAAAGCTTGGTCGCAAAGTTAAAGCTTGGAACGAACTGCAAAAATCTCTGAAGCTGGAGACACTTATCTCCCTCACTATCTTTAAGCATCAGTTGTCAGAGCAGCTTACCGATGACTGCAACTGTACACAGCCCATCTGTAATTAGCCAACCCAACTACCTCATCCCCATATTGTTATTTACATTGTTATTTATTTTGCTCATTTGCACCCCAGTATCTCTATTTGCACATCATCTTCTGCACATCTATCACTCCAGTGTTAATAATAAATAATAATTGTAATTATTTTGCACTATGGCCTATTTATTGCCTTACCTCCATAACTTACTACATTTGCACACACTGTATATAGATTTTCTATTGTGTTATTGACTGTACGTTTTGTTTATTCCATATGTAACTCTGTGTTGTTGTTGTTTTTACCGCACTGCTTTGCTTTATCTTGGCCAGGTCGCAGTTGTAAATGAGAACTTGTTCTCAACTGGCTCACCTGGTTAAATAAAGGAAAAAAAAAAAAAAAGGTAGGCCTACAAACCTAACTCAATTACACCAGCTCTGTCAGGAGGAATGGGCCAAAATTCACCCAACTTATTGTGGGAAGCTTGTGGAAGGCTACCTGAAACGTTTGACCCAAGTTAAACAATTTAAAGGAAATGCTACCAAATACTAATTGAGTGTATGTAAACTTCTGACCCACTGGGAATGTGATGAAAGAGATAAAAGCTGAAATAAATCATTCTCTCTACTATTATTCTGACATTTCACATTCTTAAAATAAAGTGGTGATCCTAACTGACCTAAGACAATTTTTACTAGGATTAACTGAGTTTAAATGTATTTAGCTAAGGTGTATGCAAACTTCCGACTTCAACTGTACAGTACACTCGCAACCTGAAATTATGCCTTCATATCAAACACTTCAGTCCCTATAACAGATTTAAACACTGTTCAAAGTAAGAAACTACAACCTGTGATGATTCACAATGCCTCAAGTGAGAGAGGTGAAATATGAAACAATATAAAATATTGAATACATCAATAATACATTGGGGTGTGATCCCGGAGAATGATTCAGACAGCGCCCAAATGAGGTGTTCAGGCCCTTGTAAGCCCTCGTCATTCGTTGTACGTATAATAGCATGTCAGATGAGAAGGTGCTCTGGATAATTCATCTTTATTTCATATTTCAGAGTGGGAGAACATTTCATAGTTGAGGGTCTTTTTGAAGAGAGTTTGGCCTGTTTCATCAGGAGAGGACTAAGTTGGGTAGAGGGGTAGAGAAGGGTGTGTGTGTGCGTGAATGCATGTGTAGGGGATTTCTGACACACTGACCTGGCCTAATATTCCCCTCACTCTTCCAGTGAGTACACAGATGGCCCTCTAAATGAGCCAATGGTGATGTGCATTTTTTTTATACCTCAACCATTTCTCACAAGGAGTGCAAAAGTAGCATCTTTAGGATCGTGTGTGCCTTGATAGAGCAGAATGGTAGATATTACAGTGTCTCTATATTGTTCAGAGGCACAACAAACCATGTTACAGTATGATCTAATAGAGGTCTATGGGGGCATTTGAGGTGCTGTGAAAAATGCATCATGCCAGGTGACTTAAACGAAAGCAGACAGATACACAAACAATGATTAAAAGCTTGGTTAAGTTTGTTCTTTGTAATTACCGCTGAGGATTCGTCCTGCATACAAAATGACACTGCAAAACACAAATCCCTATTGAAAAGTGTTTGTGATTAGTTGAATTAGCTGCCTGCTTCCCTGTCTTCCCCTAACCCCCCACAAACAACCCCGGTGGGTAGCATCCAGGAGCCTGTAGTGGGAAATAGGAAAAGGGCCAATCAAGCAGCACAACATAAATGCCAGTTACACAGGCATAAAAGATCCATCCGTTCAGTTCATTGTCATCATGCTTCAGTCAGAACGATTACCAGTCAGATGCCTTGATTTATTCTGATTGCTAAACACAAGCAATATGAGAAAAAGAGCAATCTAGCCAGGAGGAGATACCATGAGATAGAGAGAGAGAGAGAGATAAAGAGAGAGAGAGAGAGAGAGAGAGAGAGAGAGAGAGAGAGAGAGAGAGAGAGAGAGAGAGAGAGAGATTAAAACAATTCTTCCTTCACAGTCATACAGTGTAAACAGACAATATGTTTTGATTACTTAGTGGTTATTGGGTTGATGATGGAAAGAGCAAAGCAGCTCCAATCCATCCATAGTGGAAGTTGGTTGATGGAGCTTTACTATTGCAGAGCTAGGCCTTCTCATTAGCCCATGCAGTGACCCATCTCTGTCTGGTCAGAGACCGTAAACAATAAACAAACTCTCATTAAGAGAGAGATTCTCCTTATGTAACCTCTGAAGTACATAACAACCATGTATTAATCACATGAATGGGTGTTTTCCCCTCCGTCTCAACAGAAGTCCTAACTCTGATGTGATGAAGGTTGCTGCTGTATGAGGGTTAGAGGAGCTTCTCTGCTCTGCATACATCTCCATGCTAAAAACCCTTATGGGATAATTACTTCTATGCTGTGCTTTCACTGGTTTGCTACCTTTTATAGGTACTGTGGGTGTAAATGGAACTGGACATAATTAGAGCTCTCTGCGCAGCCTAGAGAGTCATAGCATAGTGAAGCAGGTGCAGAGCACATTGCCTTTGTAAGAGCTAGGAGAGCAGCCCCGCCGTTCGACTAGAAATGTCAACGTGATGGATTTAAGTCAAGGTCAAATTTGAAAGCTCTGCTTAAAAGCTGAGTGCTGTTATGGATTAAATGGGTTGAAGCAAAGCACTCTCCCTCATTCCCTCCCTTTACCTCCCTCCCTCCCTTGTTCCACAAACCCCAACCCAGCTCCAGGTGAAATAGATCCTGGTCAGCAGTGAGCGCTGGCACGCTGGGAATGAATAGACTTCACTTGCAGGAGCATTTAGCATTTCCCACGCAAGAGGCCCACCCACCTGCCTGTCCGCCCGCTGCCACCAGTCTGCCTGCCTGCCACCCCTCAGAGCACCATAGACAGTGGATGGGATAAATCAGTGACAGGGCGGGCAGGCTATTGTGTACTGTGCATTGTTCAAGTCCTCACAAATACTGGCATTCACATACTGTAACATCCACCCTCTCCACCTGTTCTGTCCTTCTTTTGGAAGTAAGCTTTTTCAGTGTGCTAGTTCCAGTGATGCTAGCTTAGCCATTGTCCCAGCTTGCATGCACTGCAGCACACTGTAATGTCATGTCAATCAATCCCAGTGCCTGTGAGGCATGCTCTTTCCAGTACCCATCACTGGTGCATCCACTGTAATGTCTCTGTCAGTGGAAATGAGTACAGTAGGAAGTGGAGATGCCACTCAAGCAGTATGTAGTCTATTTTGGTGTGATGGCTCCATGTCAATGCCTGGCTCCTCTATCCTGCCTATAGACAACATGTAAACCTAAACAGAATGAGGTTTCTCTTTCTCCTCTTCTCCTACTGCTGGACCATTAGCATCAAATCAATAGTGACCTGATTCCATATGTCAATGGCATTCAAACCCAAGGAGCCAGGGTTCCGGTCTAGAAGCATGGTTTCGATTGCTCCTACAGTTGTGCTTCGGTACTGCAGTTTAACTGACGCCTGGCCCAGAAATACTACTACGGCCACATAGAGAAGTCAGATCAGAAAATTCCTAATAAGACGCTTTAGTCATCGCCTTTGTGCACAAAACATCCATTGAATTATTCAAATAATTGTTTTCGGATTATGTGATGACGTCGTCGCTGCTCACGCTGCTCCCTGTGCGCACTGAGTGATAGTGCGCATGTGATGTTGGTCCGTATAAACCGGATGCAGGGGTATGCCAATGTGAATAGATTACCTTGAAAAAAATGGATGCAGTCTTCAGTTCTTGTTATACCTCAGTGTTCAAACCACCATTGCCCTTTACCGTCACAAGAATAAGTCACCCCTCCCCTTTCTATTACCATATTGATATTAGACAATTTGATTGGAGTGCTATAGGACACACATGCAAGCTTTGTTCATCATCAAGGCAAGCTGTGATGGGTGTCGTTTGATTGACAGACGGGCGAGTGGCAATCTGGGAGATATACATTTCTGTCCATCAGCGAGCAGTTTCCCTGAGTCACACTGTGGCACCTTAATAAAAATCCATGGCTTTTTGAAATATTCTGAGACTGCTCGCTGAAATATAGTAAATGGGAAGAGCAAACGACACACAGAAAGTAAACACAAACAGCAAAGAAAATTCACAGCCAACAGAAATGAAAAACAACAAGTCGACCTAAAACAGCTCAAATAAATATAAATGATATTTCAGCAAACATGAAAGTCCTAAGGATTTGGCAATGCTATGCAGGCCCATTTTTTGGAGCACAACATGCACAATGGGTAAAATATTAATTGATTGTGTAAGCTCAAACATTTATCTAAGCCAATTAAAACTCTGTAGGCTTTGACAAATTATCCTTTGCTTTTAAGTGGATAGAGAAAGACTTTGCATCTGTGTTGAATTGTACCTTCATGTGGGTGAACAATCACAATTAATGAAACATCACTTCAGTTCAATGAAAAGGGGGGACATTTAATTGATCATTTGTCAGCATTTTTGGAGCCGCACATCAAAATGCTGTACAGCACTAAAGACATCACCAACACGATGTTCTTGCCGAGCTTTACAAAGCTTTCCCATTTGAGCAGCTGTCACCTGACTAGTAAAGCTGTGCTTCTTTTCTCTACACAGGGTCACTAATGGAACATTTCACACTCGTCATTGTCACGACCCGGTGCGAGAAACAGTCACTAATAATTGTCAGAACCCAGAAGATGAGGCAGACACAGCTGTACTAGAGATGGTGGTTTAATTAAAGAACAAAATCTTCAGGCAAAGAAACTAAATCCACAATGTCCAAAAATAAAGCCAAGAGGCACAAAGAGGAAAACCTCCAAAAAACAAAAGAAACTCCACAAAGTGGTAAAAAACAGCAGGGAAAAACAAACCTCAAAAGACTACTCAAACAAAACACAAGAACTAAACCAGAGAACCTCTGGAAAATCCCACCAGAGAAATATCTATATAAAACAAGGCTTGGGCTGGGGCTGGGTGCTAACTTACAAACACTGAGCAAGGAACTGAGGAACACACAGGGTATAAATACTAACAAGGGAATGACCTACAGGTGCAAACAATAATTAGAGCAAGAAAAACAAAAGGTACAAAAAAGGTGCAATGGGGACATCTAGTGACCAAAACCCGAACAGTCATGGCCAAAACCTGACAGAATCACCCTCCTAGGAACGGCTCCTGACGTTCCTACCAGCCTTCTCAGGGTGGAGGGCCCTGAACTGACGAATGAGGTCAGGGTCCAGTATGTCCTTGGCAGGAACCCAGGAGCGCTCCTCGGGACCGTAGCCTTCCCAGTCCACCAGATACTGCCAGGACCGCTGCACCCGGCGGGAATCCAGTATCCGGTGGACGGTATAAGCCGACTGGCCACCGATGACACGGGGCGGAGGGGGAGGTCTGCCTGCCGGGATAAGGGGAGAAAAAACAACAGGTTTTAATAAAGAAATGTGAAATGTTGGATTGATCTTAAGTGATCTGGGTAAGTGCAGGCGAAAAGTAACGGGATTGACTCTCCTGGCAATCTTAAAGGGACCGATGAACCTCTGGGACAGCTTGCGAGACTCCACCCGTAGTGGTAGGTTCTTAGTTGAGAGCCATACTCTCTGGCCGGGGTACAGGGTAGGACCGGGACGGCGACCTCTGTTGGCTTGTCGTTGGTACTGCTGAGAGGAACGCAGAAGATTAAGACGTGCCTTCTTCCACGTAAGCCGACAGCGTCTGATGAACCTCGAGGCTGAAGGCACTCTGACTTCTGCCTCCTGGTCCGGGAACAATAGAGGCGCATAGCCAAACTGACACTCATGCGGGGACATACCAGTGGAGGAGGAGCACAAGGTGTTGTGCGCGTACTCGGCCCAAACAATGAAGGATGACCAAGTGGACGGGTTGTTGGAAACCATGCATTTGAGGGTGGTTTCCAGCTCCTGATTCATCCTCTCAGTTTGGCCATTGGACTCGGATGGTACCCTGAAGATAAACTGGCCGTGGCCCCCTATGAGTTGGCAGAAGGCCTTCCAAAACCTTGAGGCGAACTGGGGACCTCTGTCGGAAACCATATCTTGCGGAATCCCAAAGACTCGGAACACATGGTTAATCACCAACTCAGCTGTTTCCTTGGCAGAAGGTAATTTGGTCAAAGGAACAAACCTGGCCGCCTTAGAAAACCTGTCGATGATGACTAGGATCGTAGTGTTACCATGGGACGGAGGAAGGCCAGTAATAAAGTCCAACGAGATATGGGACCAGGGTCGGTGGGGAATAGATAGAGGGTGAAGGAGTCCTTGAGGGCGGAGGTGAGAAGATTTGCCCTGGCAGCACACGGAACAGGCCTTGATGAAAGTGGCAACGTCTTCTTTTATGGTGGGCCACCAGAACTTACGCTGGATGAACTCCAAGGTGCGGCCTACGCCCGGTTGACAGGTGAGGCGAGAGGAGTGCCCCCACCGAAGGACTTGGGACCTTGCTGCCTTGGGAACAAACAACCGATTAGCAGGACCTCCTCCAGGGCCCGGTTCGATGGCTTGAGCTTGTTTCACGGTATCCTCCACTTGCCACGAGATCGGAGCCACGATCTTAGCGGCCGGAAGGACAGTCATGTCAGTATCTTCTCGAATGGCAGGAGAGTAGATTCGTGACAAGGCGTCCGGTTTGAGATTCTTCGACCCGGGTCTATAGGTGAGGATAAACTGAAATCGGCTGAAGAACAGAGACCATCGAGCTTGTCTGGCGTTCAACCGATTCGCCTGCTGGATATACTCCAGATTCTTGTGGTCCGTAAGCACTTGAAACGGTTGAGAAGCCCCCTCGAGCCAGTGTCTCCATTCCTTCAATGCCATCTTAACCGCTAGGAGTTCACGATCCCCCACATCGTAATTCCTCTCGGCCGGGGTAAGCCGGTGAGAGAAGAAGGCGCAAGGATGAAGCTTCTTGTCTTCACCCCTCTGAGACAGGACAGCTCCAACCCCAACCTCTGATGCGTCTACCTCCACCACAAAAGGTTCATCCGCCGTTGGTAGTGTCAGGATGGGAGCAGAGAGGATGCGCTGCTTGAGTCCTTGGAAGGCCGTCTCAGCTTCTCTACCCCACAGAAACCTTGTGTTGCCACCCTTGGTTACCGCCGAGAGAGGGGCTGCCACCGAGCTGAAGTTCTTGATGAACTTGCGGTAAAAGTTGGTGAAGCCCAGGAAACGCTGAACTTCCTTAACGGACTTGGGGGTGGGCCAATCCGCTACCGCCTCTACCTTCTTGGGGTCCATCTGGACTTGTCCGGGTTCCACTATAAATCCCAGGAATTGTACTCGAGAGGAATGGAATTCACACTTCTCCGGCTTAACGTACAAATGGCTGTCTAGGAGGCGTTTGAGCACTTGTCTGACATGCTTAGTGTGTTCTTGAAGGGAGCTCGAAAAGATGAGGATGTCATCCAAGTAAACAAACACAAAGATGTTAAGCATATCCCTAAGCACATCGTTTATGAGCGCTTGGAACACAGCCGGAGCGTTGGTCAGGCCGAAGGGCATCACCGAGTATTCGTAGTGACCAGTAGGCGTGTTGAAAGCGGTCTTCCACTCGTCCCCGGGTTTGATCCGCACAAGATGGTATGCGTTCCGCAGGTCAAGCTTAGTGAAGACAACTGCTTCCTGGAGCAGCTCAAAGGCTGTGGCCATAAGGGGTAGCGGGTAGCGGTTACGGACGGTTATGGCATTGAGTCCCCGGTAGTCGATGCAAGGTCGTAATCCACCGTCTTTCTTGGCCACAAAGAAAAACCCTGCTCCCGCCGGCGAGGTAGATGGACGCATGAGGCCTGCTGTTGAGGTCATGGTAACACTCGGGAACTCGGGACAAGTCGATGGATTCTAGAGACTCGGAAGGAGAACTCTGGGAACTCGGGAAGATACAAGTGGCTTGGCACGTAGGACCCCACTGCTTGATAGTGCCCACAGACCAGTCGATGTGAGGGTTATGGCTGTGAAGCCAGGGATAACCAAGGACGAGAGGAAACTCGGAACAGGAGATCAGATGAAAGTTCATCACTTCCTGGTGTTGGGAAACTGAAAGTCGTAAGGGGGGTAGTGGCACGAGTGACAAGTCCAGATCCCAAAGGACTTCTATCCAACGTAGTAACCCTTATGGGGTCACTTAGAGGTTCAGAAGGAACGCCATTCTCCTTCGCCCAGATCCCATCCATGAAGTTACCTGCGGCTCCAGAGTCTACCAAGGCTTGAAGAGAAAACTCGTGGTCGTCCCAGGAAAGGGTAACTGGAATGAGCAGGCGGGGAGTTGGATGGATGGGAGGAGGTTATGTTTCCGGTTACAGTCCTCCCAGGCCTGCACGGGAGAGTGCGTTTCCCTGGAGCCCGGGACACGTGGAGCGGAAATGGCCCGGTTTGCCGCAATATAGACAGCATCGCTCCCTCATCCGGCGGTCTCTCTCAGCCTGGGAGATGCGTCCAACCTGCATGGGTTCTGGTGGAGCCAGCGAGGATAAAGGTGGAGACTCGGAGCTGGAACCGATAGGAGCTAGGGTGAGCGGTCTATGGTTTTGTTCTCTCTCTCTCAGACGCTGGTCTATGCGTGAAGCCAACTTGATAAGGGACTCGAGGTTGTCCGGTGGTTCCCGAGTGGCCAGTTCATCTTGGATGGTGTCAGAAAGACCCTTCAAAAAACACACTGTGAGCGCCTCGTCGTTCCAGCCACTTGCTGCTGCCACAGTGCGGAACTGGATGGCATAGTCCGTCACCCTGCGCCCGACCTTGGCGGAGAGTCAGGAGCTGTTTGGCTGAGTCAGGGCCGTTGGTAGGACCTTGAAACACTCGCTTGAATTCTTCAGCAAAGGTAGAGTAGCTGGCACAGCAGGGACTTTGGGCATCCCACACAGCAGTAGCCCAGGCTAGGGCCTTTTCCGACAGCAGGGTGATGATATATGCTATCTTGGACCGGTCGGTGGGAAACGACGATGGTTGCAGCTCAAAGGAGAGAGAACATTGGGTGAAAAACCCCTTACAAACACTCGGATCCCCTGAGAACCGTTGGGGAGGCGGCAGACGAGGTTCAGCCAGGGGATTAACTGCCAGGGGCCCTTGAATCGGATGAACTGGAGCAGAAGCGGTTGCCGGGAAAGTCGATCCGAAATCTGCTTTATGGAAGTCAGCATCTCTGACAGAAGTTGAGAATGTCTAGCCATTAAGGCCTCTTGCTGAACCAGAGCAGCTTCGTGGCGTTGGACAGTCCCCTCATGGTGGGACAGTATGGAAAAAAGATCCTGGGTACTGGCTGCCTCTGGGTTCATAATAATGGCTCAGTGTTTCTGTCACGACCCGGTGCGAGAAACAGTCACTAATAATTGTCAGAACCCAGAAGATGAGGCAGACACAGCTGTACTAGAGATGGTGGTTTAATTAAAGAACAAAATCTTCAGGCAAAGAAACTAAATCCACAATGTCCAAAAATAAAGCCAAGAGGCACAAAGAGGAAAACCTCCAAAAAACAAAAGAAACTCCACAAAGTGGTAAAAACAGCAGGGAAAAACAAACCTCAAAAGACTACTCAAACAAAACACAAGAACTAAACCAGAGAACCTCTGGAAAATCCCACCAGAGAAATATCTATATAAAACAAGGCTTGGGCTGGGGCTGGGTGCTAACTTACAAACACTGAGCAAGGAACTGAGGAACACACAGGGTATAAATACTAACAAGGGAATGACCTACAGGTGCAAACAATAATTAGAGCAAGAAAAACAAAAGGTACAAAAAAGGTGCAATGGGGACATCTAGTGACCAAAACCCGAACAGTCATGGCCAAAACCTGACAGTCATGGTGGCACAATCGACAGTAAAATAGCTCTGGTAGATTTAGTACAGAGTTCAGACATTACACTAATTCCAGTTTGTGATGCACTGAAAAGGAATTGATATAATATTCAACTCAGACGCTTACAGTACAGTAAAGTCAAGCCCTTGGCAGGTTCTGTTCCACTGCGGTCTCTATCTTTAAACTGTTTCACTCTTTAAAAATTCACTCTTTTAGTCTGGCTCCAGCTCTTAAAGTAAAAAAATAAAACTCCCTGATCGCTCATTAGCAGGAAGGGCGCTTAATTTTTTGTGCTGTAGTTTGTTTCTGTAAATATGTTTTGAGTGTGTTTATGTTTGTGTATGTATTTGAGATCGATGTGTGTTTTTCTCCTTCTGTCTTCTATTTGATCTTATTTCACTGTGCAAATCAATAAGCATCATAGTCAACTTGTTCAATATTTATGACTCTTGGTGGGGTATGTCTGTGGTTTAATTGTAGCAATTACATCAAAAACTATTGAATGCTTTTCTAATAACTTGCTATTCAGGGAAAGGGAGAATATTCAATATTCTGTCAAGGAAAATTATATTCCCTCCTCTTGATTACGTGAGTGGTGGTATGAAATTATAAAGCTGGAGCCTTCTGCCTCAGCACTCTCTGTCCTCTCACACAAACAATAAGTGCTAGAGTACAGAGTACAGAGCTCACTCCAATATGATTTTCATACCCCTTCTATGAATGTCCTTTAAATCAAATTGAAAAGGGCTTCTTTTGGGGGGTGGCGAATGCTTTCCAAGCCAAGTCCCTTAAAGGTAACATGAAAAATCAACAAGAATGCTATTCAATTATCTCTCTCTGTACTAAGGCTGCCAAATAGCCTTCAACAAATTGAAGATGGGTACAGTTGATGCCGGCAAATGGACTGAATCTCGCTCAAGTATTTAGAGTATGAAATGGTATGAGACAGACGGCTTCTGGCTGCCGAGAGGCAAAAGATGTAATTTCGTCTATGAATGGGACGGAGCACTGAAAAGCACAAAATGCCACAGAGCAACAAAGAGCCACAGTTATAGAGGGAAACATAAATAGCCCTGGCCGTGCATTTGTTCCATGCAGTCACCTAGAATTTCTTGAACGTTGTTCAGAATGTATGATGACGGCTTGATGTTCTGCCTGTAAGATACTTTTCTTTCTTTCAGTGTGTGGAACCAATGCCATTGTAATGGTGAACATGGATCATTTTGTACAGTCAGGTCAGGGTTTACTCACTGTGAGCTTAGTCTCTGGTTTCACATAATAAATAACACCATTTACAATACATTAACACAAGCAGGAGTCACTGTACTTATGGCACCGTTCACCTGTGTCACGAATGTCGGTGGAATGCGGTAGGCCAGAGTCAAGCGCAGGACACAGAATGAAATGAAGAACCACTTTACTGAGAAGTAAAGAAATACAAGAAAACCTCCAACAACAAGGGATGAGCAAACCTGCTCACAAAATGACACTCGTACAATCCAATAAACACGCACACCACACAGTGGTCGCGAACAGGTTAAATAGGGAAGACAAATAACATAATAGGGAACAGGTGTGCAACAACAGACAACAATCAAATGAACATAGAAACATATAACATACAGCGGCAGCAGCTAGTACTCCGGTGACGACGAACGCCGAAGCCTGCCCGAGCCAGAAGGAAGGGCAGTCTCGGCAGAATCCTTGACAGTACCCCCCCCCCACCCCCCAACGCGCGGCTCCAGCCGTGCGTCGACACCGGCTTCGGGGACGGCCAGGAGGACGCGGCGCGGGGCGAGTGGGATGATTCTGATGGAATTCTCTTAACAAGGAGGGATCGAGGATATGCCTCCTAGGAACCCAGCACCGCTCCTCCGGACCGTATCCCTCCCACCCCACGAGATACTGCAGGCCCCCACCCGACGCCTCGAATCCAGGATGGAACGGACCGAGTACGCCGGTGCCCCCTTGATGTCCAGTGGGGGCGGAGGAACCTCCTGTATCTCAGACTCCTGGAGTGGACCAGCTACCACCGGCCTGAGGATAGACACATGGAACGAGGGGTTAATACAATAATTAATAGGAAGCAGTAACCTATAACATACCTCGTTCAATCTCCTCAGGACTTTAAATGGGCCCACAAACTGCCTACCCAACTTCCGGCAGGTCAGGCGAAGGGGCAGGTTTTGGGTTGAGAGCCAGACCCGGTCCCCTGGTGCATACACCGGGGCTTCACTGCGGTAGCGGTCGGAGCTCGCCTTCTGACGCCTGATGGCCCGCTGCAGCGTTCATGCGCAGCGTCCCAGGTCTCCTGCGAGCGCCGAACCCACTCGTCCACCGCAGGTACCTCGATCTGGCTCTGATGCCATGGTGCCAGGGCCGGCTGATAACCTAACACACACTGGAAAGGAGTGAGGTTAGTTGAGGAGTGGCGGTTGGAGTTTACAGCCATCTCTGCCCAGGGTAGGAAAAACCGACCACCCTCCTCGCCGGTCCTGGCAACACGACCTCAGAAACCTACCCACCTCCTGGTTAATTCTCTCCACCTGCCCGTTACTCTCGGGGTGAAAACCTGAGGTAAGGCTAACCGAGATCCCCAACCGTTCCATGAACGCCCTCCAAACCCTTGAGGTGAATTGGGAACCCCGATCAGACACTATATCCTCAGGCACCCTGTAGTGTCGGAAGACGTGTGTAAAAAGGGCCTCTGCAGTTTGTAGGGCCGTAGGGAGTCCGGGCAGAGGAAGGAGGTAATAGGACTTAGAAAACCGATCCACAACGACCAAAATAGTTGTGTTCCCTCTTGAGGGAGGAAGATCAGTCATAAAATCCACCGATAGGTGGGACCACGGTCATTGTGGAACGGGTAGGGGTTGTAATTTCCCTCTGGGCAGGTGTCTAGGAGCCTTACACTGGGTGCACACCGAGCAGGAGGAAACATAAACCCTCACGTCCTTGGCTAAGGAGGGCCACCAGTACTTCCCACTAAGACAGGTCACTGTCCAACCGATGCCAGGGTGACCAGAGGAGGGTGACGTGTGAGCCCAATAGATCAAACGATCGCGGACCTCCAGCGGTACGTACTTACGACCCTCTGGACACTGGGGAGGAGAGGGTTCGTTACGTAACGCCCGCTCGATGTCCGCGTCAACCTCCCACACCACCGGTGCCACCAGACACGACGCCGGAAGAATGGGAGTGGGCTCCACGGAACTCTCCTCCGTGTCATACAGTCGGGACAGAGCATCTGCCTTAGCATTCTGGTAGCCTGGCCTGTAAGAAAGGGTGAAAACAAAACGGGTTAGAAACATGGACCACCTTGCCTGGCGAGGGTTTAACCTCCTCACTGCTTGGATGTACTCCAGATTGCGGTGGTCAGTCAAAATGAGAAAAGGGTGTTTAGCCCCCTCAAGGCAATGTCTCCACGCTTTCAGGGCTTTGACCACCGCCAACAACTCCCGGTCCCCCACATCATAGTTGCGCTCCGCCGGGCTGAGCTTCTTCGAAAAGAAAGCACAGGGGCAGAGCTTGGGTGGCATGCCCGAGCGTTGAGAAAGTACAGCGCCTATCCCAGCCTCGGATGCGTCCACCTCAACCGTGAAGGCCAAGGAGGGATCCGGATGAGCCAGCACTGGAGCCGAGGTAAACGGGTCCTTCAGGTGACTAAAACCACTGCAGACGCACCGGTCCCCCCTTCAGCAACGAGGTAATGGGAGCCGCTACCTGACCAAAGCCCCGGATAAACCTCTGGTAGTAGTTGGCAAACCCCAAGAAACGCTGCACCTCCTTTACCGTGGTTGGAGTCGCCCAATTACGCACGGCCGAAATGCGGTCACTCTCCATCCTCACCCCAGACGCGGACATGTGGTACCCTAGGAAGGAGATGGACTCCTGAAAGAACAGGCATTTATCTGCCTTAGCATACAGGTCATGCTCCAACATTCTTCCAAGCACTTTATGCTCCAGGGACACATGCTCGGCCCTTGTAGTGGAGTATATAAGTATGTCATCAATATACACCACTACCCCTTGTCCATGCAGGTCCCTGAGAATCTCATCCACAAATGATTGGAAGACTGATGGAGCATGCATTAACCCTTATGGCATGACAAGATACTCATAATGTCCAGAGGTGGTACTAAATGCCGTCTTCCACTCATCTCCCTCACGGATACGCACTAGGTTGTACGCGCTCCTGAGATCCAATTTTGTGAAGAAGCGTGCCCCGTGCAATGATTCTGTCATACTAGCTATCAGGGGTAATGGATAGCTGTACTTGATGGTAATCTGATTTAAGCCACGGTAATCAATGCACGGGCGTAAACCACCATCCTTCTTCTTCACAAAAAAGAAACTTGAGGAGACAGGTGAAGTGGATGGCCGAATGTATCCCTGTCTCAGAGACTCGGTGACATATGTCTCCATAGCCGCCTTCTCCTCCTGAGACAAAGGATACACGTGACTCCGGGGAAGTGCAGCTCCTACCTGGAGATTTATCGCGCAATCCCCCGGACGATGGGGTGGTAATTTAGTCGCCCTCTTTTTACTGAAGGCGATAGCCAAATCGGCATACTCGGCAGGAATGTGCATAGTGGAATCCTGGTTTGGACTTTCCACCGTAGTTGCCCCCAAGGAAACTCCTACACACCTCCCTGAACACTGACCGGACCATCCCTTAAGAGCCCTCTGTTGCCATGAAATCGTGGGGTCATGAATGAATGGTTAACCAGGGAAGTCCCAACACCACAGGATACGCAGGAGAATCAATCAGATAGAGGCTAATCCTCTCCTCATGACCCCTCTGCGTCCTCATCAGAAGTGGGGTGGTGACCTCCCTGATAATGCCTGACCCTAACGGGCGACTATCTAATGCGTGCACAGGGAAAGGTTTATCAACAGACACAGTAGGAATCCCTAAACTACGAGCACACTGGCGATCAATAAAATTCCCAGCCGCGCCTGAATCTACTAGCGCCTTATGCTGGAATGGGGGGGAAATTCTGGAAAAACAATATCAATACACAAATTAGCAACAGGAGGCTCTGGGTGAGTCAGGTGCCTACTCACCTGAGACGGTCGACCAGTGCCCTGCCTGCTGCCTCGACTTCCTGAGGACCCTCCCCAGCACCGACCAGCAGTGTGTCCTCTGCGGCCACAGTTGGTGCAGGGGACGGTCCCTCTCCCCGTCTCCCTAACCGCAGCACCTCCGAGCTCCATGGGGGTAGGCTCGGAGGTGCTGGGGGATGGAATGGACGGCCCCCGATCAGAATGTCCGCGGGCTGCCAACAGGTTATCCAACCTGATGGACATGTCCACCAGTTGGTCCAGGGTGAGATCGGTGTCCCTGCAGGCCAGCTCCCGACGGATGTCCTCCCTTAAGCTGCAGCGATAATGGTCGACCAGGGCCCTCTCATTCCATCCCGCGCTGGCTGCTAAAGTTCTGAATTCCAGCGCAAACTCCTGCGCGCTCCTCATCTCCTGTCGTAGGTGGAACAGACGTTCACCTGCCGCTCTCCCCTCTGGTGGATGATCGAATACCGCCCGGAAGCGGCGGGTGAAATCCTCGTAGCGGACAGTACTTGCGTCTATTCCTCCCCACTCTGCGTTGGCCCATTCCAGCGCCTTCCCCGATAGACAGGAGATGAGGGCAGACACGCTCTCGTATCCCGAGGGCGCCGGGTGAATGGTGGCCAGGTAAAGCTCGACCTGGAGGAGAAATCCCTGGCACCCGGCAGGTGTTCCGTCATATGCCCTTGGGAGCGAGAGCCGAATCCCACTGGACCCAGATGGTGAAGCGGTGACCAGTGTTATAGGTGGTTGAGTGGTTGGAGATGGTGACGGGATGCCACTGCTCTCCCATCGTTCCATTGTCTGGAACACTCGTTCCATGGTGACCCAGAGAGTCTGCATCATTAATTCCTGACGTTGGACTCATTCCTCCATCATCTCGGTTACTCCGGCTGCTCCTGCTGACTCCATAGTGGTGCGTGTTTCTGTCACGAATGTCGGTGGAATGCGGTAGGCCAGAGTCAAGTGCAGGACACAGAATGAGATGAAGAACCACTTTATTGAGAAGTAAAGAAATACAAGAAAACATCCAACAACAAGGGAGGAGCAAACCTGCTCACAAAATGACACTCGTACAATCCAATAAACACGCACACCACACAGTGGACGTGAACAGGTTAAATAGGGAAGACAAACTAACATAATAGGGAACAGGTGTGCAACAACAGACAACAATCAAATGAACATAGAAACATATAAGATAGAGCGGCAGCAGCTAGTACTCCGGTGACGACGAACGCCGAAGCCTGCCCGAGCCAGAAGGAAGGGCAGTCTCGGCAGAATCCGTGACAACCTGACCAAGGAACATAGTGTAATATGGTGTATTACCTGTAATATATCTTCTCTCATCTAAAATATATCATTTTACCAAGGGCTGTTCATCTGTGGCGTAAGGGGACTTATCGTGTGATATCACATAAATAAAGCATTACCAATCTGGCTATTCAGTGCCTCGTAAACGTAGTTTGTTATGAGTGAATGACCCTCTCCTCACACAGGTGAGAACCTCCAAGGGAACAATTTGCGGCATTTTCCTCCAGCAGCCCTGGCATGGAGAGGCAAAACGCCAAGGCCCCAGCCCAGAATGCAGAGACAAACCTGGGACAAATAACCTCTCAACTTGGCTTCTCTGACTCCCATATCCTTCATCTCTTCCAGCCGACATAATGCAACCTTTGCTGCACCCATCTCACGGCCAGCAGCCATTACCGTAACGTAGAGGTTTAAACAGGAGAAGATAGATACGGGCGCTGACCGCCGCCACACATCCCTCCTCCTCTGCTTTCCACACCATTACTCCCTGAACTGAGCTTGGCCGCTCCCTCGCTCCCTTGTTTTTTCATTCCTCTCTTTTTTTTCAGGCAGGAGACTGTATGTGCTGTAAAAAATATATAAATATCTGGAGGCCACATCCAATAAAGCCGGATGAGAAAGAGTGTGAAAGACGATCACACCATTTGAGGAGTGGGAAGCAAGATTTATTCCCCTGTTAAGGTGGCTAAAGCTCTGGAGCGATGCTGTGGAACAATAAGACAGACAGCCATCCATCGCTGTGGTGTGGTATTAGGTGTAATGTTTAAGAGAAGCAGGGTGTATGCCTACAAGAAGGATTGTTTCAAACGTCTGCACCATATTCAAGTTAGGAACATTGCCCTTGTACTAAGCATTAAAGGGCAAAGCATTGGCTAGGTCTATGGACAACAGTGAGGAATAAAATCTAGTCCAAAGTGTTAATTTTTTATTCGTTTTTTATTTTAATTTTTTCACCTTTATTTAACCAGGTAAGCCAGTTGAGAACAAGTTCTCATTTACAACTGCGTCCTGGCCAAGATAAAGCAAAGCAGTGCGATAAAAACAACAACAACGCAGAAATAAGTCTCTCACTGTTGCCGCTTGCTACAGACCCCCCTCAGCCCCCAGTTATGCCCTGGACACCATATGTGAATTGCTTGCCCCCCCATCTATCCTCAGAATTAAATTACTAAGGATTATCACATAATAAATGCATTATAGACTATTAAAGGCTAATTCACTTTTAACTTTGTTGACAACGAGACAAAGACACAGAACATATCTTGCTGCCTGTCTCTGAGAGCAGAGCACCAGCTGCTGCTTGCCTGCCATGTGAACGTTATCACCCAGTTGATGTCAATTAGCCGCTAATACCTTCAGATCAATTACATATACATGAATAAACAGAAAATTGCATTAAACCCAATAAAACAAAGGGCTGATGAGCTGCTTTGATCTGCCATGTGTGACTCTGTTGTGAGGACCCTGGCACGTGGCTGAATAGCGCCTGACGGACAAGCTAGCTGCGCCACCGCGACCCACCTTTGCCCGCTATGCAGAAACCGCTTTCAAATCCATTCTCTCTTATCTCCAGGCCCCACAGAACAAAACAGAACTGCAACTGCCACTCTCTGTGGCTTCAAAGCACCTCACCACATCAAAACACTAGCTAACCGTCACTCTTCTTAACCCTCCATGGAAAATTTGAAAATATGACAACAGTCATTCTACCACAATGGAACAGTGAAGAGAGAAAAGCTCAAATCCATGACAGCTAGGCTAGTGCTTGGGTTGACAGGCAGCACGTTCACTCTGCGCGCGGCGTGGTTACTGAAACACAAGCTGGTTTATGTGGCGCTAATCTAGGCTGGGCTAATGCTAGGTTGAGTGATGGCACACCTGGCAAGCAGCTAGTACGCTGCATGAGTAAAAATACACTGATGAAAAGAGTCCGGTGGAAAATGTAAGCGCAGTATCACCAATTGACCTGACATGCACCTCAGTGTTGCTCAGTGGGGAAGAGGAGCAGCTAGCATGGTCTCCCTCGTGTTGACACGTGCAGAGGGACCAGCTCTCTGTCAGGTGGCTGAGGAAAAGTAGGTGGTGGAGGGGGAGGAGGAGGAGGGCTGGAGTTGTGTCTCCGTTTCTGTTCCATTTCTGAACGTACCACTCAGCCCCTCTGTCCCAGGGGTGCTGTCCACAAAAAGCAGCTAGATCTCTCATCATCAGTGCATGGCAGCATATCTCTCTAAAGTGCTCGGATGGATGGTACAGAACGGTAATTTAGATTACTCTTGGATCTGGGAGAAAGTCAGCATACCACCAAAACATGACATACAGTGCTGCAGCTGCACTGTAGCAAAATGCACTAAACCATCACAGGAATAGCTAACACTTAGAAATTAACACTTTGAATCACAAGTTTTGAGCAGATCAGTCTCTCTCAGTCTCACTAATTAGCATTTTGGGACACACCACTGCTACATTAGTAACTGGATGATTGTGTATATACAGTTGAAGTCGGAAGTTTACATACACTTAGGTTGGAGTCATTAAAACTAATTTTTCAATCACTCCACAAATTTCTTGTTAACAAACTATAGTTTTGGCAAGTCGGTTAGGACATCTACTTTGTGCATGACACAAGTCATTTTTCCAACAATTGTTTACAGACAGATTATTTCACTTATAATTCACTGTATCACAATTCCAGTGGGTCAGAAGTTTACATCTACTAAGTTGACGCTGCCTTTAAACAGCTTGGAAAATTCCAGAAAATGATGTCAAGGCTTTAGAAGCTTCTGATAGGCTAATTGACATAATTTGAGTCAATTGGACGTGTACCTGTGGATGTATTTCAAGGCCTACCTTCAAACTCAGTGCCTCTTTGCTTGACATCATGGGAAATTCAAAAGAAATCAGCCAAGACATCAGAAAAAGAATGGTAGACCTCCACAAGTCTGGTTCATCCTTGGTAGCAATTTCCAAACGCCTGAAGGTACCACGTTCATCTGTACAAACAATAGTACGCAAGTATAAACACCATGGGACCACGCAGCCGTCATACCGCTCAGGAAGGAGACGCGTTCTGTCTCCTAGAGATGAATGTACTTTGGTGCGAAAAGTGCAGATCAATCCCAGAACAACAGCAAAGGACCTTGTGAAGATGCTGGAGGAAACAGGTACAAAAGTATCTATATCCACAGTAAAACGAGTCCTATATCGACATAACCTGAAAGGTCGCTCAGCAAGGAAGAAGGCACTGCTCCAAAACCGCCATAAAATGCCAGACTACGGTTTGCAACTGCACATGGGGACAAAGATCGTACTTTTTGGAGAAATGTCCTCTGGTCTGATGAAACAAAAATAGAACTGTTTGGCCATAATGACCATCATTATGTTTGGAGGAAAAAGGGGGTTGCTTGCAAGCCGAAGAACACCATCCCAACCGTGAAGCACGGGGGTGGCAGCATCATGCTGTGGGGGTGCTTTGCTGCAGGAGGGACTGGTGCACTTCACAAAATAGATGGCATCATGAGGAAGGAAAATAATGTGGATATATTGAAGCAAAATGATGTGGATATATTGAAGCAACCAAATGGGTCTTCCAAATGGACAATGACTCCAAGCATACTTCCAAAGTTGTGGCAAAATGGCCAACAAAGGACAACAAAGTCAAGGTATTGGTGTGGCCATCATAAAGCCCTGACCTCAATCCTATAGAAAATGTGTGGGCAGAACTGATAAAGCGTGTGCGAGCAAGGAAGCCTACAAACCTGACTCAGTTACACCAGCTCTGTCAGGAGGAATGGGCCAACATTCACCCAACTTATTGTGGGAAGCTTGTGGAAGGCTACCCGAAACGTTTGACCCAAGTTAAACAATTTAAAGGCAATGCTACCAAATACTAATTGAGTGTATGTAAACTTCTGACCCATTGGGAATGTGATGAAAGAAATAAAAGCTTAAATAAATAATTATCTCTACTATTATTCTCACAATTCACATTCTTAAAATAAAGTGGTGATCCTAACTGACCTAAAACAGGGACTTTTTACTAGGATTAAATGTCAGGAATTGTGAAAAACTGAGTTTAACTGTATTTGGCTAAGGTGTATGTAAACTTCCGACTTCAACTGTATCTATCTACATTTTGTAAAAATCCCTTTAGGAGGATCAGGCAATGAGATATCAGTATTTTCCCTTGATTTAATACAGTGATGTACATGTATTTTACTCAGCAGCTGGGATGTATTTCTTAGTGCATCCAGATACACTTAGTTTTCTCTGAGTGAGTGTGTGTATTCCCTATGTCCTTTTACATAAATGATGTAAAACATGGAGAAGAATGTGTACTGCTAAAAGCTACACTAAAAACACTACCATACATCTTTCTCTGTGTTTTTTTGTGGAACTCCAACACCCTTCGAACAGTCCTCGGGGGAAAACCCCCAAATGCATTTGAGCATGTTAAAATTCAGAAATGCAGAGTTGAAAATAAATTACTTGATGTGGTTAAGAGCAATGTGGTGCTGTTATGAAGGATGCGGAGTACCTCGTCACCTACTATAATGTCAGCGAGGCCATCTAGAGCCATTAAGAACTAAAGCTCCCATCTGTCTCTTTCCCCAGTGACTGGTGTTAAAGAATGTATCCAACAACATGGACTTCTGTCATGTGAATCCTGCAGCAAACTAACATCAGCCCAAGTCATGAATGAATAGATGAAATACAAACGTGCACAGAATGAATGTGCACACACACACACACACAGGCAAGAATGCACCCCAAAAAAAACACACAGACAGGTATGCACGTATGCACAAATGCACACAAGCACACACACATACACACACACACCACACACACAGACACCTCACTTATTTAAACAACAACTCCGGGAACAGCTTAATCTCACATTTGCCCTTGTAAATACATTTATGAATTGAATTGAATTTTCATATTTCATTTTGATCGGTCAAGTGCCTGAAACCAAAAGCGTGTGAGCTCCCCATCTAACTTACAAAACAGGCGCATAAATCATGCAGTGACCTTTCAGTGTCGGAACAAGTAGAGGACATGGTTTGGATATCTGTAGGCCTCGTTCCCCAGAGAGTGTGTGTGCTTACACGGTAATAAGCTACACTTCATTCACAAGTTTTCCCTCTCTCTCTGGCTGTGTCCCAAATGGCACCATATTCCCTAAATAGTGCATTACTTTTGACAGGAGCCCTATGGTTCTTGGTCAAAAATAGTGCACTACATGTACAGGTACAGTGGGGGAAAAAATTATTTAGTCAGCCACCAATTGTGCAAGTTCTCCCACTTAAAAAGATGAGAGAGGCCTGTAATTTTCATCATAGGTACACGTCAACTATGACAGACAAAATGAGAAAAACAATTCCAGAAAATCACATTGTAGGATTTTTTATGAATTTATTTGCAAATTATGGTGGAAAATAAGTATTTGGTCAATAACAAAAGTGTATCAATACTTTGTTATATACCCTTTGTTGGCAATGACACAGGTCAAACGTTTTACATTTACATTTAAGTCATTTAGCAGACGCTCTTATCCAGAGCGACTTACAGTTAGTGAGTGCATACTATTTTTTTTCATACTGGTCCCCCGTGGGAATCGAACCCACAACCCTGGCGTTGCAAACGCCATGCTCTATCAACTGAGCTACATCCCTGCCGGCCATTCCCTCCCCTACCCTGGACAACGCTAGGCCAATTGTGCGCCGCCCATGAGTCTCCCGGTCGCGGCCGGCTGCGACAGAGCCTGGATTCGAACCAGGATCTCTAGTGGCACAGCTAGCACTGCGATGCAGTGCCTTAGACCACTGCACCACTCAGGAGCTACAGCTAGTTTTCTGTAAGTCTTCACAAGGTTTTCACACACTGTTGCTGGTATTTTGGCCCATTCCTCCATGCAGATCTCCTCTAGAGCAGTGATGTTTTGGGGCTGTCGCTGGGCAACACAGACTTTCAACTCCCTCCAAATATTTTCTATGGGGTTGAGATCTGGAGACTGGCTAGGCCACTCCAGGACCTTGAAATGCTTCTTACGAAGCCACTCCTTCGTTGCCCGGGCGGTGTGTTTGCGATCATTGTCATGCTGAAAGACCCAGCCACATTTCATCTTCAATGCCCTTGCTGATGGAAGGAGGTTTTCACTCAAAATCTCACGATACATGGCCCCATTCATTCTTTCCTTTACACAGATCAGTCGTCCTGGTCCCTTTGCAGAAAAACAGCCCCAAAGCATGATGTTTCCACCCCCATGCTTCACAGTAGGTATGGTGTTCTTTGGATGCAACTCAGCATTCTTTGTCCTCCAAACACGACGAGTTGAGTTTTTACCGAAAAGTTCTATTTTGGTTTCATCTGACCATATGACATTCTCCCAATCCTCTTCTGGATCATCCAAATGCACTCTAGCAAACTTCAGACGGGCCTGGACATGTACTGGCTTAAGCAGGGGGACACGTCTGCACTGCAGGATTTGAGTCCCTGGCGGCGTAGTGTGTTACTGATGGTAGGCTTTGTTACTTTGGTCCCAGCTCTCTGCAGGTCATTCACTAGGTCCCCCCATGTGGTTCTGGGATTTTTGCTCAACGTTCTTGTGATCATTTTGACCCCACGGAGTGAGATCTTGCGTGGAGCCCCAGATCGAGGGAGATTATCAGTGGTCTTGTATGTCTTCCATTTCCTAATAATTGCTCCCACAGTTGATTTCTTCAAACCAAGCTGCTTACCTATTGCAGATTCAGTCTTCCCAGCCTGGTGCAGGTCTACAATTTTGTTTCTGGTGTCCTTTGACAGCTCTTTGGTCTTGGCCATAGTGGAGTTTGGAGTGTGACTGTTTGAGGTTGTGGACAGGTGTCTTTTATACTGATAACAAGTTCAAACAGGTGCCATTAATACAGGTAACGAGTGGAGGACAGAGGAGCCTCTTAAAGAAGAAGTTACAGGTCTGTGAGAGCCAGAAATCTTGCTTGTTTGTAGGTGACCAAATACTTATTTTCCACCATAATTTGCAAATAAATTCATAAAAAATCCTACAATGTGATTTTCTGGAAATTTTTTTCTCAATTTGTCTGTCATAGTTGACGTGTACCTATGATGAAAATGACAGGCCTCTCTCATCTTTTTAAGTGGGTGTCACGATGTCAGTGTATGCGGTAGACTGAAGTCAGGTGCAGGACACAGAACTCAAGGGAAAAACGTATCTTTACTTAATCACGTAAAGTAACAAGAAGCCTCCACGCAGGGAGGAATAAACCCGCTCACTCACGACATCCGCGAACAAACAACAAACACGCACAGAACACAATGGGAGCCACAGGGTTAAATAGGGGCGGAGTAATCCCAAGATGGGCAACAGGTGTGAAACAGTCTGACACAACAGGTAGAACATAGAAACATATAACATAGATCGGCAGCAGCTAGTACTCCGGTGACGACGAACGCTGAAACCTGCCCGAGCAAGGAGGAGGGGCAGCCTCGGCAGAATCCGTGACAGTACCCCCCCCTGACGCGCGGCTCCAGCCGTGCGTCGACACCGGCCTCGGGGACGGCCAGGAGGACGCGGCGCGGGGCGAGTGGGATGATTGCGGTGGTAATCCCTCAACATGGATGGATCGAGGATATCCCTCCTAGGAACCCAGCACCGTTCCTCCGGACCGTACCCCTCCCACTCCACGAGATACTGCAGGCCCCCCGCCCGACGCCTCGAATCCAATATGGACCGAACCGAGTACGCCGGTGCCCCCTCGATGTCCAGCGGTGGCGGAGGAACCTCCCGTATCTCCGACTCCTGGAGTGGACTAGCTACCACCGGCCTGAGAAGAGACACATGGAACGAGGGGTTAATACGATAATTAGTAGGAAGTTGTAACCTATAACATACCTCGTTCTATCTCCTCAGGACTTTGAATGGCCCCACAAACCGCCGACCCAGCTTCCGGCAGGGCAGGCGAAGGGGCAGGTTTCGGGTCGAGAGCCAGACCCGGTCCCCCGGTGCATACACCGGGGCCTCACTGCGGTGGCGGTCGGCGCTCGCCTTTTGCCGCCTGATGGCCCGCTGCAGACGTACATGGGCAGCGTTCCAGGTCTCCTGCGAGCGCCGAAACCACTCGTCCACCGCAGGTGCCTCGATCTGGCTCTGATGCCAAGGTGCCAGGACCGGCTGATAACCTAATACACATTGGAACGGAGACAGGTTAGTAGAGGAGTGGCGGATGGAGTTCTGGGCCATCTCTGCCCAGGGGAGGTAAACCGACCACTCCCCCCGCCGGTCCTGGCAATACGACCTCAGAAACCTACCCACCTCCTGGTTGACTCTCTCCACCTGCCCGTTACTCTCTGGGTGAAATCCTGAGGTCAGAATGACCGAGACTCCCAGACGTTCCATGAACGCCCTCCAAACCCTAGAGGTGAACTGGGAACCCCGATCAGACACTATATCCTCAGGCACCCCGTAGTGGCGGAAGATGTGTGTAAATAGGGCCTCAGCTGTTTGTAGGGCCGTAGGGAGACCGGGCAGCGGAATGAGGCGGCAGGACTTAGAAAACCGATCCACAACGACCAGGATCGTGGTGTTCCCTTGTGAGGGGGGAAGATCCGTCACAAAGTCCACCGATAGGTGGGACCATGGTCATTGTGGAACGGGTAGAGGTTGCAATTTCCCTCTGGGCAGGTGTCTAGGAGCCTTACACTGGGCGCACACCGAGCAGGAGGAAACATAAACCCTCATGTCCTTAGCTAAGGTGGGCCACCAGTACTTCTCACTAAGACAGTGCACTGTCCGACCGATACCAGGATGACCAGAGGAGGGTGACGTGTGAGCCCAATAGATCAACCGATCGCGAACATCAAGCGGTACGTACACACGACCCTCTGGACACTGGGGAGGAGTGGGTTCGTTGCGCAACGCCCGCTCGATCTCCACGTCAACCTCCCACACCACCGGTGCCACCAGACACGACGCCGGAAGTATGGGAGTGGGCTCCACGGAACTCCCCTCCGTGTCATACAGTCGGGACAGAGCATCTGCCTTAGCGTTCTGGGAACCTGGCCTGTAAGAAAGGGTGAAAACAAAACGGGTGAGAAACATGGACCACCTTGCCTGGCGAGGGTTTAACCTCCTCGCTGCCCGGATGTACTCCAGATTGCGGTGGTCAGTCAAAATGAGAAAAGGGTGTTTAGCCCCCTCAAGCCAATGTCTCCACGCTTTCAGAGCTTCGACCACAGCCAACAGCTCCCGGTCCCCCACATCATAGTTGCGCTCCGCCGGGCTGAGCTTCTTCGAAAAGAAGGCACAGGGTCGGAGTTTAGGTGGCGTACCCGAGCGCTGAGACAGTACAGCGCCTATCCCAGCCTCGGACGCATCCACCGTGAAGGCTAAAGAGGGGTCCGGATGAGGCAGCACTGGATCCGAGGTAAACAGGTTTTTCAGATGACTAAAAGCCCTGTCCGCCTCCGCTGACCACCGCAGACGCACCGGCCCCCCATTCAGTAACGAGGTAATGGGAGCTGCCACCTGACCAAAGCCCCGGATAAATCTCCGGTAGTAATTAGCAAAACCCAAAAATCGCTGCACCACCTTTATCGTGGTTGGAGTCGCCCAATTACGCACGGCCAAAATGCAGTCACTCTCCATCCTCACCCCTGACGCGGACATATGGTACCCTAAGAAAGAGATGGACTCCTGGAAGAACAGGCATTTATCTGCCTTAGCATACAGGTCATGCTCCAACAGTCTTCCAAGCACCTTACGCACCAGGGACACATGCTCGGCCCATGTAGCGGAGTATATAAGGATGTCATCAATGTACACCACTACCCCTTGTCCGTGCAGGTCCCTGAAAATCTCATCCACAAATGATTGGAAAACTGAGGGAGCATTCATTAACCCGTATGGCATGACCAGATACTCAAAATGTCCAGAGGTGGTACTAAATGCCGTCTTCCACTCATCTCCCTCACGGATACGCACTAGGTTGTACTGCGCTCCTAAGATCCAATTTTGTGAAAAGCGTGCCCCGTGCAATGATTCCGTCATACTAGCTATCAGAGGTAATGGATAGCTGTACTTGATGGTAATCTGATTTAGGCCACGGTAATCAATGCACGGGCGTAACCCACCATCTTTCTTTTTCACAAAAAGAAACTCGAGGGAAACGGGTGAAGTGGATGGCCAAATGTATCCCTGCCTCAGAGATTCGGTGACATATGTCTCCATAGCCGCCTTCTCCTCCTGAGACAAAGGATACACGTGACTCCGGGGAAGTGCAGCTCCTACCTGGAGATTTATCGCACAATCCCCCGGACGATGGGGTGGTAATTTAGTCGCCCTCTTCTTACTGAAGACGATAGCCAAATCGGCATACTCGGATGGAATGTGCATGGTGGAAACCTGGTTTGGACTTTCCACCGAAGTTGCCCCCAAGGAAACTCCTAAACACCTCCCTGAACACTGACTGGACCATCCCTTGAGAGCCCTCTGTTGCCATGAAATCGTGGGGTCATGAATGGCTAACCAGGGAAGTCCCAACACCACAGGATGTGCAGGAGAATCAATTAGATAGAGACTAATCCTCTCCTCATGACCCCCCTGCGTCATCATTAGCAATGGAGCGATGACCTCCCTGATTATGCCTGACCCTAACAGGCGACTATCTAATGCGTGAACAGAGAAAGGTTTATCAACAGACACTGTGGGAATCCCTAGGCTACATGCATAATGGCGATCAATAAAATTCCCAGCCGCGCCTGAATCTACTAGCGCCTTATGCTGGGAATGGGGAGAAAAATCTGGAAACATAATGTCGATACACATATTAGCAACAGGGAACTCTGGGTTAGTCGGGTGCCTACTCACCTGAGACGGTCGGCCAGTGCTCTGCCTGCTGCCTCGACCTCCTGAGAACCCTCCCCTGCACCGACCAGCAGTGTGTCCTCTGCGGCCACACTTGGTGCAGGGGACAGTCTCTCTCCCAGTCTCCCTACCTGCAGCACCTCCGAGCTCCATGGGAGTATGCTCGGAGGTGCTGGGGGATGGAATGGACAGACCCCCATCAGAACGTCCGCGGGCTGCCAACAGGTTATCCAACCGGATGGACATGTCCACCAGTTGGTCCAGGTTGAAATTGGTGTCCCTGCAGGCCAGTTCCTGACGGACGTCCTCCCCTAAGCTGCAACGATAGTGGTCGATAAGGGCCCACTCATTCCATCCCGCGCTGGCTGCTAAAGTCTTAAACTCCAGCGCAAAATCCTGTGCGCTCCTCATCTCCTGTCGTAGGTGGACCAGCCGTTCTCCCGCCGCTCTCCCCTCCGGTGGATGATCGAATACCGCCCGGAAGCGGCGGGTGAAATCCTCGTAGCGGACAGTTCTCGAGTCTATATTTCCCCACTCGGCGTTAGCCCACTCGAGCGCCTTCCCTGATAGACAGGAGATGAAGGACGGACACGCTCTCGTATCCCGAGGGCGCCGGGTGAATGGTGGCCAGGTAAAGCTCTACTTGGAGGAGAAATCCCTGGCATCCGGCAGGTGTACCGTCATATGCCCTCGGGAGCGAGAGCCGAATTCCCCTGGACCCAGGTGGCGAAGTGGTAGCCAGGGTAGCAGGTGGTGGTGTGGTTGGGCATGGTGAAGGGATACCACCTCTCTCAATTCGTTCCATCATCTGGAACACTCGTTCCATCGTAGCACAGAGATTCTGGAGCATCGTCCCTTGACGTTGGACTCGTTCCTCAATCGTCTTGGTGGATCCAGTCGTTCCTGCTGACTCCATAATGGTGCGTGTTTCTGTCACGATGTCATTGTATGCGGTAGACTGAAGTCAGGCGCAGGACACAGAACTGAAGGGAAAAATGTATCTTTACTTAATCACGTAAAGTAACAAGAAGCCTCCACGCAGGGAGGAATAAACCCGCTCACTCACGACATCCGCGAACAAACAACAAACACGCACAGAACACAATGGGAGCCACAGGGTTAAATAGGGGCGGAGTAATCACAAGATGGGCAACAGGTGTGAAACAATCTGACACAACAGGTAGAACATAGAAACATATATCATAGATCGGCAGCAGCTAGTACTCCGGTGACAACGAACGCTGAAACCTGCCCAAGCAAGGAGGAGGGGCAGCCTTGGCAGAATCCGTGACAGTGGGAGGCTGACTAAATACTTTTTTTCCCCACTATATATCGGGAATAGAGTGCCATTTGAGACGAAGCCTCCACAGTAAAACAGTAGCATGGTGCCAGGCCATTCAACCAAGCCCTTAATAATCAACGGGGGCACATGGTGAAGGACGATCCCCACAGTTGAGGTCTGAGAGGGGAGGGAGGAATAAACTTTCCTTTGGGCCTACCATTCTTCTACCAGTCTTCTAATCAACCCCCCAATGTCTTATGTCCTATATGCCCAAGCCACTCAACCCCCCAGTGCCCCTATACTGTCATTCAATCACACTCATGCTAACAAGTGCTGCACCTCTAAAATGCAGGGTAGAAAGATAGGCCGGCTGTGCAAGTTTTGAATAGCTAGTCCCTACTTGAATGGACATCACTTTAATATTAATTGCATACAGCCACAATCACAATAAACAGGCTAGTGCCAAATTTGGGACTGTCTAGTACAGTATCGCCACATACAAACACATACAGTGAGGGAAAAAAGTATTTGATCCCCTGCTGATTTTGTATGTTTGTCCACTGACAAAGACATAATCAGTCTATAATTTTAATGGTATGTTTATTTGAACAGTGAGAGACAGAATAACAACAAAAAAATCCAGAAGTAAATAATTCTCTCTACTATTATTCTGACATTTCACATTCTTAAAATAAAGTGGTGATCCTAACTGACCTAAAACAGGGAATTTTTACTAGGATTAAATGTCAGGAATTGTGAAAAACTGAGTTTAAATGTATTTGGCTAAGGTGTATGTAAACTTCCGACTTCAACTGTAGTAGAATATCAACAGGTTCACTTACTCCCTATCCCCCAGCCACATGTGGCATGATGTAATCAGAGCACTGATAACCAAGCCCTTTAATCATCATACATCACAATCAGGACGACACATAAACATGAATGAATAATCATTGTTGCAGAGAGTGCTATGGAAATAGCTAATTTCCTCCCTGTTGATTATGTGTATTGTGTAAATACCACTAGACACATCCCCAAAACATAATTAATCATGGCTAGGGAAATCAACTCTACGTTATTTCAGTTTCCTAGAACAAAAGCTGTTTTCACAGAAGATTCAATAATCAATTGCATCTCATTATCACCGTATGGATCTTTCCTGTGGTATTATTCCATCGTAATGGCGCCATGGGTATCAACGAAAAACAGCGATCGGATTTCTTCACATTTCATTAGAGAAAGATATATCTTGGATTCTTTCCAACATAGGCCTACAGTGTGTTGCTGTGTTTCTAATAGTTGATACCTGAAATTATGATAAATAATTATGTTCAACAATAAATGTTTTTCAGGGTTGTGAGAGGAGTTGGCGGAAGGTTTATTGTTTGTGGTTCTAAAAAAAAAGCTGGTAGCGAACACACTCTAATGTTTATGTTAATAAGATTTGAAGAATGTGTTTAGAGTCTTTATGCAATTAACACATTTACATTTTCCATTACCTAAAACCTTGCTAGGTCATGTTTGAATATTTATGTATTTCATAATAAACCCTTTATTTTTAATGGTGGCTCACATGCTTATAAAATACAAGGCAGACAGCTAGATAAGCAGCCATATCTAACATTCATCCTTACTTATTTAAGAAACCTTCCTCTTAACTTAGTCAAGCAAACAAAACAAAACATAGTCACAATACTAATGAGACGTTAGGCCTTTTTTTCTTGCCTATTTTAATTATGAAATGTGTGCCATGCCTTTAATGATTCGGTTTTAATGGAACTCCAAATTAATTGTGTACCCCTGCACTGCCATAGCATATTAAAACAGTTCTGGGAATGACTATAATGAAGAATCAATGGCGCAACATATTACATCTAGATGTTCATCAATACGCCCTGTAAACATGGAACAGGGGTGCTACTTGTGAATTCACCTCATGGTGCTGTTCAGTGATCAGAGTTGGGGAGATGGGATTGCTCTTGTGCATCTGTGTGGTGTACAAATGAATCACTTTTTAATCTGGAGCTTCCCATTTCTAAATTATGACCGTAGGGAGCGAGTGACCACGTTTGACCAATTAAATGTTTGAGCAATATTTTTGCAAGCTGTGAAAATGATGGCAATGAAATGATACCAAAGAACAGCCGGAATATGACCTTCAAAACTACAAATGCGGATATCCAAAGTCAAGAAATGGAACTAATGCAAAATTCTAATTGTCGATTGAATTACCAATCATCTAGCTCACTGATAGATACACTACATTACCAAAAGTATGTGGACATCTGCTCGTCGAACATCTCATTCCAAAATCATGAGCATTAGTATTGAGTTGGTCCCCCCTTTGCTGCTATAACAGCCTCCACTCTTCTGGGAAGGCTTTCCACTAGATGTTGGAACATTGCTGCGAGGACTTGCTTCCTTTCAGCCACAAGAGCATTAGTGAGGTCGGGCACTGATGTTGGGCGATTAGGCCTGGCTCACAGTCGGCATTCCAATTCATCCCAAAGGTGTTCGATGGGCTTGAGGTCAGGGCTCTGTGCAGGCCAGTCAAGTTCTTCCACACCTATCTCGACAAAATATTTCTGTATGGACCTCGCTTTGTGCACAGGGGCATTGTCATGCTGAAACAGGAAAGGGCCTTCCCCAAACTGTTGCCACAAAGTTGGAAGCACGGGATCATTTAGAATGTCATTGTATGCTGTAGCGTTAAGAATTCCCTTCACTGGAACTGAGGGGCCTAGCCTGAACCATGAAAAACAGCCCCAGACCATTATTCCTCCTCCACCAAACTTTACAGTTGGCACTATGCATTGGGGCAGGTAGCGTTCTCTTGGCCAGATTCGTCAGTCGGCCTGACAGATGGTGAAGCGTGATTCATCACTCCAGAGAACGCATTTCCACTGCTCCAGAGTCCAATGGCGGCAAGCTTTACATAACTCCAGCCAACGCTTGGCATTGCGCATGGTGATCTTAGGCTTGTGTGCGGCTGCTCGGCCATGGAAACACATTTCATGAAGCTCCCGATGAACAGTTATTGTGCCGACGTTGCTTCCAGAAGCAGTTTGGAACTCGGTAGTGATTGTTGCAACTGAGTACAGATGGTTTTTACGCGTTACGCGCTTCAGCACTCGGCGGTCCCGTTCTGTGAGCTTGTGTGGCCTACCACTTCGCGGCTGAGCCATTGTTGATCCTAGACGTTTCCACTTCACAATAACAGCACATACAGTTGACTAGGGCAGCTCTAGCAGGGCAGAAATTTGACGAACTGACTTGTTGGAAAGATGGCATCCTATGACCGTGCCACATTGAAAGTCCCTGAGCTCTTCAGTAAGGGAAGCAAAAGACCAAGGGAAGCAAAAGAGGTTGGAAAGTTTCCTCCTGCGTGCGTCGACACACGGTAATGCTGCAGATTTTTCCTTATGGATGTAAATGGAGCTATAGATGGGGTCCTGGCTAAAAGTAAAGTAGGTGTGTGTGTGTGTATGTGTGTGTGTGTGTGTGTGTGTGTGTGTACCCGTATGTTTGAATGTGCATCTGTTTCTACCTAAAAGTCATAGAAAAACGCTACAGGGGTTGATGGGTCACTTTATACCTTATGAGAAAGTGAGGCAGGAAGGAAGTCTTCTTCCAAGTCACCAGTAGGCCAAATCGGATTCCTCCCTGCAGGGGTCTAATGGCTATTTTCAAGACATCTTTCCCAGAAACGACCCCTCTCAGCAGCCACAGACAGACCACACCAGCAGAAAAATGACACACCGAAGTGAGAAATCAGTCACTCAAAGTCAAGAACCAATTTCACTCATGGGACATGTTCTACTTTACTTGATGTTTGTACTGACTGATGCAATTGCTTTTTAGGTTTCATCTTGCCAAAATGACATATTCCTTTTAGAGGGAAACATGGCCTGAAGCTATGTCGATGTGTATTAACACAAAACTGCAAACATGCACAGTATCACATTTGTAAGAACTGTAATTACACCATCAAAAACAGCCAGATATGGCAGTGCTAAAGCACTAGCACCAAAGCACTTAAAGAAAGTATCAGTTTCCAAGATATCCTACAGGATATTTTCATAAAATTACGCTTCACAAGTAACACTGTGACCTTATAAGGATGTTTATATGCCTGTTCATATGCTTTCTTTAATCTTGTTTCATGCCCTCCTGAAGCTAGAACTGGCACAGTCCTCTCCTCAGATATTTCCACCTACGATCAATCTTCAACCTATCAATCTGGAACAACACTGCTTCCCACCCTCCTCCTTCACTTTCCCTCTCTCCTGTTGCACCTCCTCTGGTTTATTATCAATCCCCGAGCTGACAAAGGTGAAAATCTGTTAATGTGCACTTATGCAAGGCCCTTAAGCTTAATTGCTCCAGGGTCGCCATTGATCCCGAGTGGCGCAGTGGTCTAAGGCACTGCATCACAGTACTAGCTGTGCCACTAGAGATCCTGGTTCTGTCTTAGCCAGCTGCGACCGGGAGACCCATGGGGCGGCGTACAATTGGTCCAGGGTAGGGGAGGGCATGGCCGGCAGGGATGTAGCTCAGTTGGTAGAGCATGGCGTTTGCAACACCAGGGTTGTGGGTTCGATTCCCACGGGAGGCCAGTATGAAAAATAAAATAATGTATGCACTCACTAACTGTAAGTTGCTCTGGATAAGAGCGTCTGCTAAATGACTAAAATGTAAATATAAAATAATGGCTGGCCGTGACCCCACTCTCCGAGGGTGTCTCAGGGGCATTGGGATATGCAAAAAATTTTTTTGTCCAATTCACACATGTATAATATAAACGTATATGTGTGAAATAGGACAAATATAAGCACGTGCCAAATTATTATTATTTGAACTATCATACCATTTTTAAAAGATACTTCAAGAAGTGGCAGATCTTACAATCTGGCCCTATAGCTCTTATAAGTAGTGAAAAAAGTGTTTGAATTCAATTACACCTTTGCCACCACAGACTCCTCCATTGTCATTAAGGGGTTGTGAGAAATAAATGGCAGGCTCAAACTCATACATTACATATACATTACATTTTCGTCATTTAGCAGACGCTCTTATCCAGAGCGACTTACAAATTGGTGCATTCACCTTATGATAGCCAGTGGGACAACCACTTTACAATATTTTTTTTTAAATACTTTTTTTGGGGGGGGGGTAAGGGGGGGAAGAAGGATTACTTTATCCTATCCCAGGTATTCCTTAAAGAGGTGGGGTTTCAAGTGTCTCCGGAAGGTGGTAAGTGACTCCGCTGTCCTGGCGTCGTGAGGGAGCTTGTTCCACCATTGAGGTGCCAGAGCAGCGAACAGTTTTGACTGGGCTGAGCGGGAACTGTGCTTCCGCAGAGGTAGGGGGGCCAGCAGGCCAGAGGTGGATGAACGCAATGCCCTCGTTTGGGTGTAGGGACTGATCAGAGCCTGAAGGTACGGAGGTGCCGTTCCCCTCACAGCTCCGTAGGCAAGCACCATGGTCTTGTAGCAGATGCGAGCTTCAACTGGAAGCATGTGGAGTGTGCGGAGGAGCGGGGTGACGTGAGAGAACTTGGGAAGTTTGAACACCAGATGGGCTGCGGCGTTCTGGATGAGTTGTAGGGGTTTAATGGCACAGGCAGGGAGCCCAGCCAACAGCGAGTTGCAGTAATCCAGATGGGAGATGACAAGTGCCTGGATTAGGACCTGTGCCACTTCCTGTGTAAGGCAGGGTCGTACTCTGCGAATGTTGTAGAGCATGAACCTACAGGATCGGGTCACCGCCTTGATGTTAGCGGAGAACGACAGGGTGTTGTCCAGGGTCACGCCAAGGCTCTTTGCACTCTGGGAGGAGGACACAACGGAGTTGTCAACCGTGATGGCGAGATCATGGAACGGGCAGTCCTTCCCCGGGAGGAAGAGCAGCTCCGTCTTGCCGAGGTTCAGCTTGAGGTGGTGATCCGTCATCCACACTGATATGTCTGCCAGACATGCAGAGATGCGATTCGCCACCTGGTTATCAGAAGGGGGAAAGGAGAAGATTAATTGTGTGTCGTCTGCGTAGCAATGATAGGACAGGGCATGTGAGGATATGACAGAGCCAATTGACTTGGTGTATAGCGAGAATAGGAGAGGGCCTAGAACTGAGCCCTGGGGGACACCAGTGGTGAGAGCACGTGGTGCGGAGACAGATTCTCGCCACGCCACCTGGTAGGAGCGACCTGTCAGGTAGGACGCAATCCAAGAGTGAGCCGTGCCGGAGATGCCCAACTCGGAGAGGGTGGAGAGGAGGATCTGATGGTTCACAGTATCAAAGGCAGCAGATAGGTCTAGAAGGACGAGAGCAGAGGAGAGAGAGTTAGCTTTAGCAGTGCAGAGAGCCTCCGTGACACAGAGAAGAGCAGTCTCAGTTGAATGACCAGTCTTGAAACCTGACTGGTTTGGATCAAGAAGGTCATTCTGAGAGAGATAGCAAGAGAGTTGGCTAAAGACGGCACGCTCAAGAGTTTTGGAGAGATGATAAGTGTGACTTTCGGGAGCCTGAAAATGTACAGTGGGAGAGGTCAGCCCCTCCGAAGGAGACAAAACGATCTGGAAGATAACAATGACGGTGGCACTGAGGCGCTGGCTTCCCATTTTGTTGCATTCTACTTTCAGTGAAAGAGGGGAAAGAAAGGGGAGAGAAGAGAGAAAATAAATCTCCTATTGACACCGAGCAAATGCTTTTTAACTTCACCCTGGCTGGCTGTGACAAAAAGGGATGTTTTTTATTAAGAGCACTGGCTTTCTATCTCCTGTGTCATACATCTCTCCTTACAGGGAAGGCCATCTCTGCAGATACAGAGCAGCCCCACTTAGTTATTTTCAAGGAGCTGGCCTGAAGGAAAAAGACACGCACACAGACAGAGATACACACAGACAGAGACACACACAGACAGAGACACACACAGACAGACACACACACAGACAGAGACACACACAGACAGACACACACACAGACAGAGACACACACAGACAGAGACACACACAGACAGAGACATACACAGACAGAGACACACACAGAAAGAGATACACACAGACAGAGACACACACAGACAGAGACACACACAGACAGAGATACACACAGACAGAGACACACACAGACAGAGACACACAGACAGAGACACACACAGACAGAAACACACACAGACAGAGATACACACAGACAGAGACACACACACATAGACAGAGATACGAACAGACAAAGACGCACACAGACAGAGAGACACAGACAGAGAGACACAGACAGAGAGACACAGACAGAGACACGAACAGACAGAGACACACACAGACAGAGAGACACACAGACAGAGACACACACACAGTCAGAGACATGAACAGACAGAGACACACACAGACAGAGACACACAGACAGAGACACACACAGACAGAGACACGAACAGACAGAGACACACACAGACAGACACAGATAGAGAGACACAGACAAAGAGACACACAGACAGAGACACACACAGACAGAGACACGAACAGACAGAGACACGCACAGACAGAGACACACACACACGCATATGCACACACACACACACACACACACACACACCAAACATGGTAACTGCTGTACATGTATTTTTGTTCTTCAGGGTCTATGACAAAGAAACTGTGAAGAGTTGTGCTTTTTTTCTGCTGACAGTCCTGTTTTCACCACTTCTCCAGAGTGGCTGAATTTAAGAAAATAGTGCCATTTAGCTTCATCAGGTGTTTGGTGAAGAGAATGGTTTGCTAATGGAGGGGCCTTTCAGCCTTGGTTTGTCACAAGCTGCTTAAATTAGTGTGTGTGTGTGTGTGTGTGTGTGTGTGTGTGTGTGTGTGTGTGTGTGTGTGTGTGTGTTAGTGCAGTGATTTTCACATACAGAATTGGCTTCCAATATGCCCCAAAACTTACATCAACCTCAGATTCTGTCAATTAAAGTAAAAAATATATATACTGAACAAAAATATAAACACAACATGTAAAGTGTTGGTCCCATGTTCCACAAAATGCTTCTTTCTCAAAAATGTTGTGCACAAATTTGTTTACATCCCTGTTAGTGAGCATTTCTCCTTTGCCAAGATAATCCATTCTCCTGACAGGTGTGGCATACCAAGAATCTGATTAACCTCTTAATTAACCTAGGATCTGACCCTAAAATTTTCGCTTAAAATGACGTATCCAAATCTAACTGCCTGTAGCTCAGGACCTGAAGCAAGGATATGCATATTCTTGATACCATTTGAAAGTAAACACTTTGAAGTTTGTGGAAATGTGAAATTAATGTAGGAGAATATAACACATTAGATTTGGTAAAAGATAATACAAACATAAACACATGCGTTTTATTTTATTTTTTAGCATCTTTGAAATGCGAAAGAAAGGCCACAATACAATATTGCAGTTTAGGCGCAATTTAGATTCTGGCCACTTGATGGCAGCAGTGTTTGGGAAAATGTGCCGAATTGCTCAATTGATACATTTTCAAGTACAAAACTATAGAGAACATACAAAAAATGAAATGGTAATACAAAATGTAAGTTTACACACTCCCAGGAATGTCATACATGATGGATCATTAGCTTATACACTAACTTTCACACATCTAGATGGCCGGGCGGGGTGGATATGCAGCCAGAGAAAGCAGGGGTTCAATTATTATTATTATAACCCAGTTCCTACATTTGAATATAAAAATGGATTTGATCAAACAAAACTATGCTACATTTTATCTCTGGGACCCTTAGGATGACAAATCAGAGCAAGATTACTGAATTTAAGTACATTATTTACCTTCAGAGCTGAATGTATCAAACCAGTTGCTGTGATCGTTTTTTGTTGTTGTGCACTCTCCTCAAACAATAGCATGGTATTTTTTCACTGTAATAGCTACTGTAAATTGGACAGTGCAGTTAGATTAACAATAATGTAACCTTTCTGCCCATATAAGACATGTCTATGTCCTGGAAAGTTTGCTATTACTTACAACAGTCATGCTAATCACATTAGCGCAGGTTAGTTCAACCGTCCCGTATACGTGACACTGATCCCGTAGAGGTTAATTTACTTCATATTAGCCATGGCTAGGAGCAAAACAAACACTTCCTGTACATTCTTCCTCTGTGTAGTTCTGAGTAATCGTCCTTGTATTTGTCAATTGCAGCAATATATTTAAAAAGGAGGTTATAGGAAGCCTTGGGGTAGCTAGGTAGCTGGGTGTTATCACTGCTGAAAAACCTTTCCTCCACAAAACACAATGTCCAAGTCAATTCATCCACAGTGTCTTAGTTACGCCAAAACATGCCCATACTTCAAAAAAGACAGCCGTTGTGGTGTGGAGAAACCCCCCTTTCCTCCACTCCCATCATCCCTACCATCCATCCACCCACCCAGGGAGCTTAGTCAAAGTGTTGTGCTTGCGGTTTCTGAGGTGGTCAGGCCCCCTGACCCTAAACCCCCAGGGATCTACACCGAGCTCCAGCTTCCAGCCAAGAGCTTCATGAAGGGAACAGGGAATTCTCCCAGACTCCCCCACACCCGTGAGTGCATCTGTCTCTCTCCAAGGTCTGCGGGACTTAAACGGGGAGGACTGACAGTCAGACACGAAGCAAACAAGCCAGGCCTCGTGTGGATCAATAATGTATCTTTACGACCAGACTATTTGTCACAGTGTTTTCCAAGGCGGCTTCTGAGGAAACAACGTAGCTGTGGATTTGTTTACCGAGAAAGACAGATAATGTGTGATAACGTTACCAAAGCAACTCCGTGTCTGTTGTGACTTCCTCCTCATTTTATTGACAGAGTCACATTATAAACAGCTACTAAATACCATCTCATCAAAACAATGGCATGGAAACACAATGTATCTTATAGTCATAACCACTAACTCCCATTCCTATAGGAAGATTTACATGTATGTATATAGGAGCCCCATTTGCGGCTTAAATTGTGTTTTTCATCAATGCTCATTAAGAAATGCTAGCGGCCATGATTGAAGGTAAACAAGAGTTGTCTTGGGGGTTTGGTTTGATGTGGGTGTTTGTTGGGTTTCTCTTTGCCATTCAGTCACAACAAACAAGGGCTGTAGTGAGTACAGCGAGGTAAGCTAAGCTAGCTTTGCTATGGAGAGAACAACTCTTTGAAGTTGAGGACTTCTCCCCTCCTGACTGACTCGCCATCTCAAGATGGTCAGCTAATTAATTTCTATGTGTAGGTTAAAGCCTGCACTGACCTTGTGTTTAGCCAAGCTGACAACAGCTAGCTAGCATAGCTTGGCGATAACTGCAGCTGGCTATCCTATCTAACTGATATTTCTCTTTCAAATCAGTTATGGCAAGATAGCAAGAGCCAGTGTCTGGAATGTGTTTCGTAAGATACTAGTTCTAAAACATCTTGCTACAAAAGTACCTTGCAACCTAATTTCAACAGTTCATCACGTCATGTAAATGCTCTATGTTTGCGGTTGTCGGGAGAGGTTGTGTTTTCTCTAGCAGGAGGTAAGCTTGGCTTCTTATATGGTGTTGAGTAAAGCTTAAACCATGTATTTAGATTGTAGGTAGGTATTGTAGTTAGGTATTATAGGTAGTTTACTCAGGTAGTTATTGTAGGTTATTGTAGGTAATTATTGTAGGTAAGTATTGTATTGTATTCGGCGGACCCCGGCGAAGCACGAGGCTAGCCTACCCACTACTTGGACCAACAAAGCTAGCTAGCTAGCTAGCGGGTAGCTACTGGTAACTTTTAGCAACTGTGGTTAGTTGTTTCCAATGTTATTTCACGCTTAAGAGTACCTGTGATTGAGCCAGCTAGCTGCCACCATTCAGCTGTTTTTCTAACCTCATTATCCGAGGCATTAACGTTAGGGGGTTGGTAGCTGCTGTACTTAATTACAGCTACTGATTGCAGTCTGCCAGTTTGGCTTTATACATAGCTTGGGCTTTGTCGAGTAAGGCTTAAACTATGTATTTAGATTGTAGTTAGGTATTATAGGTAGGCATCGTGGGCTGTATATTATTAAGTAGTATAGGTAGGCATCGTGGGCTGTTGTGGGTTGTTGTTGTGTAGTTATTGTAGGTTACTTTTGTAGTCGGCGGTGCCGGGTGTAGCACGAAGCTAGCTAGCTAACTCACCTCCTGGATTAGCTGGCGAGTAGCTATTAGCAACGGTAGCAACTAAAAACAATATCCTTTTAGCCAGCTACATTCGTTCGCAGCGACGCCGTTTTTTTTCAAACAAAGTCAACACAGCAGCCATTGCTAGCTAGCCCACACTACCAGCTGGCTGTACTGTAGTAGCTAAATACAATATCTTTGTGCTAGCTAGCCAACGTTTAATCATTGCTGCGTTATGAAAGAACTAGACACGGACACGAATTATCTGTTTAGTGTGTTCACACACTATTGGTAGTTTGTTGTAACCAAGTATTGGTGCTAAACTGTGTTTTATTGGATGCTAGCATGCTAGTTAGCTATGGCGTCATAGTTAGCTAGCTGAATAAAGTAAGTTGAGTCTATTCATTGAAACATTGAACCGCTGTAGTTTACAACAATTCTAATTTCTAAAGTGGAAGTTGGGAGAGTTTTATTCGGGTGGTTCAGTGAAACAATTATAGTTTCTGAGGTGGAAGTTGGGAGAGTTATATTTTTTTTGGTGAGGGAGGCCTGCTCTCTCCTTTCCCAGATGTTTAGTTCATTTCATTCCGATCTCCTCTGCATTATTGTAGTCATCTGCTGCAGCCTGTCAACTATGCCTCTGCCTATCCCTGTTCTCTCCTCTCCGCACAGGCTACACAAACGCCTCACACCGCGTGGCTGCTGCCTCTCTAACCTGGTGGTCCCTGCACGCACCACACACCTGGAGTTCCAGGTCTCAGGCAGCCTCTGGAACTGCCGTTCTGCCGCCAACAAGGCTGACTTCATCCCAGCCTATGCTACCCTCCAGTCCCTCGACTTCCTGGCGCTGGCGGAAACATGGATTACCACTGAAAACACTGCTACTCCTACTGCTCTCTCCTCGTCTGACCATGTGTTCTCGCATACCCCGAGAGCATCTGGTCAGAGGGGTGGTGGCACAGGAATCCTCATCTCTCCCAAGTGGTCATTCTCAATTTTTCCCCTAACCCATCTGTCTATCTCCTCATTTGAATTCCACGCTGTCACAGTCACTAGCCCATTTAAGCTTAATATCCTTGTCATCTATCGCCCTCCAGGTTCCCTTGGAGAGTTCATCAATGAGCTTGACGCCTTGATAAGTTCCTTTCCTGAGGATGGCTCACCCTTCACAGTTTTGGGGGATTTCAACCTCCCCTACGTCTACATTTGACTCATTTCTCTCTGCCTCCTTCTTTCCACTCCTCTCCTCTTTTGACCTAACCCTCTCACCGTCCCCCCTACTCACAAGGCAGGCAATACGCTTGACTTCATCTTTACTAGATGTTGCTCTTCTACTAATCTCACTGCAACTCCCCTCCATGTCTCCGACCACTACTTTGTATCCTTTTCTCTCTCGCTCTCCTCCAACACTACTCACTCTGCCCCTACACAGATGGTAACGCGCCGCCCGCAACCTTCGCTCTCTCTCTCCCACTACTCTCTCCTCTTCCATCCTATCATCTCTTCCCTCTGCTCAATCCTTCTCCCTCCAATCTCCTGACTCTGCCTCCTCAACCCTCCTCTCCTCCCTTTCTGCATCCTTTGACTCCCTGTGTCCCCTATCCTCCCGGCCGGCTCGGTCCTCCCCTCCAGCTCCGTGGCTTGATGACTCATTGCGAGCTCACAGAACAGAGCTCCAGGCAGCGGAGCGGAAATGGAAGAAAACTAAACTCCCTGCCGACCTGGCATCTTTTCACTCCCTCCGCTCTACATTTTCTTCATCTGTTTCTGCTGCTAAGGCCACTTTCTACCACTCTAAATTCCAAGCATCTGCCTCTAACCCTAGGGAAGCTCTTTGCCACATTCTCCTCACTGCTGAATCCTCCCCCCCCACCCCCCTCCTCCCTCTCTGTGGATGACTTCGTCAACCACTTTGAAAAGAAGGTTGACGACATCCGATCCTCGTTTGTTAAGTCTAATGACACTGCTGGTCCTGCTCACACTGCCCTACCCTATGCTTTGACTTCTTTCTCCCCTCTCTCTCCAGATAAAATCTTGTGACTAGTGACTGCAGGCCGCCCAACAACCTGCCCGCTTGACCCCATCCCCTCCTCTCTTCTCCAGACCATCTCCGGTGACCTTCTCCCCTACCTCACCTCGCTGATCAACTCATCCTTGACTGCTGGCCATGTCCCTTCCGTCTTCAAGAGAGCGAGAGTTGCACCCCTTCTCAAAAAACCAACACTCGATCCCACTGATGTCAACAACTACAGACCAGTATCCCTTCTTTCTTTTCTTTCCAAAACTATTGAGCGTGCCGTCTTTAGCCAACTCTCTTGCTATCTCTCTCAGAATGACCTTCTTGATCCAAACCAGTCAGGTTTCAGGACTGGTCATTCAACTGAGACTGCTCTTCTCTGTGTCACGGAGGCTCTCCGCACTGCTAAAGCTAACTCTCTCTCCTCTGCTCTTGTCCTTCTAGACCTGTCTGCTGCCTTTGATACTGTGAACCATCAGATCCTCCTCTCCACCCTCTCCGAGCTGGGCATCTCCGGCGCGGCTCACTCCTGGATTGCGTCCTACCTGACCGGTCGCTCCTACCAAGTGGCGTGGCGAGAAGCTGTCTCCGCACCACGTGCTCTCACCACTGGTGTCCCCCAGGGCTCAGTTCTAGGCCCTCTCCTATTCTCCCTATACACCAAGTCACTTGGCTCTGTCATATCCTCACATGGCCTCTCCTATCATTGCTACGCTGACGATACACAACTAATCTTCTCCTTTCCCCCTTCTGATAACCAGGTGGCGAATCGCATCTCTGCATGTCTGGCCGACATATCAGTATGGATGACGGATCACCACCTCAAGCTGAACCCTGGCAAGACGGAGCTGCTCTTCCTCCCGGGGAAGGACTGCCCGTTCCATGATCTCGCCATCACGGTTGACAACTCCGTTGTGTCCTCCTCCCAGAGTGCGAAGAGCCTTGGCGTGACCCTGGACAACACCCTGTCGTTCTCCGCTAACATCAAGGCGGTGACCCGATCCTGCAGGTTCATGCTCTACAACATTCGGAGAGTACGACCCTGCCTTACACAGGAAGCGGCACAGGTCCTAATCCAGGCACTTGTCATCTCCCGTCTGGATTACTGCAACTCGCTGTTGGCTGGGCTCCCTGCCTGTGCCATTAAACCCCTACAACTCATCCAGAATGCTGCAGCCCGTCTGGTGTTCAACCTTCCCAAGTTCTCTCACGTCACCCCCCTCCTCCGCACACTCCACTGGCTTCCAGTTGAAGCTCGCATCCGTTACAAGACCATGGTGCTTGCCTATGGAGCAGTGAGGGGAACGGCACCTCCGTACCTTCAGGCTCTGATCAGTCCCTACACCCAAACGAGGGCACTGCGTTCATCCACCTCTGGCCTGCTGGCTCCCCCTTCCTCTGCGGAAGCATAGTTCCCGCTCAGCCCAGTCAAAACTGTTCGCTGCTCTGGCACCCCAATGGTGGAACAAGCTCCCTCACGATGCCAGGACAGCGGAGTCACTCACCACCTTCCGGAGACATTTGAAACCCCACCTCTTTAAGGAATACCTGGGATAGGATGAAGTAATCCTTCTACCCCCCCAAAAAAAATAAATAAATAAATAAATAAATAAAAATAAACAAACAAAAAAAAAAATATGCATTGTAAAGTGGTTAACCCACTGGCTATAGGGTGAATGCACCAATTTGTAAGTCGCTCTGGATAAGAGCGTCTGCTAAATGACTTAAATGTAAATGTAAATGTAATGTAAATACATGTTACCGTGGAAACGATATCAACTGCGAGTTGAATGCCCGGTCTTGAGACACCTCAGCTGTCCTACAACACAATATTCTAGTACTGGCTAGTTTTGTCTCGTCTTTCCTTATGTCCATTGTTCGATATTTTCTGAGTAAAAAATCCCAGAACTACTAATATCCCTACAACAGGTGTAGGCTACGTGTGGACAATGCACAAACATCACCCAGCTTGAGTGTAGATTCATTTAACAACAACAAATCGATGAGTGTGTTCGTCTTACAAAGACAAAAAATGTTTTGCTGTAAATATCATATTGATGTGCTTATAAAGACATTATGCCTACACTTACCTAGTAAATAAAAATGTGTTGTGTGTAGAGTACAACTTCAGCTGTCTAACCAGAACTAGAATGATATTCTATTTGTCTATTTGGCCAAATCGAAGGATTTGGCTGTCTAACACGTACAGGTCTCTGGGTGAGGTTCTGTCTTCAAGTCTCCAATGGGTGATGAAGTCCCTTCCGTCTATGTAATGTATTACAGGTTATTGACAGGTGCGGTCAGGTGGCAGGAGGGGTGGAGTGCATGACATTTGCTGTGATATGGGTCATGGGTCAGGAAGGCAGAGTTCAATAATTACAGGCAGATGTGAGATGCAGGAGGATGGCACTATTTCCATACCACTCTGTAGGCTACTGACCAATTCCAAGCTTCCTCAAGAGAAAGCTTTGCATTGGTCAGTAGCCTACAGATTAATATGAGAAGGGTGCAATTGCTGAACTTATGTAGATATTCGAAACAGTGTTTTGATAACTTTCAAGTGTAACAGTTCCATGTAATTTAGAATACACCATCCTTCACATAATACTGTAGAAGCAGTGTTCTGCTAATATAACAATGTGCAAATATTATACCTTCCTGTGTGGTGTTCCGTATGACAGGAGTTGCCTGACATGTTTGAAGAATACACAGGCCCCCCACGTTGATAGTACCATTCGATTCAATAATAACAAAAGACGATAAAAAGTCACAGATGTGTCTTGTATAATAATAAGCAATAATGCTGAGTGTAAGGTCTTTCCCAATTCAGACATCAGTATCAACCTGTCTTTCAATTAGAGGACTCCATTTCAAAATCATCTCTTCTGTCCTCCATCTGTAGAAAATGAGGAAGGGTTCATGAGTGAATTGTGTATTGAAAGGGTGATATTACTAAACAATTGTGATGTACTGTCTTATTAGAATTCACCTTTTGTCCCTTCTGAGGGGCATGGCAGCGTAGATCAGCTCCAGGCCCCTCTCATCACAGATACTGGTCATGAAGGAGCCTGAATTCGGCTCCTATATCCGACCCAGCTCCTATAACACAGAGGTAGGGAGAGAGAAAGACTGTCACCATACAGTCATGGAAGCCAAATACACTGTTGAACTTAGCCAATCAGAGATCCTGATTCACAAGGGACACGTGCCAGCATTGCACTGACTGGTTGGCATTACTCACTCGGGCCCAGGAATAGTCTATTGGCACATTCCATTGGCACCTCCTTACAACATTCAAGACACACATACAGTATACACACAGCACCGATTACATTATCAATGGTGGTTAGGGGAATTCCAGGACAGATATCATTTTGACCATTGACCAATCAAATGTGACCAACCTGATTTAAGTGTCCTCCATTACTCTGAAGTAGGACTGGTGTCTGGCCACTGCCTCAGCCTTCTGGAACAGCTCCTGGTATGGTAGGGGGGTTCCCACCACACTGCTGAACATTAAATCCACCAGGTTTTGTACGTAGCCTTTGAATGAAATCAAATATCATCACTTAATAAACATATAGTGAGTAAAGATGACTATTGGGTGACTACTCATGCACTTTTGAGTGAGGGCAATGCCATATTGTTGTCCTTCATTCATCCAGGTGATTCAATTTTTTGGTCCACCACCTGTACCTTTTTAATACTTAGTAGAGAGGGAGATTTTAAACTGTCTTCAGATAGGCTTTAGGAAGACAAGTTGAACTAATTATCAAGAATAGCAGGACAGCAAATGTGAATCATTCATTGAAAGTTGATTCAACTAATCATGTCATGATTGAAGTCTATGATTAGTTGATTAGTTGAATCTGGTGTGTACTGGATGGCAAGAACAAAAGTCTAAGTCCACCTTGATCTCTGTGGATAGGATTGGACATACCCCTGTTATGAGTCCTACTTTCATGATGAATAGTAATGATCAGTGTATTTTAAGAACTTTAGGGGAGATTAATAGAATATAATTTTACATAAGAAATGTCAGTTTGTACATTTTGAACATTTGGAAATGAATTAGAATTGATTATTTAAGAGGTGGGCTTATTTGGAACACCCATGGCCTTAAAAGATACATTAGATACCCATTAAGCCCAGTCCCGACTTTTAACATATTTTATTAAATATTTGTATGTCTTATTAAAGACAATTGTAAGTAAAGTCATACAAATTCACATGAGATTAATCTTTCATTTTATCTCCACTTTTATTTAAACAATTAGGGCAGTATAGGTTAGAAATATCTCAACTTAGATTTTGGTGGGTTTAATAGGTACTATCATGACTGTCCTGTTGTGGTCCAAGTGGATCAGATCAGGTTTGCAATGAATGAGCTTCAACCAGACCCTCTCCCACCTGCAGATGGGGGGGGGAAGGAACTGTGGGGTTTTGACACCTCACGCCCTGTCGTAAATGTAAGGAGAAGGAGCCTCTCTTTCCCCCTCCAGTATTGGTGAAAGGAATGTCCTTTGTTAAAAATAATTTTTCCCGCCAAAACTCTAAAAAAGTGAATACTGGAACAATATTTATAACATAAGAACGTGGGGAATTGTCAGAGACGATATATGGAAAACTAATGTCATATTGCTGGTTATTTTGTGATGTCATTACAAACGTTAATCGAGGAAATACTGTAACTTACATTTACATCATTTAGCAGACGCTCTTATCCAGAGCGACTTACACATTTTTTTTTATGGGGGGGTGGGGGAGGGGGGGGTAGAAGGATTGCTTTATACTATTCCAGGTATTCCTTAAAGAGGTAGGGCAAATAGCTTTGACTGGGCTGAGCGGGAACTGTCCTTCTGTAGAGGTAGGGGAGCTAGCAGGCCAGAGGTGGATGAACGTAGTGCCCTCGTTTGGGTGTAGGGTCTGATCAGAGCCTGAAAGTAAGGAGGTGCCGTTCCCCTCACAGCTCCGTAGGCAAGCACCATGGTGTTGTAGTAGATGCGAGCCTCAACTGGAAGCCAGTGGAGTGTGCGGAGGAGCGGGGTGACATGAGAGAACTTGGGAAGGTCGAACACCAGACGGGCTGCGGCGTTCTGGATAAGTTGTAGGGGTTTAATGGCACAGGCAGGGAGCCCAGCCAACAGTGAGTTGCAGTAATCCAGACGGGAGATGACAAGTGCCTGGATTAGGACCTGTGCCGCTTTCTGTGTAAGGTAGGGTCGTACTCTGCGAATGTTGTAGAGCATGAACCTGCAGGATCGGGTCACCGCTTTGATGTTAGCAGAGAACGACAGGGTGTTGTCCAGGGTCACGCCAAGGCTCTTTGCACTCTGGGAGGAGGACACAATGGAGTTGTCAACCGTGATGGCGAGATCATGTAGCGGGCAGTCCTTCCCAGGGAGGAAGAGCAGCTCCGTCTTGCCGAGGTTCAGCTTGAGGTGTTGATCCGACATCCACACTGGTATGTCTGCCAGACATGCAGAGATGCAATTCGCCACCTGGTTATCAGAAGGGGGAAAGGAGAAAATTAATTGTGTGTCGTCTGCGTAGCAATGATAGGAGAGACCATGTGAGGATATGACTTGAAAAGTATACACACTATATGTATGACGTTTTCATCCAATGCGTTGTGAATGAAATATGAAAAATGATGAAAGTATTCTTGTTAAGATAGGAATGTGATTTGAGAAGCTCTAATGAGATCATTGTTTTTCATAATACTTTGCACAGTAAGTAGCCACGCCCCGAGTGAGGTCAGAGAGCGTGTCAGCATGACTGAACCGGCCCTTTCGACCAGAGAGCATAAAGGCTTGGTAGAGAACTTAACCTTTAGACCAGAAAGAAGTGAAGCAGCCGCTACACGTTAAAATGGTTGGAACATATGAGACCAGAACATCGCCAGGCTGCAGCTGCGCGTGTAAAGTGGTTTGAACCCTGAATACTAACACGAGGGGGATATCAAAACTCCCCTCTCAGACAATCACTGGTACTGCTGATTAGCTGTTTTGAGTAAAGTATCTAGAAAAGCGAAGTTAAGTGGGACCATTCTACTACTCTCTTCAAACCATCATATACTACGCTACTCTCATCACCCCATTGGGGGCCATCGACACGGCTGGCTAGCCTATCTTCAAATACGCAACTTCAAGAGCGACAGGAAGAATAATCTATTCTGTAGTACTGTTCAAGACTACATGACAAGTCATTGGAGCCACGGACAACTAAGAAGAAGGACATTGTGACCTCTTGTGGACAATCAGAGCCTTACAAGCAGCCCCTTCCAAGGCGGTCCGTTCCAGAGAGAGAGATACATGGTGAACCAAGGCATTCTCACGTAAATACATTCATGATTTCTTACTCCAAGTGGGCGGTGGCTCGTGTGCAAAGTACAGCGCCTTGCAAAAGTATTTATTCCCCTTGATGTTTTTCCTATTTTGTTGCATTACAACCTGTAATTTAAATTGATTTTTATTTGGATTTCATGTAATGGACATACACAAAATAGTCAAAATTGGTGAAGTGAAAATTCTAAAATTCTAAAAAATAAATAACGAAAAAGTGGTGCGTGCATATGTATTCACCCCGTTAACTGTGACGCCCCTAAATAAGATCTGGTGCAACCATTTACCTTCAGAAGTCACATGATTAGTTAAATAAAGTCCACCTGTGTGCAATCTAAGTGTCACAAGATCTCAGTATATATACACCTGTTCTTAAAGGCCCCAGAGTCTGCAACACCACTAAGCAAGGGGCACCACCAAGCAAGCGGCACCATGAAGACCAAGGAGCTCTCCAAACAGGTCAGGGACAAAGTTGTGGAGAAGTACAGATCAGGGTTGGGTTATAAAAAAATATCCGAAACTTTGAACAACCCACGGAGCACCATTAAATCCATTATTAAAAAATTGAAAGAATATGGCACCACAACAAACCTGCCAAGAGAGGGCCACCCACCAAAACTCACGGCCCAGGCAAGGAGGGCATTAATCAAAGAGGCAACAAAGACACCAAAGATAACCCTGAAGGAGCTGCAAAGCTCCACAGCGGAGATTGGAGTATCTGTCCATAGGACCACTTTAAGCCGTACACTCCACAGAGCTGGGCTTTATGGAAGAGTGGCCAGAAAAAAGCCATTGCTTAAAGAAAAACGTTTGGTGTTCGCTAAAAGGCATGTGGGAGACTCCCCAAATATATGGAAGAAGGTACTCTGGTCAGATGAGACTAACATTGAGCTTTTTGGCCATCAAGGAACATGCCTGGTGCAACACCTCTCATCACCCCGAGAACACCATCCCCACAGTGAAGCATGGTGGTGGCAGCATCATGCTGTGGGGATGTTTTTCATTGGCAGGGACTGGGAAACTGGTCAGAATTGAAGGATGGTGCTAAATACAGGGAAATTCTTGAGGGAAACCTGTTTCAGTCTTCCAGAGATTTGAGACTGGGACGGAGGTTCACCTTCCAGCAGGACAATGACCCTAAGCATACCGCTAAAGCAACACTCAAGTGGTTTAAGGGGAAACATTTAAATGTATTGGAATAGCCTAGTCAAAGCCCAGACCTCAATCCAATTGAGAATCGTGGTATGACTTAAAGATTGCTGTAAACCAGCGGAACACATCCAACTTGAAGGAGCTGGAGCAGTTTTGCCTTGAAGAATGGGCAAAAATCCCAGTGGCTAGATGTGCCAAGCTTATAGAGACATACCCCAAGAGACTTGCAGCTGTGATTGCTGAAAAAGGTGGCTCTACAAAGTATTGACTTTGGAGGGTGGGGGGTGAATAGTTATGCACGCTCAAGTTTTCTATTTTTTTGTCTTATTTCTTGTTTGTTTCACAAGAAAAAATATTTTACATCTTGAAAGTAGTAGGCATGTTGTGTAAATCAAATGATACAAACCCCCCCAAAATCCACTTTAATTCCAGGTTGTAAGGCAACAAAATAGGATAAATGCTAAGGGGGGGTGAATACTTTCGCAAGCCACTGTATATGATTACTCTGAGAATAGTTCCTAAAATAAGTCAACAATAAGTGTTTCTTTCTCTCTCTGTCTCTCTCTCCCTCTCCATGTCGTTGTGTAACAAGCCGTCATATGTTGTCATCAGTCCGATAGGGACATGTTGTTATTGTATTAAGTGTGTATGTTATCCTGTGTTACCATTTAGTTAGCTAGTAAATAAATAATTTGTGTAGTACTCAACCATAAGTAAGGATGGGTTTTTTGCAGATGCAAGGAGGATACGACTTTCAGAATGATGATACAGTTGAAGTCGGAAGTTTACATACACCTCAGCCAAATACATTTAAACTCAGTTCTTCACAATTCCTGACATTTAATCCTAGTAAAAATTCCCTGTTTTAGGTCAGTTAGGATCACCACTTTATTTTAAGAATGTGAAACGTCTGAATAATAGTAGAGAGTATGATTTATTTAAGCTTTTATTACTTTCATCACATTCCCAGTGGGTCAGAATTTTACATACACTCAATTAGTACTTGGTAGCATTGCCTTTAAATTGTTTAACTTGGGTCAAACGTTTCGGGTAGCCTTCCACAAGCTTCCCACAATAAGTTGGGTGAATTTTGGCCCATTCCTCCTGACAGAGCTGGTGTAACTGAATCAGGTTTGTAGGCCTCCTTGCTCGCACACGCTTTTTCAGTTCTGCCCACAAATTTGCTATAGGATTGAGGTCAGGGCTTTGTGATGGCCACTCCAATACCTTGACTTTGTTGTCCTTAAGCCATTTCGCCACAACTTTGGAAGTATGTGTCACGAATTCAGCCGAGGCTGCCCCTCTTCCTTGCTCGGGCAGGCTTCGGCGTTCGTCGTCACCTGAGTACTAGCTGCCACCGATCAATGTTTTCTGTGTTACACTTGTCTTGTCTGTATTGATCACACCTGTTACCCATTATGTTAATTTGTTTCTCTATTTTACTCTCTGGTTCCCTCATGGTGTTGTGCATTATGGCCAAACAGTTCTATTTTTGTTTCATCAGACCAGAGGACATTTCTCCAAAAAGTACGATCTTTGTCCCCATGTGCAGTTGCAAACCGTAGTCTGGCATTTTTATGGCGGTTTTGGAGCAGTGGCTTCTTCCTTGCTGAGCGGCCTTTCAGTTTATGTCGATATAGGACTCGTTTTACTGTGGATATAGATACTTTTGTAACTGTTTCCTCCAGCATCTTCACAAGGTCCTTTGCTGTTGTTCTGGGATTGATTTGCACTTTTTGCACCAAAGTACTTTCATCTCTAGGAGACAGAACGCGTCTCCTTCCTGAGCGGTATGAAGGCTGCGTGGTCCCATGGTGTTTATACTTGCGTACTATTGTTTGTACAGATGAACGTGGTACCTTCAGGTATTTGGAAATTGCTACCAAGGATGAACCAGACTTGTGGAGGTCAACAATTTTTTTTCTGAGGTCTTGGCTGATTTCTTTTGATTTTCCCATGATGTTAAGCAAACAGGCACTGCGTTTGAAGGTAGGCCTTGAAATACATCCACAGGGACACCTCCAATTGACTCAAATTATGTCAATTAGCCTATCAGAAGCTTCTAAAGCCATGACATCATTTTCTGGAATTTTCCAAGCTGTTTAAAGGCACAGTCAACTTAGTGTATGTAAACTTCTGACCCACTGGAATTGTGATACAGTGAATTATAAGTGAAATAATCTGTCTGTAAACAATTGTTGGAAAAATTACTTGTGTCATTCACAAAGTAGATGTCCTAACCGACTTGCCAAAACTATAGTTTGTTAACAATACATTTGTGGAGTGGTTGAAAACGAGTTTTAATGACTCCAACCTAAGTGTATGTAAACTTCCGACTTCAACTGTGTGATATGAGGTTATGATTAATAAGTTGAGTTTAATTCGGGAGATGGTAACTCTTTAAACAACCGCTTCGGTGGTGCCCCAAATCCTAATGAGTTAATTATTACATGATTAATTTAATTGGGTAACAATTAAACATAGTTAATAAGAGAAATAACAGTAATCAGATTGATGTTAAGTCACGACAGTATACTAACCCTAAGTAATCCATACCCAACCCTCCAGTAAGTCATGACGAAATCCCTTACAAAACTCAGTTTTGGCCAAAATTATCGTATTTACACTTCGTAGTCAATTTTGACACTAGAATAAATGTTTCTGACTCATATCGATGCCACATAGGCCGTTTTCAAAAGGAGAAGTTGGTTTTCAAGGACAGTTGACCTTTATTAAGTACATTCCCTCTGTGGTCCTCTGTAGCTCAGCTGGTAGAGCACGGTGCTTGTAACACCAGGGTAGTGGGTTCGATCCCTGGGACCACCCATACACAAAAATGTATGCACGCATGACTGTAAGTCGCTTTGGATAAAAGCGTCTGATAAATGGCATATATATATTATATGTCCTATTGTGTTTTCAATCCCCAATCCAAACCAATGGCATTAATGGTGCTAGCTACCGGAGATCATCACTACAAACAACAGGAATCTATGTACAAAGGCAGCTCAGAATGGAATGTCAAAGGGAGCATTAAGTAAGTCACATAGAAAAAAATAACTGAGCTGAGCTGGAACATAGAACATTTAGCCCGCTACGGTGCTCCCTTCCAAGAAATCAGGTGTAGCCAACCTTGCTAACAGTATGTGAGGCTGAGGCAGGCTACCCCGCTGGGCAGCTACAGATGAGATCTCATAGAGATAGGCCACGTGTTAGTCCAGGTGTTCTCACTCCTACCTGAGATGAGCTTTTTGCTAGCTGGCTGGAAGCTACACATCCTTACATGTGAATAATCACCCTGGCCAAAGCAGGCTATTGCTCAGCGGGAACCAGTTGTACAGTGGCAACCTATTATGTTTTGTGCAGAAACAACCAATACCCCCTAGGCACTGGTGTGAATGTAGATATGTATGATCAATATGGTGGGGAGAGGCTTAGCGATCAGAGGTTGAGCTACAACCATATTGCTAAAAGTTCAACCAATTATAGAAGTACATAAAGTGCCTAGGGAGGATGTAGTATGGTCTAGGGGTGTTTCTGGACCAGGCCCACATGCCTTCTCCTGAAGACTTCCCTCCGTCCATGTGGTGTTGAGATGAACAGCTGTTCAGCTGTGAGTGGTGTGATAAATCACAGATAGATACGCTTTGTTGGTGGGCTGTCAACACCCCCATCACACCTTATTACTGGGAAAGTAATGGGAGAGATTGGTGCACTAATAACTTAGCACATGACACTGTTACCATTTTTAGTTCACCTTAGTCTAAACCAAGAAGTATGGTTTAAATCAGAAAGTAAACCAGGAACTTCACCATTAATGAAAAAACGTTTTTATTTATTATTGTTCAAGGTAGACCTGGCCAAGAAGGCAGCTCCAACATAAAAGACAAATAAGAAAATAGTCCTAACATGCATTAAAACAAATACCCGCCCACCATTCCATTAAATTCTCTCTAAAATAAATAGCTAAGATTAAAAGATTAAACAATTAAGCAAGGTTATACAGAACTCGTTTAGAAAGAGAAGAACAAATGTCTGCTCCTCCGTGATGTCGAGAACTTTGAAACAAAGTACTTCTCCAAGAGTTCAATTAATTGATGACATAAATCTTTTTTTTCTCTCTTTCATGACAATTTGAATCCTCTCCAGAAGTGTTGGTAATGAGCTTTTGATGGTTGTCTGTTGGTTCAGACAAAGAGAGACAGTCAACCTAGTCCTGCTGGGTGGTAGATAGACAGTAGACAGACACAGCCTTTCTCTCCAGCCAGGTAAAGCCACACTGGACCAATTACTGAACAGACGGCCTACAACCACACTGTATCACAGCACTGTCTATCTGTCAGCCTGTCTGTCTGGGAGAGGTTAATCTCTTTCAAAAGCCCTATGTCTGACTACTAAGGATGGCACAGAAAGCCCGGGGGTCTAAAGCTTTGCCGGATGAGAGACCGATTTGAACAAGATTGCGAATCAATTGACCACCCACTATTTCCTCAAACTACACCCATAGCCTTCTGTGTGAGCAAATTATTTCAGAGTGAGTGTTGTTTCATGTGTTGTCTCTCTATATCTCATGAAGCCATTAACTCTATATGGCAGTGACGTGAGGTGAGGTCGGTGGCTGGGTAGGCATTGGCTATTGTCAAAGCCAGATTTAATCACAAATAAACCTTGATGAAGCTCAAGTTCACCATATAACAGATATCTCCAACAACCAGAGTGAGAAAAATTTCACCAAATGTAAATACCAATGTACTCAAGCGATTGTGGCATATTTGATAGCATCCGAAAGTGATTTGATGTCATGGCACAGTGCTCAACTCAGATTTACATTTTAGTCATTTAGCAGACGCTCTTATCCAGAGCAACTTATAATTAGTGAGTGCATACATTTTCATACTGGTCCCCAGTGGGAATCGAACCCACAACCCTGTCGTTGCAAGCACCATGCTCTACCAACTGAGCTACACAGATCAGCCATAGGTGGTACTAAAATACCAATATATGGACACATTTCATCCAAATAATTTGCAATGCAAAATCCTTTCACAAAGGATTTACAATTCAACCAATATATCGCACGCAAACACACACACACACACACACACACACATTATATTATTATTTGAAATATTATTAGACACACATATATAATAAATAAGGTTCTAACGAAATGTCCATATCAACAATCAAAATGACTGAAAATATGTTAAATACATTCAATATGTTAAAGAAGTGTCTCATCTAAACAAAATTCTAGTTTGATAAATCAAATGCGCATCAACGGGATGTTGTGCGTGATTCCAAACCATAAACAGCTAGACCGCTTTAGGAAACGAAATACATATTAAAGCCACTAAAATATAGACTATGACGAAAATGAGGAAATAAGCTACAAAGAAAAATATTTTATAAAGGTATCTGAGGCCATTGCCAGGATTCAGCACTGCTGAATGGACAGCGCCTTGGGGGCCGCACATATGATAGTCTACAGGTTAACTCCGTGGTGCTGAATGGACAGCAGCACTATTCACATGTCCATTCAATAATAGCAAAAAAATGCAGGCCTACCTTTACTACTTTTAAATGAAGTCCATCAGGGTGAACCTCTCGGTGACAGCGTTGTAGAAGTCTTCTTTATTCCTTTTTAATCTCAATTGACATGAGGGCCAAGGATGGCGCTGCGGTACTTCCCCAACACTCCCAATACATAGTCCGCCAAGGCCACAAGTCATTTGTCATCGCTCACATCATCCAAAAAGTGCCTCCTTGACTTTGCTTTTAGCCACAGCAACGCAAAATCACAGATATCTGGTGTTTGTTTGTAACATCTGTGGCCTCATCTACATCTAATGCAACAAATGTGTCTGTATTAATCCCATCTTTAATGTCCTTTCGAATCACATCACTGACTACTTCAATCAAATCTGTATTTTGTTTGATGTACCCAAAAACACGGTTGAAGTCTTCAAGTGTCTAGCTAACCTTTTGTCTTTTCCAGCAAAAGTATACAATAACTCCACATAGTTGCCACGAATACATGAGCTTGTACTCTCATCATTACCACAAAATGCTAACTCTTGTTTCCCTACGTAGCATGTTGCTCTAATAAGGTCCTTCAAAAGCTCACAGTTTTCCTTTACCTTAGCATTGCCATTGTGGATGGTCACTTTTTTTTGCTGCTCATTTAACGCCAGATCGATCTGTGTGTTCCCAAAAGCTGACCGTGTCCATTAACAGTGACTGGAATCATGCGCTTCAATGATTTGAATGGATGAGGACATTGTGGAAAAATACATGCATACCCTTTCCTGAGGTTTTGATGCAGTTTGAGCAATTTCTTTGATCTTGAGCATAGAAACCACCAAAATCATATATATTTTTTACATCATTACATTTTTCATTTGCATAACTGCTTTTTATATTAGATTATCACAGGATAAGCACTGCCAACCCTGCCTACCCTGACTGCACATCACTGCTATAGGGTGTTTCACCTCGAGTTTATGTGATCCATATCTTTCAGTTGGCTTTTAATCGATATCAGGCAATCATAGTTTTAATGACCATTAGCTGTGCCTAATGGTGTCTATCTTACAAACCTCCATGTTTTACATGGTTCTGTAATGAAGGAGAGAAAGAAAGAAAGAAAGAAAGAAAGAAAGAAAGAAAGAAAGAAAGAAAGAAAGAAAGAAAGAAAGAAAGAAAGAAAGAAAGAAAGAAAGAAAGAAAGAAAGAAAGAAAGAAAGAAAGAAAGAAAGGGTTATGTTATATATACGAGGTACAATGAACGAGGGATGAGGAAGGAACAGAGGAGGCTAAATTAAATTCACAGTGTTTAAAATACCCTGTGTATGTGGCGTGAAGCCAGAGGCCAAGCATCCTATTTATTCCATGCATTATAACACTATGAGGCAGGAATTATACAGGATGAGAGGTTAAGACCATAGGTGACCTAGATCTAAAGCTTCTATGTACTGTAATGACATCCCCATTCAACCAGCCATCCCGGGATGCCATTTCATCTGTCATAATAAAATATTTATTCGCAATTTCTCTTTCTCTAGTTTTTTCTCACTCTCGCTCTCTCTCTGTCCTCTCTCTTTCAAACAAACACACACACACACACACACACACACACACACACACACACACACACACACACATACAAACACACACACACACACACACACACACACACACACACATACACACACACACACACACACACACACACACACACACACACCATATCCTGTAGCTCTGTAGCAAAGCTTTATACGGGTGCTTCATATTGATTTCATAAGAGTATCCACCGATTTCAGTACCATGCTGCATATAAAATGGCCTATGAATGATCACTGGCCTGAAAGTGAAAACCCGGGTTTGGTATGACTGTAGTCGAGCATTACCATACTCTTTTTTGTGCTTTAGTCTAGGATGAGAAAAAAGGACAAAGACGCACACCGCTCCTGCCAGTATCACCGCTCTTTATTACAGTTTTTTCTGATTGGTTAAGCACATTTTTTGTAACTATTGGCTATTTTTGCAAAACTCTACACACAAATAAGAAAACCTTTCACCCAATTATCAAAACATTGTAGTTCTCTTGCAAAAGTGAACACAGCTAGATTAACTCTTCACACCTTCTTAAAAATTGTGTTTTCGTATCAAACAGTAAACACAAGCCATCATCTACTAAGCACACAATGTGCCAACTACACACTGATGGTATGAATACAAAACACATCTGGCTTTTGCTTTCTCTGTGTACAGATGTCAATTTGAGGTCATACTTTTGTCATAGTGTCATGTAAACATACAACGATCCAAACTTCAAGTATTGGTGTTTATTCACACTCATCAAAACCAAGACAAAGTCAGAACACAAAATAGTAATTTCAAAAAAAAAGAAAAACAATCAGCCTACATCATGTCGTCTTTCTGGGTCCGGCCACAAAATTTCGTCCACATCGCATGCGATATCCTCCAGTCCAAGGCACCGGGAAAATATCTCCTTGAATGCCGTATCCAGGCCTGACATGATGCCTGGTCAATATCTCCACATGCCTCCTCCATTGCCTGTAAAAGGGCTACCTGTTGATGAGGATGACGGTCGTACACTTTCCAGCGCCAGGCAGAGAAGAACTCCTCGATGGGATTTAAGAATGGAGAGTATGGAGGGAGGTTGAGTGCCATGAAGAATGGGTGGTCTGTAAACCAGTTGCGGACCAAAGCAGCCCTATGGAGACTAACATTGTCCCATATGATGACATATCGGGTATGCTCTGGTCTCTGAACTGTGAGCATGTCATGTAAGGTGTCCAGGAATGCAATAATGTGTGCAGTGTTGTATGGGCCTAAGGTTGCATGATGGTGAACAACACCATTTTGGCTTATAGCTGCACACATGGTTATGTTACCACCACGTTGTCCTGGGACATTGATGATGGCACGGTGTCCAATAATGTTCCTGCCACGTCTCCTGGTTTTACTGAGGTTAAAACCGGCCTCATCTACAAAAAGTAGCTCATGTCCCATGGCATCTGCTTCTAGTTCCATCACTCTCTGGACAAGACAAAACAAATGCAACACATCAGGCCCATGCACAGCACTACAGTATGCACTTCCAAATTCAGAACCAATGACACTATAGCTTACCTGCACATAGTCATATCGCAGTTGCTTTACACGTTCTGTGTTTCTCTCGAAAGGAACTCTGTAAATTTGCTTCATTCTTATTCTGTGGCGCGCAAGTACACGACTTAGTGCAGAAATACTTACACTGTGTATATTTTGAAAGATGGTGTCATTATCAATTATGCGCTGCTGTATTTCGCGCAGTCTTATTGCATTATTGGCAATCACCATGTTCACTATATGGGTCTCTTGCTCTGGAGTGAACATTCTTCCTCTGCCCCCAACATCTGGACGTCTAGCAATTCTGTAAAGTAACAATTTCAGTATTTTTGCATGTATGGTACTGTTGTGTTTCTCATTAGAGTATGGCAGTGCTACAAAGTAGGTACCGATTCTCATTTCGAAATGTCCTAATGATGCTTGCCACAGTGTAGCGGCTCAAATTAGGCTGAACCCGTTGGCCAGCTTCCCTCAGGGTCATCCCATGGTTGATGACATGGTCCACTATTGTAGCTCTGATGTCATCAGTTATTCTATTTCTTACTCTTCTTACCCTTCCTCTTTCCCCTCCTCGTCCTCTTCTTGCTCCTCCTTGTCCTCTTCCTCTAACTTCCTCTAACCCTCTCGCTTCTTCAACTCCACGTCCTCTTCCTCCAACTTCTTCAACTCCACGTCCTCTCCCTCGGCCTCCTCGGCCTCCTCTGATTCTCACTCTTCTCCCTCTTACTGCTCCTTCCATTGTACTCCACACAGACAGCTTACCTGTGGCTTATTTATAGTGCTTAGGCTGATTGCAAAGTGAACTAATTATCTACAACAGTTTTCACATGTGCAAGTGTGCCAGACAGTTGGCAAAATAGTGTTAATGATAGCCATACATGTGTATAATTTTGCTAGGAGTGTGTTGGAAATTTGGTAATTGAGTGTAAGCAGTGAGTTGTGTTTAAAGTTCTGCAAAAAGAGTGTTGTGCAGTGAATTGTGCCTACAGTTTTGCAAAGTGTGTGTTTCAAAATTGTAAACTGAGTGCAAAGCAGTGTTTGTGCTTTTAGTTTTGCAAACTCAGTGAGTGGTTTTGCTATACGTATTAATAGTTTTAGAAATTGTGCTACAAGAATCACGATTAGCGCTTAAGCATTCAGAAAAAACTGTAAGCTCTACGTATCGGCCTCAAGGCCTTCATCAGAGCTTTTTTTGCTCTAGTCTAGAAAATGTCTTCCAAAAGATTTGTTGACTGCTTTATCTTTACCTTTTCAACTGTGTCTTCAGCTGCCAATCAGCTCGTTCTGCCAGTGGAATAATCCACTTGCTAAGGCGCTGTCAAAGCGGAAGATGAATTGAAAGGTGCAGTCATTAAAAAGAAGAGAAGCTCTGGACTCCCGCCCAATTAACATTTAACCTGAAAACGATCAACTGCAGGGGAAATAAAGAGGGAGAAATTAGAGGGGATTATATTCTCAGTCTACTTGAAGCCCTATGTGGGTCAAATCCTCCCTCTCTTCAGAGTCAGATCTTCATTTAAAGACGTTTGAGGATTAATCATACCTGGTCAAAGGAATCAACACGGATGTGGAGTGAGTAGGTGTGTGTGTATGTGGGGGGAGGGGAGAGGGGCACAATATAAATCAAATTCAAGTAAAAGTGGACAATTATTCCAGTACTATGACAAAGCATAGGGCCATTGCAACCATATAGAGAGCTGATAGGAATTAAATCTTTCACCAGATAGAAAGCATATAATAGGTCTATATTTCCAGCACAGGATAGCAGGTTGGACCAGACAGAGAGAGGCCTCAGTCCCATGAGCCTAAATCCATCTGAACAGCATGGCCAGGCTCAGCGCTGACTGTCAATCACAGGTGCAGCGGCCCAGTACATCAGCAGACTGACTTTGTCAGTACCCTTGTACCCAGGGATAATTTACTGTTGTGCCCATTACAAAGTTTAGAGACCTCCGCTTCTGGACTCATGGAAACTTGTTTGCTTAAACGTTGACAGGAAATCTTTACTAAAAGCACATACTGAAAACCTTTGCCTCTTCTGAAATGCCAAGAGCATAAGTAATGGGTGTGGGCAACAGGGTCCATGCCACTCAAATGAATATAAAAAATGTTGTCAAACAACCGCATGCCTAATTGATGCATATAGTAAATGAGAAATGGGGGTGTATTTTAAAATTACAGGCTAATTGGCTGAGTCCTAAGTCTAGACTTTAAGCTCAGTTAACTCAACTCTAAAATAAATGCTGAGTAACCCATAGAGAACACGGTTGAGCTTGTTCGTTTCAAAATTACAAACGGCAGAAAATACCATTAAATAAAATATTGTTTAACGTCATGCCTGGATTTCCTTTATAAAGCCAGTATAGTACATCATTAACTAACTCTAGTCCTTCTCCTCTGTGCATATTCAGCATTCCATCAGAGCTAAATCTAATAAATCTATAAATCTAATTTGCCAATGGGATCTCCAGGGTCATTTGTCCTCCCATCGAACAGGGAGATAAGATCAGCAACAATGTGCTGAGAGGTGAGATGAGTGTGAGTGTGAGTGTGAGTGTGAGTGAGTTAGTGAGTGAGTGAGTGAGTGAGTGAGTGTGTGAGTGAGTGTGAGAGAGAGAGAGAGAGAGAGAGAGAGAGAGAGAGAGAGAGAGAGAGAGAGAGAGAGAGAGAGAGAGAGAGAGAGAGAGAGAGAGAGAGAGAGAAAGAGCGAGAGAGAGAGATTAAAACGATCATAGCTTAGTCTTTCTTCCTTCACAGTCATACAATGTAGACAGACAATATGTTTTGATTACTTAGTGGTTATTGGGTTGATGATGGAAAGAGCAAAGCAGCTCCAATCCATCCATAGTGGAAGTTGGTTGATGGAGCTTTACTATTGCAGAGCTAGGCCTTCTCATTAGCCCATGCAGTGACCCATCTCTGTCTGGTCAGAGACCGTAAACAATAAACAAACTCTCATTAAGAGAGAAATTCTCCTTATGTAACCTCTGAAGTACATAACAACCATGTATTAATCACATGAATGGGTGTTTTCCCCTCCGTCTCAACAGAAGTCCTAACTCTGATGTGATGAAGGTTGCTGCTGTATGAGGGTTAGAGGAGCTTCTCTGCTCTGCAGGGGGGGGAGTGGGGAAAAGGTTGAGAGAATGAGATAGTCCTTTCTACTCCTCTAGTTTAGCCAGGGAGGGACATCTGGAGGTCACTTTTACAGGGAGTTATACTGACATAAAAGACCTGTATGTACTGTTCTTGTATTGTCATTGCCATGCTACTGTACTCAATGAGCCCCATTCTTGTTTTGGGAGTAAGTAAACAAGAGGTCTTCATTCACTTGTAAATTGTAGGAAATCCAAGCCACCCCTTGCAACAAGTCCCTTGAGAAATTACACCAATTGCCATTTGGAAAATGAATTCAGTGACCTACAGCAGAGTAAAGTTAAATTAACTTGCACATTGTTTGCCACTAGAGCATGGCATATTTCCTCCCAACCTGTTCTCAGAGCATTTCGTATTATTCTGTACGTAAATGGTATGTATTAATTTGTGGATGTACATCACTCATTTCGTACGATATGTGAGAAATTACAATTTGTATTATATGTTACGGATTTGCAAAATGTACAATATGTTACGAATTCTAGCTAGGTGGCTAACGTTAGCTAGCTGGCTAACGTTAGCCAGGCTAGGGGTTAGGGTTAAAGTCAGGGTTAAGTTTAGGAGTTAGGTTAAAGGGTTAGGGGAAGGGTTAGCTAAAGGGTTAAGGTTAGGGTTAGGGTTATGGGAAGCACACATACACTATCCATAGCACACATACACTATCCATGTCTCAATTGTCTCAAGGCTTAAAAAATCATTATTTAACCTGTCTTCTCCCCTTCATCTACACTGATTGGATTTAACAGGTGACATCAATAAGGAATCATAGCTTTCACCTGGATTCACCTGGTCAGTCTATGTCATGGAAAGACCAGGTGTTCCTAATGTTTTGTATACTCAGTGTATAGGTCCCTCTTCAAAAGTGTTGATTTATTTAACACTGCAGAGTGTAGACATATTATCACTCTAGGTGTTAGAACATTTACATTTTAGCAGTGTTCAAATTTAAAATCAACACTAAGCAGTGTTGTGCCCTTGTTGTGCACTCCTAGTGTTCAAAAATAACGTCCTTACAGTGTTAATACATATGCCAATGACACTTTTCGGTGTTGTCAGTTAACACTCATGGTGTTGGGGGGTGTCGTTTTAACACGGTGTGATGTAAAGCCTAATTTGCATATTCACAAGGGTGCCTTTTCTTTTCAAGTAAATTGTAGAGTTACCACCCATGACTGTATTTGTTAGTGACAGAGACATGGTTATCAAATGATTTCCTTTTAAAGGCCTGTGGCTTTCCCGAAGTGCGTACCTACGCAAATGCTATCATTAAAATGTTACTATGACAATACAATAAACATATCACCAGGCCTTACTTTGATAGCCTAATTTTACCCTAACACAGTGGTGTTAGGAAACTCCTGGTTTATAGAGCCACATCAGGCCTGCAAGTCACATTATGCTGGTTTGCAAAGTGATGTGTAATTCCTATTGGAATCCAGCCAGAGTTAGGATATCCAACAATTTGAATTTTTATTCACCAAACCCTGCGTTCAGAATGACTAGCTAGGTTTCTATCTAATAGGCGACAGATTTTCATGAGACTATTCTTAAAATCTGCATAAAAACAATATGTACATGTTCCCATCAGAGATGTGGTTCCATCAAATGGACTTGTTGCTGATAAAAGGCTGTGCGTGATGACGTAGTGCACATAAAAATATATTTTGCGGTTAAATTCCCATGTACCCGTTAAATGGGTTTCCATTGCACTTTCACCAAGCTGTGAAGTTCATCATAACTTATTTTGTCTGTAGCCTAATCTGCATGCTTTCCTGACGAGTCCTAATGGGAGGACCACACAACATGTCATCATGTGACTCCAAGTTTACTTATTTTACATTTTAGTCATTTTAGCAGACGCTCTTATCCAGAGCGACTTACAGTTAGTGAGTGCATACATTTTCATACTGGCCCCCCGTGGGAATCGAACTCACACTTATGATGGTTATTATATCAATATTTGCGCATAAAAGCGTTTCCACCTACATTTCTCGCATTAATTCATTTGATAGATGCTAGAGATCCCACCTTGTCTAGCGTATTTTGTTTTTTCGACATTTGGAAAGTTTAACAAAACATTTTCTGTTTCCATCAGGCCTGTCATGTAAAAATGTGTCCAACATGTACTTTACTAGCACAAAAGGGTTGGATGGAAACCTGGTTACTGTCAGGGTTAAGAAAGTGGATAAGAAGACTCCCTAAACCTGTCACGGTTTCGGCCGAGGCAGCTCCTCCTCCTTGTTCGGGCAGGTTTCGCCGGTCGTCGTCTCCGGAGTACTAGCTGCCACCGCTCTATGTTTCCTGTTTGATTAGTTTTGTCTGTTAGCCACACCTGTCTTGTGTTATGTCTCATTAAGCACCCTATTTAGTTTCCTTGTTGTTAGTGTAGTGTTGTGTGTAATTGTTTTGTGTCAGGTGTTCGTGCGTTACCCGTGTTTCGGTACGCCTTTACCATTGAGCCACCTCCTCGGTTGAGGAGAGTTTTGCGCCCTGTGTGTGCGCTCGTGTTTTGACGCCTGTGTGCGTCTTTTTGGCCTCTGGCTTTGTTGGATTTATTTTTGCACTCTACAGTAAAGTCTTGTTGGACTGTCCATCTGCTTCTGCGCTTGATTCCACACCACACCATTTCTAACATCGTGACAGAATTACACACCCGATATGGAATCAGCAGGAGCACACGTCGACAACGTGGAGGAACGGCTTCTGGGACAAGAGCATCGCATCAATCGGATCGGGCACGCTTTGGAGGGCGTCATGGACACACTTCGGCGATGGGAGACCAGCGGTGTTCCCATAGCCCCACCTGTCGCTCCATCACCACCAGAGAACCAGCCCAACCATCTACCGGAACCCAGTGGAATTCGGCTCTCGCTCCCGAGGGCGTACGACGGCTCCGCTGCCGGGTGTCAGGGGTTCCTTTTGCAAGTGGAGCTCTACCTGGCCACCATACACCCGGCGCCCTCGGGATACGAGAGCGTTTCCGCCCTCATCACCTGTCTCACCGGCAAGGCGTTGGAGTGGGCCAACGCCGAATGGAGGGGAATAGACTCCGCCACAGTCACCTATGCGGAGTTCTCCCGCCGCTTCCGTGCGGTCTTTGACCATCCACCAGAGGGAAGAGCGAGCGGGGGAACGTCTATTCCACCTCCGACAGGGGATGAGGAGCGCTCAAGAATTTGCACTGGAGTTCCGGACTCTAGCGGCTGATGCGGGGTGGAATGAGAAGGCCCTCATAGACCACTTTAGGTGTAGCCTTAGGGAGGACGTCCGCAGGGAGTTAGCTTGTAGGGACGCTACATTAACGTTCGACCAGCTTGTGGACATGGCTATTCGTCTGGACAACCTAATCAGGACCCGCGGACGTCCCAGATGGGGGTCTCCCATTCCACCCTCCAGCGCCTCCGAGCCGAGTCCGATGGAGCTTGGAGGGGCTGGCGCTAGAGGGAGAAGAGGTAGGAACCCGAGGGGGGCAGTCTCCTGCACCAAGTGTGGCCGCGGAGGGCACACCGCGGCTAGGTGCTGGGGAGGGTCCCCTGAGGAGGGAGATGGCAGGCCATACAGTGGGGAGTCCTCCCAGGTGAGTAGGCGCCCTACTTACCCAGAGCTTTCTGTCGTCCACTTTACATTACCTGTTTGTTTTCCACAGGTTGCACCTCGTTCCCAGCATAAGGCGCTAGTCGATTCAGGCGCAGCTGGGAATTTTATAGATCGTAAATTCTGTGTTAAGTTAGGGATTCCCCTCCTTCCAGTCGATAAACCTTTCCCCGTACATGCTTTAGATAGTCGTCCATTAGGATCTGGGTGGATTGGGGAGCTCACAGCGCCACTCAGGATGATGACGCAGGGGGGTCATGAGGAGACGATTCAACTCTATCTGATTGACTCTCCTGCGTATCCGGTGGTACTGGGGCTTCCCTGGTTGACTACCCATGATCCTACTATTTCGTGGCGAGAGAAGGCTCTAAAAGGGTGGTCTGCTCAGTGTGAGGGGTTATGTCTGGGTGTTTCCGTAGGGGCGACCTCGGTGGAAAGTCCGAACCAGATGCCAGCACTGCCCATTCCTCATTCTGACCGATCACCGTAACCTGGAATACATTCGGGCAGCTAGGAGACTGAATCCTCGCCAGGCTCGATGGACTATGTTTCTCGCCCGGTTTGTGTTTAAGATCACTTACATCCCTGGGTCCCAGAACGGGAAGGCAGATGCTCTGTCCCGCCGGTATGACGCGGAGGAGAGGTGCGTGGAGTCCATTCCCATACTACCGGAGTCTTGTCTGGTGGCACCGGTGGTGTGGGAGGTCGATGCGGAGATCGAGCGGGCGTTACGTACCGACCCTAGTCCTCCACAGTGTCCGGTGGGTCGGACGTACGTCCCGCTCGAGGTCCGGGATCGGTTGATTTATTGGGCTCACACGTCTCCCTCCTCTGGACATCCGGGTATTGGTCGGACGGTGCACTGCCTTAGTACGAAGTACTGGTGGCCAACGTTAGCCAGGGATGTGAGGGTTTATGTCTCCTCCTGCTCAGTGTGTGCCCAGTGTAAGGCACCCAGACACTTGCCCAGGGGTAAATTACAGCCCCTGCCCGTTCCACAATGACCCTGGTCTCACCTATCGGTGGATTTTGTTACCGATCTTCCCTCCTCACAGGGGAATACCACCATCCTGGTTGTTGTGGATCGGTTCTCTAAGGCCTGTCGTCTCCTTCCCATGCCGGGTCTTCCTACTGCCCTACAGACCGCTGAGGCTCTATTTACTCACGTCTTCCGGCATTACGGGGTACCCGAGGATATAGTGTCCGATCGAGGCCCCCAGTTTACCTCCAGAGTCTGGAGAGCATTTATGGAACGTTTGGGGGTCTCGGTGAGCCTTACCTCGGGTTACCACCCGGAAAGCAATGGGCAGGTAGAAAGAGTCAACCAGGATGTGGGTAGGTTTCTGAGGTCATATTGCCAGGGCCGGCCGGAGGAGTGGGCGAGATATGTGCCCTGGGCCGAGATGGCACAGAACTCTCTCCGCCACTCCTCCACTAGACTAACCCCCTTTTCAGTGTGTATTAGGGTACCAGCCGGTTCTGGCACCGTGGCATGAGAGCCAGATCGAGGCCCCGCTGTGGATGAGTGGGTACGGCGCTCGGAGGAGACGTGGAACGCTGCTCACGTCCATCTGCAGCGTGCCATACGTCAACAAAAGACGAGCGCCGACCTACACCGCAGTGAGGGGCCAGTGTACGCACCTGGAGATCGAGTCTGGCTCTCAACCAGAAACCTACCCCTCCGCCTGCCCTGCCGGAAGCTGGGTCGGCGGTTTGTGGGGCCTTTTAAAGTCCTGAGGAGATTGAATGAGGTGTGTTACAGGTTAGAACTACCTATTGATTACAAGAATATTAACCCCTCATTCCATGTGTCTCTCCTCAGGCCGGTGGTAGCTGGTCCACTCCAGGACTTCGGGATTGAGGAGACTCCTCCGCCCCCGTTGGAGATCGAGGGGGCTCCGGCGTACACTGTTCGGACCATCCTGGATTCGAGACGCCGGATGGGGGGTCTCCAATATCTCATGGAGTGGGAGGGGTACGGTCCGGAGGAGCGGTGCTGGGTGCCGAGGAGGGACATTCTGGATCCGTCCCTGATGACCGAATTCCATCGTGGTCATCCTACGCGCCCTGCCCCGCGTCCTCCTGGGCGTCCCGGAGGCCGGAGGCGGCGCACGGCCGGAGGCGGCGCACGGCTGGAGCCGCGCGTCAAGGGGGGGGTACTGTCACGGTTTCGGCCGAGGCAGCTCCTCCTCCTTGTTCGGGCAGGTTTCGCCGGTCGTCGTCTCCGGAGTACTAGCTGCCACCGCTCTATGTTTCCTGTTTGATTAGTTTTGTCTGTTAGCCACACCTGTCTTGTGTTATGTCTCATTAAGCACCCTATTTAGTTTCCTTGTTGTTAGTGTAGTGTTGTGTGTAATTGTTTTGTGTCAGGTGTTCGTGCGTTACCCGTGTTTCGGTACGCCTTTACCATTGAGCCACCTCCTCGGTTGAGGAGAGTTTTGCGCCCTGTGTGTGCGCTCGTGTTTTGACGCCTGTGTGCGTCTTTTTGGCCTCTGGCTTTGTTGGATTTATTTTTGCACTCTACAGTAAAGTCTTGTTGGACTGTCCATCTGCTTCTGCGCTTGATTCCACACCACACCATTTCTAACATCGTGACAAAACCATATAAACTGAAACAACCATTTCAGCAAGGGGTGCAATAAATCTAACTAACTGATTGGATTAGTTTAGAATAATGTATGTTATTTATCTGTGTGTAGCATAAGATTAATCGATCAATCAATGTTCATGAAAAAACACAGATAATAAAAAAAATCCCAAAGAATCTACCTGCAGTAGATCATACTGGGAAATATGATAATGATGGTCATGGTTTTGATGGGACCGTTTTACTCTCCAAAGGTTATTAACACCAACACTGGGGGTTATTTTACACCACTGAGTGTTAATTTCCCTCTTACAGAGTGAATTTAACTCCTGAATCAACACTACAGTTTTTACCAATTTGCTGTAGTCAGTCTGCATTGGCGTAATATCTGGTTGTGTATTGATATATAGCCCTACAGATAGGGGAGGAAGGGAGAGACAATAAGCATCACGCTCGTCACATAAACACAGAGGCTGAGGCCCACGCACATATCGATCCTATTTAGCATGCCTGCCTGTTATTGTGTTGTTGCTTCGGCTCTTGCACTCTATTTACAGGAGCTAACCAACAGCCAGTCACACTGCTGTAGACTGAAGGAGAGAGAGAGATAGAGAGAGAGAGAGAGAGAGAGAGAGAGAGAGAGAGAGAGAGAGAGAGAGAGAGAGAGAGAGAGAGACAGAGAGAGAGAGACAGAGAGACAGAGAAGCGAGAGACAGAGAGACAGAGAGAGACAGAGACAGATAGGGACAGATAGAAACAGAGAGCCAGAGAGAGACAGATAGAAACAGAGAGACAGAGAGAGACAGATAGAAACAGAGAGACAGAGAGAGATGGAGAGAAACAGACTGTACTGCATGTAATTATCGACAGTAGATGTTGTGTGGGAGAGGAGTTTGTTGGAGCTTAGTGTGTTGCAGGAAAGTGTGTGTGTGTGCGCGCACGTGTATATTGTTATCAGATCAATGGTGTCCAATGGGCCTTTTTCATCATCAGATAAAGTTTAAGGTAATCTCAGAGCTCCTCCACCATAGAAGGCTGGGGAATGAAGGGACACAATGTTCCTGTACTATATGTGTTTCTCCATAGTTGCCTACCAATACTAGCAAAGGCAAAATACAACCTCTTCATCATGTATTATTCATTCACAGCGTTAGACATATTTATCCTGGTAAATTCTATCTATGCCTTTGAGAAGGGAAAGTGTGAATATGTGTACTACAGTATATTAAGGGCAAGATAGACTAAATTTGACCTGATCAGACAAGAGGTCAGATCTCCAGGCTCTCAGGGTCAACTTGCCATGACTTGAGGCCACAGAGATTGACCCCTATCACATGGTTTAGTGCCCCGTCTGCTCATAAGGTTGGAAAGCACGTTGATAGCCAGTCTGAACGGATCAACGGGAGAAATGAATAAATACATAGTGCCACACTGGATCATGTACTCTCAGATTCTCTTTCTTTAGCGATGCCACCTCTCGCAGCTAGCTTTAGCAAATCCATTACGCTCCTAATGTGTGGTGTTCTCAGGTACACGGAGAGAGTGGGACAACACTAGACAGTCTCTATCTCTCCCTCTCTCTTTCTCTCTCCTTTCTCTCTCACTCTCTTTCTCTCTCTCACTGAACTAAGTACAGTAGCACCTCCCTCGAACAGAGGTGAGACTGTTGCCAAAGAAACCAGGAAAATTTGTCTTTTGGATTACATATCGCCAATCATTCAGGAGACATCAATTCGAATTAGTCTAATGTATCATTTGAGTTTTTGGGGAATATTTAATTCTGACATATACACTGAGTGTACAAAACACTCTTTCCATGACAGAGACTGACCAGGTGAATCCAGGTAAAAGCTATGATCCCTTATTGATGTCAGTTGTTAAATCCACTTCAATCAGTATAGATGAAGGGGATAGGTTAAAGAAGGATTTTAAGCCTTGAGACAGTTGATACATGGATTGTGTGTGCCATTCAGAGGGTGAAGGGGCAATACAAAATATTTAATTGCCTTTGAATGGGGTATGGTAGTAGGTGCCAGGTGCACCGGTTTGTATCAAGAACTGCAATGCTGCTGGGTTTTTCACGTGCAACAGTTTCCCGTGTGTATCAAGAATGGTCCACCACCCAAAAGGGCATCCAGCAAACTTGACACAACTGTGGGAAGCATTGTAGTCAACATGGGCTAGCATCCCTGTGGAATGCTTTCGATACTTTTGTGTAGCGTCCATGCCCGACGAATTGAAGCTGTTCATAGGGCAAAAGTCGGGGGTGCAACTCAATATTAGGAAGGTGTCCTTAATGTTTTGTACACTCAGCGTAGATCAGTGGAGGCTGCTGAGGGGAGAACGGCTCATAATAATGGCTGGAATGGAGTAAATGGAATGGTATCACAAACATGGTTTTCATGTGTTTGATACCATTCCATTCACTCTATTCCATCCATTGTACTCCATTCCAGCCATTATTATGAGCTGTCCTCCCCTCAGCAGCCTCCAATGGTGTAGATTGTATCAATCCAAACAGTATTTTCTATACCTCTCACCAAAATCCATTGAGTGGAGTAGTTACCATGAATACACCAAGCACCATTGTGCAAATCCCCTCCTAACTGCTATGTGAAAACTAAAACTACAAAGTAGCTGTCCTCTCATACAAGACAAGATGAGAGATTTACTTGGTTTGCCTTTTTGTTTGGCCTAGTTTCTCCTCCTCACCCAAAGACAAAGAAGGAACAAGAGATTTGTTTTCATACGGTGTTGAAGAGCCCATCTCAGAGAGAGGGAAGAGAGAAGGGGGGTCAGTGACAGGGGTGCTGAGGCAGGACTGACAGTGGGGATCTGCAATGAGGCTTGACAGCCATTTAAACTGTTGAGCAGTCTGACCGCAGGCCCTAGTGTCCCGCTGAGTTTAGTTATAATACAATTGAGAATAGCTACCGCTCATCCACACACACGCGGGAAAGCACACCTGCACGCACGCGTACACGCTCACGCTCACACACACAGAGGGTGAGGGGGAAAGCACGAAGATAAACAGTCCATCAAATGTTTTTGTGAAACATGGGAATGTAAAACAATTTTTTTGCATAGGCATCTTTGCGACATAATACAGTAACACCCACTGATTATTTGTACAGTAATCTGATGAAGAACATTTCCTGCTAAAACTCCTCTTTGTGTAATAGGATAGCTGCAGTAGTAGCAGCAGCAGAAGCTGTTGGCTGTCACAGGGACAACAAAGGGAGGAAGGTCATGCTCTATAATGTTATCTGTCTGCCTGCCAAAACACTGCAGCACGCCACGAAGGTTAGCGTTTTTTGTCATGAATCTTGTTCTGGAGGCAGCTCTGCAGTGGTCACAAGCTGGAACAGCCACAAAGTCATAAAATATGATTTTATACCTAACCCTAACCTTAACCATCACATTAACCACACAGCTAACCCTAATGCCTAACCCTAAACTTACATTAAGACCAAAAAGCTTTAAACTTTTTTTATTTTGACAATATAGCCAATTTGGATTTTGCAGCAGGCCTATCTAAGGGGAGATTGCTCAGTTCTGCCTCCAGGACAAGACTCATGACAATAAACGTCAACTTGCGCCAGCCACTGGCACCCCGGCTGGAATCTAATTAGCTGGAAATGACAGCGAGAGGGAGCGACATTAAAGGAATTGAATGATAACCAGCTTTTAATCCTGCTGCGAATAAAATAAATACATCTCCCCATATTATATCGTACAGTTTTTTTACTAGGACGGAGGTGTTATTCTTTGATGTGATAAATTATGCAACATAATTAGTGATGCAGCACATGTGTTTACAAGATAAAGATGTCCTCTTCTTCTTTGATGTTTGATAGAAATCTTCCCTATGAGTAAGAGGTGGGCGGTACAGTAGGCGGATGGTTTCTAAATGTTTGCGTCTCAGTTTACCTTTTTACTTTTTATACAGTGAAGGGGCACCACTGAGGACCTCAATGGCTGAAGTCCTTCCTGATCTTCTATTCAGGCAAATGTATACATGGGTATTCAGAACTGTGGACTCTATAGCCAATCAATGAGATTAACTGATCAATTAAGTGGAGAGAGATCATCAGTACGGTAGCCCCTCATAGACTTCAGTGGGACACCCTATAAAGTGCCTTTTTCAAATTATTGCACTTACATACATTTTCTTAAGAAGTCTCTTGAGAAGTCTCTCTTATTTTGCTCTCTAAAGACTGTAATTGTTCTTGGAGATTTGGCTTTTTTTGTTTTCTACTCCTCTAAAATATTCCCTCTGAGGCACTTAGCATAATTACTGATCATTTATTCTCAGCACTAATCAGGCCGAGTGTTTTCTCTGTCTTCTCAAATAATAACACGAGAGCAGAGCGCTTGAAAGCGCTAAGTGAGAGTTCAACAACCCACGCTGTTTACCCAAGTTGACTCTCAAACATTTCATTTCCAGCAGTCTACTCTGTGAAATGAAATCTAGTCTAATTTGACCATTTGCCTAAATGTAATTGCATAAAAGAAAGAAAACAAAAGTCAGCATTACTTTATTTCTCTTACTCTGGGGGGGGGGAGAAAGAAAGAGAGAGATAAGGAGGAGGAGGGCCTCTCATAAGGTGAGCAACTGCGGCAAACATTACATGAGCATACAATCAAGTGAACGTGCTACATGTCAGCCATATCTTCTCCAATCATTAGGCTCTTTAAAACAAGACCATCTCATTCCCCACCACAGTCATATGATTTGCCACTCCATAAAGACAAATACTCTGTAGAGATAGCCACAGAGGACCCTTCCCTCCTCTCTATTTGAGCGCAATATAGCAGAGCTGCAGGTGACCTCAAAAAGTGACAAGCAGCAGCAGTATAGTATACAGTAGTGGAGGACGGCTCATAATAATGGCTGGAACGGAGCAAATGGAATGGCATCAAACACATAGAAACCATATGTTTAATGTATTTGATACCGTTCCACTGATTCTGCTCCAGCCATTACCACGAGCCCGTCCTCCCCAACTAAGGTGCAACCATCTCCTGTGGTATATAGTGCCTAGTTAAAGTCTACACACCCCATGCACAGTGTTCACATTTTGCTGCCTTAAAATTAGAAAATGATTCAATAAGATTTTTTTCCTACCGCAAAACACAACCTACTCCACATTTTGAAAGTGAAAAAACACATTTTTAGAAAATATTCCTAAATTAATATAATAATAATATGCCATTTAGCAGACGCTTTTATCCAAAGTGACTTACAGTCATGTGTGCATACATTTTTTTACGTATGGGTGGTCCCGGGGATCGACCCCACTACCCTGGCGTTACAAGCGCCATGCTCTACCAATTGAGCTACAGAGGACCACAAAATTAAGATGTACTGATTGTGTACTCTATGTCTTCACACCAGAGGTGTGGACTCGAGTCATGTGACTTGGACTCGAGTCAGACTCGAGTCATGAATTTGATGACTTCAGACTCGACTCGACAAAATGTACAAAGACTTGCAACTCGACTTGGACTTTAACATCAATGACTCGTGACTTGACTTGGACTTGCGCCTTATGACTCGAGAAGACTTGCTACGAGGACTTGTAATGACTTGCAAAGGCTTGCTAAGAGGACTTGAAATGACTCAAAACTAAAATGTAGGACTTTGGACTCGACTTGAGACTTGATGGCTTTGACTTTTGACTCGACTTGGGACTTGCCTCATCTTTGACTCGACTTGACTCGGGACTCGAGGGCAAAGACTTGAGACTTACTTGTGACTTGCATAACAATGACTTTGTCCCACCTCTGCTTCACACCCAAGAGTTAATACTTGGTGAAAGCACATTTGGCAGACATTACAGCTGTGAATAATTTCAAATAAGATTCTACCAACCTTGCACAACTCTTAAGGCAACATATATCCATTGTCAAACTTGCTCAGTAAATTTGGTTGGGAATCATTGATGGACAGCAATATTCAAACCTTGTCTCTGATTTTAAACCTTGTCTCTGATTTTAAAGTATTGTGGTGGCAGCATCATGTTATGGGTATGCTTGTCATATATACAGTTGAAGTCGGAAGTTTACATACACTTAGGTTGGAGTCATTAAAACTCGTTTTTCAACCACTCCACATATTTCTTGTTAACAAACTATAGTTTTGGCAAGTCGGTTAGGACATCTACTTTGTGCACGACACAAATACTTTTTCCAACAATTGTTTACAGACAGATTATTTCACTTATAATTCACTGTATCACAATTCCAGTGTGTCAGAAGTTTACATACACTGAGTTGACTGTGCCTTTAAACAGCTTGGAAAATTCCAGAAAATGATGTCATGGCCTGAAGGTACCGACATAACCTGAAAGCAAGGAAGAAGCCACTGTTTGGCCATAATGACCATCGTTATGTTTGGAGAAAAAAGGGGGCAGCTTGCAAGTCGAAGAACACCATCCCAACCGTGAAGAACGGGGGGGGGCAGCATCATACTGTGGGAGTGCTTTGCTGCAGGAGGGACTGGTGCACTTCACAAAATAGATGGCATCATGAGGAAGGAAAATGATGTGGATATATTGAAGCAACATCTCAAGACATCAGTCAGGAAGTTAAAGCTTGGTTGCAAATGACCCCAAGCATACTTCCAAAGTTGCGGCAAAATGGTTTAAGGACAACAAAGTCAAGGTATTGGAGTGGCCATCACAAAGCCCTGACCTCAATCCTATAGAAAATATGTGGGCAGAACTGAAAAAGCGTGTGCGAGCAAGGAGGCCTACAAACCTGACTCAGTTACACCAGCTCTGTCAGGAGGAATGGGCCAAAATTCACCCAACTTATTGTGGGAAGCTTGTGGAAGGCTACCCGAAACGTTTGACCAAAGTTATACAATTTAAAGGCAATGCTACCAAATACTAATTGAGTATATGTAAACGTCTGACCCACTGGGAATGTGATGAAAGAAATAAAAGCTGAAATAAATCATTCTCTCTACTATTATTCTGACATTTCACATTCTTAAAATAAAGTGGTGATCCTAACTGACCTAAGACAGGGAATTTTTACTAGGATTAAATGTCAGGAATTATGAAAAACTGAATGTATTTGGCTAAGGTGTATGTAAACGTCTGACTTCAACTGTATATACAGTCTGTCCCCCCTCCCAGCCGCCCACTCCACCCCCTGTTTTGCACATAATGATCTGTACTTAACCTCTCTCTTCCTTTCTCTTCCTCCACCACCCACCTCTCTCTCCCTCTGTCTCTTTTTCTCTCCTCCCTGCATGTGGGGCCTGTGGTCTGGCCGTGGGGGCCTCTCCCACACCTCTCCTCCTGCCAACCAGTGGCGGCTCCTGTAAAAATTCTCAGGGGGGGCAATTTTTCTGATGATTTAGGTGACCTACACACATTTTTAAAAAGATATGTCCAGCAACAACATGAAGACAGGGGCAGCATATAAGTCAATACTGATATACACATTACTTGCTTCAAAAAGGCCTCATGGTTGAATTGGAAATATGTGCACCTGAGCATAATTCACAACAAGCAAGCAGGAGCTTTTGATAGAGGCTACTGAAAACATTGATGCAAGTTATTGGTAATAAGACATTTTTATAGACTTCCATATTCTTCCCTCTTGTATAGATTTGTGAAAATGAACAGTGATAGACATTTTGCCTGAAAACAGAATTTGAAAATAATTTCTAGAAAAGGTAAACACAGCTATCTGTATGGCTTTGTAAAAATGAACAACCATATTCTGGCCAATTGTATAGATTTGTAAATATGATGATGTCTCCTTTCATGCATACATTTTCAAATAAAGCTCTGCTTTGAGAAAGATCGAATGATATTGTTTAATCTTACCTTATGGCCTGCACACTCCTTGTGAAGCTGTCGAGGGCACGTTTGATGAAGACAGCATCGATGTCCTTCTTCTGTAGCTTCTGGTACAGAATGTCGACGTGGGGCATGATTTTGTGAAAAAGCCCCAGGAAATTTTTTTTATCTTCTTGCTATCTATGTACCTCAGCACAAGCACCAGCTGTGTCTGTGTAGAAACGTCCGTGGTCTCGTCAGCTTGGATAGCTACGAAGTTCGCCGACTTCACCTCCTCCACAATATGTTCCCTCATGACCGCTAGCATACACTCCAGTAGCTCGTTTTGAATGGTCTTTGATGTGCCCTTGAAAACTTTAGCATTTTTAAGATGGTCATCAAACACCTCATCTAATTGTGCCACAAAGTTGACAAGTCCAAGAAAAATACCAGGGTTGGTGGAGCCCTCCGTTTCATCTTTGCCTCGCAAAGCTAACTCAAACACTCCGCAAAACTTCACACACTGGATTAGCCGGCTGAGGATGTGGCGGTTCTTGCTAACCTCATCGTTGTGGCGGCGGACAGTCAATCAATCAATCAATTTTATTTTATATAGCCCTTCATACATTAGCTAATATCTCGAAGTGCTGTACAGACACCCAGCCTAAAACCCCAAACAGCTAGTAATGCAGGTGTAGAAGCACGGTGGCTAGGAAAAACTCCCTAGAAAGGCCAAAACCTAGGAAGAAACCTAGAGAGGAACCAGGCTATAAGGGGTGGCCAGTCCTCTTCTGGCTGTGCCGGGTGGAGATTATAACAGAACCATGCCAAGATGTTCAAAAATGTTCATAAGTGACAAGCATGGTCAAATAATAATCAGGAATAAATCTCAGTTGGCTTTTCATAGCCGATCAGCTAGCCTGTATCCCTCATCCAGTTGAGTGGCAATGTTCACTCTCCCCAAAGCAGACAATCTCAAACAGCTATCCATGTGGGTCTTTGACAGCCCAATTTTTGGAAAATCCTCGGGTGTAGGACTTTCCCCCTTTAGTAGAAACCTGTTGAATTATTAAATTTGGTCTGGGAGGTCCTAATTGTTTCGTTGCCAATTTATCTTGATTTGTTCGCCGACAAAAACGAACTTCTTTCAAAGAGACAATCGAGTTGCACTGAACGCTAGCCATCTTGATTGACGCTGCTACCCGCTCTTTTCTTAGTTATGTTACGTATGACGAAAGCGCGTAAGTGCAAGCCCTCCCGGAACCCATAGAGATTGTATTGAAAGCTCTGATATTTGAAAAAAAAAAGATTTTACATGAGAGGCTATGAGACACTTCTGGGCGATTTTCAACCTGACTGAAATCGCCCCAAAACGGGCGGCGCCATTTGAAGCATGACTTTAGCCTGATTGGACATTTAGTGGCAGATCAGACGTCTAGATTAGAACACTAATAACTACTGTTGCCGTGATATAATTGATTAGAAAAAAAATCCCTTCCTTTTCCCGTTTGGCAGTGCGTCGCCCATATCGCCCTAATGAACACACCGACCCTGCTGCCAACACAACTCAACACAACACAACTCCTGTGTGTGACTGATCTGTATGTAAATCAGAGACACTCCATTTAGTATGATATGTTAGTTAATTAGCAAAACAAACAGTATGTAACGAATTTCCTAAATATACTATATGTTATGAATTTTCAAAATGTGTAATATGTTACGAATTCTAGCTAGGTGCTAGGTGGCTAACGTTAGCTAGCTGGCTAACCTTAGCTAGGCTAGTGGTTAGGGTTAAGGTTAGGGTTAAGTTTAGGAGTTAGGTTAAAGGGTTAAGGTTAGGGTTAGGGTTAGGGGAAGGGTTAGCTAAAAGGGTTAAGGTTAGGGTTAGGGTTGGGAGAAGGGTTAGCTAACATGCTAAATAGTTGCAAAGTAGCAAAAAAGTAATGACTAATGAAAGTTGCTAAAATGCTAGCGTTCCCCATGAAAAGATTCAAACTTGCAACCTTTGGGTTGCTAGACTTTCACGTTTTACGTAACCATACCAAACGTAACATATCATACTCATTTAAGTGTCACGGATGGCGTAGCAAGATGGTGTAGCAGTACGGTTGTGTATTCTGTTGTGTCCTCGTGTAAATAGCCTGTTTTTTTGTTTTTGTGTATTTTTTCATATATATTTTTTAGTATATATTTCTCTATCTCACTTTTCCATCCTTTAACTAAATATACTTTCCTGCAACCCGCCTCACCCAATGTGGAACGGATTCAATTATTTTTATCAAGAACCTCTGGCTGAAACTAGCCAGCTAGCCAGCTAGCCAGCTAACTAGCTACTTGCTATTAGCCACCGTTAGCGGTCTTCACCACTGTCTGTGGCCTGCACTACCTACCAGCCAGCTCTAGCCTGGACAATTATCGGCCAGTCTGCACAGCGTGCTATCGACCCAGAGCATATCAGATTTTCTGTCGGAATCACTGAATCACTGGACCTTAACACCGGATCATCGCAACTAGCTAGCTGCAACCGAATGGCTGTTGTTGTTGTTGGCTAATCACCACTGTCCGAAGCACGCACCAGTTAGCCTTGAGCTAGCCTCAAGCCAGGCCCATCTCCCGGCTATCTACCTCTCTGTCAACCAGACGGGACCTCCTAGTGTTGACACGGAGCCCCGCCGATCCATCACGACTGGTCTGCCGACGTAATCATCTGATGTGGTTTCAACAGGCTTCCCATTGCGATGACCACGAAGATCCATCTGCTAGCCCCGGCCCGCTAGCACACACAATCAACAGCCGTGCCTCCTGCTCGCCTGTGCTGTAGCAGCCTATGAACTGCTCCCGGACTCACCTATTGCTGTTCACTGGACCTTATGATCGCTCAGCTACACAGCTGATGCCTGCTGGACTGTTCCTTTACACAGTACCCCATCCTGTTTATCTGTTTAGCCTCAGCCCAAACTTTCGTCGTCATTACCAGTTGTTGTCTTAGCTCTCTCGAATAACACCTGTGATTGCGTTATGCCTCTCTCCCATGTCAATATGACTTGCCTATTGCTGTTTGGGTTAGTTCTTATTGTACTATTTCACTGTAGAGCCCCCAGTCCCGCTCAACCTGCCTCAGATAGCTCCTTTGTCCCACCCCCCATACACACGGAGACCGGCTCAATCGGTGCCTCCAGTGATGCTATCTCTTTCATCGTTACTCAATGCTTAGGTTTACCTGTCACGCCCTGACTCAGGGGACTCGTATATGTTGAGTCAGGGTGTGTATGTTCTATGTTGGTGTATATCTATGTTGATATTCTAGTATGTGTATTTCTATGTTGGCCGGTGTGGTTCCCAATCAGAGGCAGCTGTCGCTCATTGTCTCTGATTGGGGACCATACTTAGGCAGCCTATTGGCACTAGTGGGTTGTGGGATCTTGTTCCGTGTGAGGTATGTTGTTTGTCTACCTTGGACTTCACGTTTCGTTTCATTTGTTGTTTTGTCGTGGTGTTTATTCAGTATAAATAAACATGTATGCATATCACGCTGCGCCTTGGTCTGACCCGTTGATGAACGAACGTGTCTGTACATAATGCCCTGAATCTATTCTACAACGCCCGGAAATCTGCCCCTTTTATTCTCTGTACCCAACGCACTAGAAGACCAGTTCTTAAAGCCTTTAGCCGTATCCTTATTATATTCCTCCTCTGTTCCTCTGGTGATGTAGAGGTTAACCCAGGCCCTGTAGCCCCCATTATCACTCCTACTCCCCAGGCGCATCATTTGTTGACTTCTGTAACCGTAAAAGCCTTGGTTTCTTGCATCTTATTCACTGCATTAGCACACTCTGCCAACCCTGATGTTCTAGCAGTGTCTGAATCCTGGCTTAGGAAGGCCACACAAAATTCAGAAATGTCCATCCCGAACCACAACATTTTCCGTCTAGATAGAACTGCCAAAGGGGGCGGAGTTGCAATCTACTGTAGAGATAGCCTGCAGAGCTCTATCATACTATCCAGGTCTGTGCCCAAACAGTTTATATAAGTCTCTCACTGTTGCCACTTGCTACAGACCCCCCTCAGCCCCCAGTTGTGCCCTGGACACCATATGTGAATTGCTTGCCCCCCATCTATCCTGAGGCTAGGGAACACTGTCACCACCGATAAATCTAAGATAATCGAGAATTTCAATAAGCATTTTGCTACAGCTGGCCATGCTTTCCACCTGGCTACGCCTACACCGGCCACCAGCTCTGCACCCTCCGCTGCAACTTGCCAATATCCATCCATCCAGACTTCTGTAACCGTAAAAGCCTTGGTTTCTTGCATCTTAACATCAGAAGCCTCCTCCCTAAGTTTGTTATTCTCTGCATTAGCACACTCTGCCAACCCTGATGTTCTAGTAGTGTCTGAATCCTGGCTTAGGAAGGCCACCAAAAATTCAGAAATGTCCATCCCGAACTGTCCACCCTCCGCTGCAATTTGCCCATGATCCCCCCGCTTCTCCTTCACCCAAATTCAGATAGCTGATGTCCTGAAAGAGCTGCAAAATCGGGACCCCTACAAATCAGCTGGGCTAGACAATCTGGACCCTTTCTTTCTAAAATTAGCCGCCAAAATTGTCACAACCCCTATTACTAGCCTGTTCAACCTCTCTTTTGTATCGTCTGAGATCCCCAGAGATTGGAAAGCTGCCGCGGTCATCCCCCTCTTCAAAGGGGGTGACACTCTAGATCCAAACTGTTACAGACCTATATCCATCCTGCCCTGACATTCGAAAGTATTTGAAAGCCAATTTCACAAACAGATCACCGACCATTTCGAATCCCACCGTACCTTCTCCGCTATGCAATCTGGTTTCCGAGCTGGTCATGGGTGCACCTCAGCCACACTCAAGGTCCTAAATGATATAATAACCGCGATCGATAAAAGACAGTACCGTGCAGCCATCTTCATCGACCTGGCCAAGGCTTTTGACTCTGTCAATCACCGCATTCTTATTGGCAGACTAAATAGCCTTGGTTTCTCAAATGACTGCCTCGCCTGGTTCACCAACTACTTCTCAGATAGAGTTCAATGTGTCAAATCGGAGGGCCTGTTGTCTGGACCTCTGGCAGTCTCTATGGGGGTGCCACAGGGTTCAATTCTCGGACCGACTCTATTCTCTGTGTATATCAATGATGTCGCTCTTGCTGCTGGTGACTCTCAGATCCACCTCTAGGCAGACGACACCATTTTGTATACATCTGGCCCTTCATTGGACACTGTGTTAACAAACCTCCAAATGAGCTTCAATGACATACAACACTCCATCCGTAGCCTCCAACTGCCCTTAAACGCTAGTAAAACTAAATGCATGCTCTTCAATCGAACGCTGCTTGCACCCGCCCTTCCGACTAGAATCATTACCCTCGGCGGGTCTGACTTACAATATGTGGACAACTACAAATACCTAGGTGTCTGGTTAGACCGTAAACTCTCCTTCCAGACTCACATTAAGCATCTCCAATCCAAAGTTAAATCTAGAATCGGCTTCCTATTACGCAACAAAGCCTCCTTCACTCATGCTGCTAAACATGCCCTCGTAAAACTGACTATCCTACCGATCCTTGACTTCGGCAATGTCATTTACAAAATAGCTTCCAACACTCTACTCAGCAAATTGGATGTAGTCTATCACAGTGCCATCCGTTTTGTCACCAAAGCCCCATATACTACCCACCATTGTGACCTGTACGCTCTCGTTGGCTGGCCCTCACTACATATTATTTTGCTCATTTGCACCCCAGTATCTCTATCTGCACATCATCTTCTGCACATCTATCACTCCAGTGTTAATACTAAATTGTAATTATTTTGCACAATGGCCTATTTATTGCCTTACCTCCATAACTTACTACATTTGTACACACGGTATATAGATTTTATTTTGTGTTATTGACTGTACGTTTTGTTTATTCCATATGTAACTCTGTGTTGTTGTTGTTTTTATCGCACTGCTTTGCTTTATCTTGGCCAGGTCGCAGTTGTAAATGAGAACTTGTTCTCAACTGGCTTACCTGGTTAAATAAAGGTGAAAAAAATAAATAAAATAAAAACATTTACTATGGTACGTATAGTTTATGAGACTAGGCTGGTGGCCAAGGAGCCTGGCAGACACAGCACACAGCACACACCACACAGAGCCCCAGCACAAAGTCCATCTTCATTCTGGCCAATTTCCTCAATCCCCACAGTGAGGGTCACTAATGCCATTTGTGGCAGAATCCCCCTACCTCTCCCTCCTCATGTCGTTCTCTCCTTCTATTTCATCCCTTCATCTCGATCACCCTGTCAAGTGAGGAGCGCACCCACAAATCGCTTACAAGGATGTCCCCCGAAGGCACGCCATGCAAATGCACACACACACACACACACACACACACACACACACACACACACACACACACTCAAACCATGACAGACGAAGGCCACACGAGACAAACACATGCTATTGACTGGTGACAATGGCAATAATCACCTACACTAATCCATTTAGTGCCTTTGTTCTTTGGCTCTATTGTGGTAGAGGATTGAGCTGAATCAAGCTGAGGTTTCAAACATGCTCGATTCTTAACGGAGCAAAAAAATGTGTTAGTGTCAGCACCTGAAACCTTGTTAAACAAAGATAATCTAGAGAGGGATTGATCAGAGGTACTGTCTATCACGACAAAAGGAGAGGTAAATGGAGTGAGAGAGGGGTTGGTGTGGGCCAAACTGCCACTGTGGGGGGTATTAAATCAAATGTACCCTTGGAATCAAATCATGTGCCTGTGTCACTGTGGATTCAGCCAAACAATCTAAACCCAAACACACACAGTACACACTGTACATGATCTAAAACTAGTTGAGTGTTGTGTAACTGAAGGATACAGGGAAGAGAAAAAAACCTACATTTTAAGTATAAACAAAAATCTTTCCTTTTTTAACATTAAGAAGTTTATTATTATGCACAGTGATGAATAAATACACAGCACTGCTCCCAATCATGGGCTCCCACTCAGCATAGCGTGTGTGTCTGTCTGTGTGTGTGTGTGTGTGTGTGTGTGCATGTGTAAATCAAACTGTAATTAGCCAGGTCACTCGAGATCCAAGGCGATATTCGACATTCGTCCCGGTCCCAGGATGTCGGGAGATGCCTTCAAAACCGTCCACAAGAGGTAACGGTGAGTGCTATTACCATCAAGTAGGCTTGCTAGGGCGTTGTGGATCGGGATGGTGGATAGGCGTAAGCCGCGAGCTCTGGCTCTGAGGGTCGTCTGTTCAATCCCAGTGTTAGGCACTCATTTTTTTATTATTTTCTATTTTCTCAAACCTTAACCCTTACCTTAACCATTCGGAACGAATGCTTCAACTTAACCCCCGAAATTTGACGTTTATCTCCCCTCTGGATAAATGTCAAATACTGAAGTGAAACCGTGTCAAACCGTGAGATCTTGTTGGGGTAACATACCACAACCCTCTCTCCAATTCTGTTTTAATGATTGGCTCTCGACACCTTGCTGCCCTCGTGTCCTCATTGTACCCTATGGAAGCCTGGTCAATAGAGTGCCACCGGCTTTGTATCCATCAACAAATAACTATGCAAATACAAATCAATAGCAAAGCTACAGGAAATCAGTGTTTCACCAATTAAAGCATACGTTGGAGCAGGAGCACAGCTTAAAGGTTGTGTTCACTGCATTAAAATGGTGACAAGTCCCATGTGTTTCTAGAGTGGAAAAGGAATAAATTTGCACAACTTAAGTCAATTATTTAGTAACCAAATGTTTATTAAAATCAAGGAAATGGTAATGAATTGCTATAATTATAATCAGTAATAGCATGATTATTAGATCTCCTCTAAGCTTTTAACTCCATTGACATCCTACATTATGACACAGAGACTGTTAACATGATTCAGTAGGCTAGGCGCGATGCTAGCTGTGGTTGATTTAGAGGAGATTTGTTTCATCTTCTGTATGTAGACATGTCATTTGTCATTATAGTATACTATAAACATACAGTGGGGAAAAAAAGTATTTAGTCAGCCACCAATTGTGCAAGTTCTCCCACTTAAAAAGATGAGAGAGGCCTGTAATTTTCATCATAGGTACACGTCAACTATGACAGACAAATTGAGAAAAAGAAATCCAGAAAATCACATTGTAGGATTTTAATGAATTTATTTGCAAATTATGGTGGAAAATAAGTATTTGGTCACCTACAAACAAGCAAGATTTCTGGCTCTCACAGACCTGTAACTTCTTCTTTAAGAGGCTCCTCTGTCCTCCACTCGTTACCTGTATTAATGGCACCTGTTTGAACTTGTTATCAGTATAAAAGACACCTGTCCACAACCTCAAACAGTCACACTCCAAACTCCACTATGGCCAAGACCAAAGAGCTGTCAAAGGACACCAGAAACAAAATTGAAGACCTGCACCAGGCTGGGAAGACTGAATCTGCAATAGGTGAGCAGCTTGGTTTGAAGAAATCAACTGTGGGAGCAATTATTAGGAAATGGAAGACATACAAGACCACTGATAATCTCCCTCGATCTGGGGCTCCACGCAAGATCTCACCCCGTGGGTCAAAATGATCACAAGAACGGTGAGCAAAATCCCAGAACCACACAGGGGGACCTAGTGAATGACCTGCAGAGAGCTGGGACCAAAGTAACAAAGCCTACCATCAGTAACACACTACGCCGCCAGGGACTCAAATCCTGCAGTGCGAGACGTGTCCCCCTGCTTAAGCCAGTACATGTCCAGGCCCGTCTGAAGTTTGCTAGAGTGCATTTGGATGATCCAGAAGAGGATTGGGAGAATGTCATATGGTCAGATGAAACCAAAATAGAACTTTTTGGTAAAAACTCAACTCGTCGTGTTTGGAGGACAAAGAATGCTGAGTTGCATCCAAAGAACACCATACCTACTGTGAAGCATGGGGGTGGAAACATCATGCTTTGGGGCTGTTTTTTCTGCAAAGGGACCAGGACGACTGATCCGTGTAAAGGAAAGAATGAATGGGGCCATGTATCGTGAGATTTTGAGTGAAAACCTCCTTCCATCAGCAAGGGCATTGAAGATGAAATGTGGCTGGGTCTTTCAGCATGACAATGATCCCAAACACACCGCCCGGGCAACGAAGGAGTGGCTTCGTAAGAAGCATTTTAAGGTCCTGGAGTGGCCTAGCCAGTCTCCAGATCTCAACCCCATAGAAAATCTTTGGAGGGAGTTGAAAGTCTGTGTTGCCCAGCGACAGCCCCAAAACATCACTGCTCTAGAGGAGATCTGCATGGAGCAATGGGCCAAAATACCAGCAACAGTGTGTGAAAACCTTGTGAAGACTTACAGAAAACGTTTGACCTGTGTCATTGCCAACAAAGGGTATATAACAAAGTATTGAGAAACTTTTGTTATTGACCAAATACTTATTTTCCACCATAATTTGCAAATAAATTCATTAAAAATCCTACAATGTGATTTTCTGGATTTTTTTCCCTCATTTGGTCTGTCATAGTTGACGTGTACCTATGATGAAAATGACAGGCCTCTCTCATCTTTTTAAGTGGGAGAACTTGCACAATTGGTGGCTGACTAAATACTTTTTTCCCCACTGTACAAACAGCAGTATACATTTGAAAATGCCTGGAACCCTGTGGTTTCAGGGATGTTTGGATGAAACACATATTCAAGCACACACACACACATGCAAACACACAATCAACTTGTTGCCCTAGCAACTGAATGAAAAATGGCCACTAATGGCTTGATAGCTGAGTGCTGCAATACCAAGACCGATGAGAGAGCTGTTATGACAAAGAGACTGCAATGACAAATTGTCTACTTAGGTCTGGCCACATCCATAAACCTGAACTGTCATCTTCTTTTTGAATGCAACTGTAAAAAAGGATAAATGCGGCCATAAAATGTTCCCTAGCCTAGAAATAATGGTAATGGTACATTTTAAAAAATGTAATGGAAATGGTGGTTATTTGCTTCAGTGAAAAATAATTTTGACAGGATTGAAAGGAATGTTTAGGTTGAGCTCATAGCAGTTTTAGTGAATATGAAACATTATGTACTTTAACACCTAGCATCTGGTGCTGAGGCTGTGTCACCTGCTGCCGCTATGTCTCCATCACCAGTTTCTCACCGTCGATTACGCACAAACAACGAAGTGTTACTGTACCTGTGACATTCCATATTTCACACTGCTGAATGCATTCCCACTTCCAGTATCACCCTTCGGTAGCGACAAAATTAGAGCATAGGAGGAAAGAACACTGTTATGTAATGCATGTACTGTAATCTTTATTTAGATCGTTCTTCATGATCTGCATGCAGTCTACGTACTCATCAATGGTTCAATGGTTTCTATTCAATCCATAGGATTAAATAAAACACTATAATATAACATAAAATATTTGAATCTCAATGGGACTGTCATTCTAAAGGCTCTTAAACACCTAGAAGACAGTCAGCAACAGACAGGGTTTGGAACGTTTTAAAGACAGGAATGATATGTAAGATACCAGGAGACTGTGATGCCATAGATTAAAAGGGGGTCTGAAATGCTTAGTCCCGGTACGTGTGAGACAGTGGAGACAGAGGTGTTAGTGATGGGACACCAGGAGAGAACTGGTCCTCCCTTCAGCATTAATCACAGTTAAGCCTGCGCAGGTGCTCTGGCTAAGGGGGCTCTGGGTCTGGGACCACTCTTAGCACCAGAGATAGAGAAAAAGAGAGGATGTGTGAGTGAGTGAGATAGAGGGAGAGAGAGAGGGAGAGAGAGAGAGAGAGAGAGAGAGAGAGAGAGAGAGAGAGAGAGAGAGAGAGAGAGAGAGAGAGAGAGAGAGAGAGAGAGAGAGAGAGAGAGAGAGAGAGAGAGAGAGAGAGAGGAAAGAGGGGGCAGTAGAAGTGTGTGTGTGTGTTTGAGCGAGAGAGATTGAAAGTGAAAGTGTACTAAAGAGAGAAAAAATAGAAAGAAATAGAGCCAGATCAAGAGTGGATATACCTGTACATCGCGCGAGAGAGAAATAAGGAGTTTGAGGTGTGTGTGTGGTGGGGCCTGCTGGTCTGGCCCCTCTGCGGCAGGTCATATTTAATGGCTTTAATGAACAGACCCACCACTGACATGTCCCTGCTCGCGAGGAGAAATATATAATAATATCTGCATAATAACTGTCCCTCATCAGTGTTCACTCATTGTTGCACTGTACAGTCCACCCTCTCCCCTCCTTCCTCCCTCACTTCCGTGGAAGAGGAGAGGCAGAACGAAAGCACAAAGCGCGCTGACCATCTCCCAGGGGAGCTCGCTGTGGAATAGAGCCATTATGGAGAAATGAGTTTCAGATCTCAAGGCCAAATGGGGCCATGCTTAAGTAAAGAATCTCCACTTTTCACTTTCAAAAGCCAGGCGCCTACATTAGCATTAAAAAAACAAAACCACTGAGCTTACACACATACAGACGGGCAGACGCACACACTCTCTCAGGCTCTCTTTCTCTCTCTCTCAAGTTTCACGTTTTCCTTGTCACATGCACAAGTACAGTGAAACTCTTAACTTGCAAGCCCTACCCAAAAGTGAAGTATTCAATATCAAAATATTATAACTAATAAAAAACAAACAACAACATGAGAAATAAGAAATAAGAATGTAAAAAACGGAAGAATGTAAGCTATATACAGGGTCAGTGCCAGTACCAAATGTACAATGTGCAGGGATACTGGAGTATTTGAGGTAGATATGTACATGTAGGCAGGGATTAGGAGTAAGTGATAGAAGCAGGATAAATAATAATAATAATAATAATAATAATAATAATAATAATAATAATAATAATAGTCAACTTTATGGCAGCAGCATACAGCAAGTGGTGGGTGGGTGTGTGCGTGGTGGTGAGTGTGTGTACGTAAGTATAAGTGTGTGTGTGTGTGTGCGTGTGTGCGTGTGTGTGTGTGTTTTGTGTGTGTGTTTTGTGTGTGTGTGTCTGAAAGCTGGACAAAAAAAGAAAGACTGGTAGCAAGAATATAAATACACTTTTGATAATATACTAATGGTAATATATACAGTACCAGTCATTGTAGAATAATAGTGGACATCAAAACTATGAAATAATACATATGGAATCATGTAGTAAGCAAAAAAGTGTTAAACAAATCTAAATGTATTTTATATTTTAGATTCTTCAAAGTAGCCACCCTTTGCCTTGATGACAGCTTTGCACACTCTTGGCATTCTCTCAACCAGCTTCACCTGGAATGCTTTTCCAACAGTCTTGAAGGAGTTACTACATATGCTAAGAACTTGTTGGCTGCTTTTCCTTCACTCTGCGGTCCAACTCATTACAAACCATCTCAATTGGGTTGAGGTCAGATGATTGTGGAGGCCAGATCATCTGATGCAGCATTCCATCAATCTCCTTGGTCAAATAGCCCTTACACAGCCTGGAGATGTGTTTTGGGTCATTGTCCTGTTGAAAAACAAATGATAGTCCCACTCAGCCCAAACCAGATGGGATGGCGTATCGCTGCAGAATGCTATGTTAGCCATGCTGGTTAAGTATGCCTTGAATTCTAAATAAATCATAGACAGTGACACCAGCAAAGCACCCCCACACCATCACACCTCTTCCTCCATGCTTCATGGTGGGAACCACACATGCGGAGATAATCCGTTCACCTACTCTGCGTCTCACAAAGACACAGCGGTTGGAACCATAAATCTCATTAGACCAAAGGACAGATTTCCACCGGTCTAATATCAATTGCTCGTGTTTTTTGGCCCAAGCAAATCTTCTTCTTATTGTTGTCCTTAAGTAGTGGTTTCTTCGCAGCAATTCGATCATGAAGGCCTGTTTCACGCAGTCTCCTTTGAACAGTTGATGTTGAGATGTGTCTGTTACTTGAACCCTATGAAGCAATTTTTTGGGCTGCAATTTCTGAGGCTGGTAACTCTAATGAACTTATCCTCTGCAGCAGAGGTAACTCTGGGTCTTCCTATCCTGTGGCGGTCCTCATGAGAGCCAGTTTCATCATAGCGCTTGATTGTTTTTGCGACTGCACTTGAAGAAACTTTCAAAGTTCTTGAAATTTTCCGGATTGACTGACCTTCATGTCTTAAAGTAATGATGGACTGTCGTTTCTCTTTGCTTATTTGAGCTGTTCTTGCCATAATATGGACTTGGTCTTTTACCAAATAGGGCTATCTTCTGTATACCAACCCTACCTTGTCACAGCACAACTGATTGGCTCAAACATATTAAGAAGGAAAGAAATTCCACAGCCCTGACCTCAATCCTGTAGAAAATGTGTGGGCAGAACTGAAAAAGCGTGTGCGAGCAAGGAGGCCTACAATCCTGACTCATTTACACCAGCTCTGTCAGGAGGAATGGGCCAAAATTCACCCAACTTATTGTGGGAAGCTTGTGGAAGGCTACCCGAAACGTTTGACCCAAGTTAAACTATTTAAAGGCAATGCTACTAAATACTAATTGAGTGTATGTAAACTTCTGACCCACTGGGAATGTGATGAAAGAAATAAAAGCTTAAATAAATCATTCTCTTTACTATTCTGACATTTCACATTCTTAAAATAAAGTGGTGATCCTAACTGACCTAAAACAGGGAATTTTAACTTGGATTAAATGTCAGGAATTGTGAAAAACTGAGTTTAAATGTATTTGGCTAGGTGTATGTAAACTTCCGACTTCAACTGTATATACAGCTGCCACAATTATGCACTTGACAAATGGAGCGGTTGGATAGAAGCATTTATATAATGTCACTCTGGAATAATAAAATGCTCCCATGAGGATAATGGCATAGCAACGATTTCACTCCTTCCTGATCCCTACCATGACCTATTGCCGTTCAGTGGTGAAGGTTTTGTTGTCATTTAAATGAGGAGATAAGGTGTATAATTTATATAATATTATATAGTTATATTTCTCAAGATCTCATTAAAAACAGTGCAAACTTACAGTAAAACTCTACAACAGCAAAGCTCTCGCTATTACTCATGCAGACAAAACAGAGCAAATCACCACCAATTTAAGCTAGCTGCTCCATATTATCGTCTGGCGTAGCATGCATTTATTCAAACATGGGTCCTCATCAAATAATGATCCATTCCAGGAACTAATGCATCGTCTTGGGACTAGATGGCCCATTTATTTCTACATAGTACAGTTTAGTAATTTAGCAGCATATACTCCATTACTATTTCTGTATATATAGTCCATTAGTGTATAAGGTAATCTATAGAATCAGGTATGGTCCAACTTCCACCCCATATCTCTTCTCAGCTTTATTGTTCATAAATACATGTATCTAGTTCATTACTCTATCTCTACCCTTGACCACGAGTAGCCACTGGAAGGACATTGCAGGCTGACTTTCAAAATTGTTTCCAAAGGGTGGAGGTAAAAGACGAGATCTTTATTCTCTTTTAGTGGGGGATGATCTAAAGCCAGGACAGCATCGCTCATCAGAACAGAGAAATAAGCCTATTTATATTCTATAGACTTCCTCCCTCCTCTGTGACCCATGGGGTTCAGCTGTTTCTCCTTGAACAAGGAGGATGATGGACTTACGTAGAATTCCATCACATTCCATAGGAGCCATCCTGACTCCAGGTGATCTCTCCTGACTCCAAACGTTTCCTCTCTATTCGCTCTCTTTTCCCTCCCTCTTGTTAACAGCAGCAGGGGATCAAGGTACAGGTATCTGTGAGGATGAGGAGGGGAGAGAAATTGGAAGTGCCCAGGTAACACACTTACACAACCCAGTCAGAATGCTTTATAAGGTAAAGCACATCCCATCCAACACAGTCAAACTACACCATTAAGTGAGCATAAGCCTTTACGCTGTTCACTGAATGATGCACAGTGTGTGCATGACCCAGCAACTGACTACAAGCACTTCAAATGATATGAAATATGAAATAATACCTGTGGGCTTGGTACAGCCAACTGAGGCTACATCATAGCCTATCAACACTCCATTGCTTTGCTTCAATAGCTGTATATTCCCTATACCCCATTCCGCCTTTATTTCCCCTCCTTCCCTGCAGGTTTTTGTTCTTCTAGACTTGAATCATAGCGGAGATTTTGTACTCGATGGATGTGAAGAGGCAGTGTTGTCCCTGGTGTGCTCTTCTTTTGTAGAGCAGCCCCAAAGTAAGGGTCTAAAAGTGGCCAAGGATACGGGAGACTATTCATCATATAGGGAGAACATTCCTCTGAACCCACAAGGGTCATTGCCAATATGTGGAGTGTGTGTGTGTGTTGCTGCGTGGATGAACCAAATTCGGTTCAACCACATGTTCTAATTTCTTAAAACATGGCCTGACTGCAAAACTTGACTGGGATTTCAGAGAAACTGGACAACACGTGAAAGAGTAAGACTGATTACATTTGCTTGCTTAAACTATTTTGGTAAAACTATTGCTCAAAATATACTATTGTAAATCTCTTGCTCTGTGACATGGAAATCTTGCACAGCACAGAATTGTCACTAGCTCCCAGATTAAATGTATGGTTTAAGTGCTATTCTTTATGCCAGTCACCTAGCGATGTACCTCTCTGTTGTGACACACATGGTTACAGTGGGGAAAAAAAGTATTTAGTCAGCCACCAATTGTGCAAGTTCTCCCACTTAAAAAGATGAGAGAGGCCTGTAATTTTCATCATAGGTACACGTCAACTATGACAGACAAACTGAGGAAAAGAAATCCAGAAAATCACATTGTAGGATTTTTATTTGAATTTTGAATTTATTTGAATTTATTTGCAAATTATGGTGGAAAATAAGTATTTTGTCACCTACAAACAAGAAAGATTTCTGGCTCTCACAGACCTGTAACTTCTTCTTTAAGAGGCTCCTCTGTCCTCCACTCGTTACCTGTATTAATGGCACCTGTTTGAACTTGTTATCAGTATAAAAGACACCTGTCCACAACCTCAAACAGTCACACTCCAAACTCCACTATGGCCAAGACCAAAGAGCTGTCAAAGGACACCAGAAACAAAATTGTAGACCTGCACCAGGCTGGGAGGACTGAATCTGCAATAGGTAAGCAGCTTGGTTTGAAGAAATCAACTGTGGGAGCAATTATTAGGAAATGGAAGACATACAAGACCACTGATAATCTCCCTCGATCTGGGGCTCCACGCAAGATCTCACCCCGTGGGGTCAAAATGATCACAAGAACGGTGAGCAAAAATCCCAGAACCACACAGGGGGACCTAGTGAATGACCTGCAGAGAGCTGGGACCAAAGTAACAAAGCCTACCATCAGTAACACACTACGCCGCCAGGGACTCAAATCCTGCAGTGCCAGACGTGTCCCCCTGCTTAAGCCAGTACATGTCCAGGTCCGTCTGAAGATTGCTAGAGTGCATTTGGATGATCCAGAAAAGGATTGGGAGAATGTCATATGGTCAGATGAAACCAAAATATAACTTTTTGGTAAAAACTCAACTCGTTGTTTTTGGAGGACAAAGAATGCTGAGTTGCATCCAAAGAATACCATACCTACTGTGAAGCATGGGGGTGGAAACATCATGCTTTGGGGCTGTTTTTCTGCAAAGGGACCAGGACGACTGATCCGTGTAAAGGAAAGAATGAATGGGGCCATGTATCGTGAGATTTTGAGTGAAAACCTCCTTCCATCAGCAAGGGCATTGAAGATGAAACGTGGCTGGGTCTTTCAGCATGACAATGATCCCAAACACACCGCCCGGGCAACGAAGGAGTGGCTTCGTAGAAGCATTTCAAGGTCCTGGAGTGGCCTAGCCAGTCTCCAGATCTCAACCCCATAGAAAATCTTTGGAGGGAGTTGAAAGTCCGTGTTGCCCAGCGACAGCCCCATAACATCACTGCTCTAGAGGAGATCTGCATGGAGGAATGGGCCAAAATACCAGCAACAGTGTGTGAAAACCTTGTGAAGACTTACAGAAAACATTTGACCTGTGTCATTGCCAACAAAGGGTATATAACAAAGTATTGAGAAACTTTTGTTATTGACCAAATACTTATTTTCCACCATAATTTGCAAATAAATTCATAAAAAATCCTACAATGTGATTTTCTGGATTTTCTTTCCTCATTTTGTCTGTCATAGTTGACGTGTACCTATGATGAAAATTACAGGCCTCTCTCATCTTTTTAAGTGGGAGAACTTGCACAATTGGTGGCTGACTAAATACTTTTTTCCCCCACTGTATACCTGTCACTTATTATTGCTAGCTCAGGCACAGCTCACCTTAAGCCTATTTTTGTCCCTACTGTGCGGTTCCATCAACGCACACATTCATATCGCCCTCCAGGTTCCCTTGGAGAGTTCATCAATGAGCTTTGCCTCCTCAACCCTCCTCTCCTCCCTTTCTGCATCTTTTGACACTCTATGTCCCCTATCCTCCCGGCCGGCTCAGTCCTCCCCTCCTGATCCGTGGCTTGACGACTCATTGCGAGCTCACAGAACAGGGCTCTGGGCAGCCGAGCAGAAATGGAGGAAAACTAGACTCCCTGCGGACCTGTCATCTTTTCACTCCCTCCTCTCTACATTCTCTTCCTCTGTTCTGCTGCTAAAGCCACTTTCTACCACTCTAAATGTCAAGCCTCAGCCTCTAACCCTAGGAAGCTCTTTGCCATGTCTGGCAGGAAGCTCTCCTACCTGCTGAATCCTCCTCCTCCTCCCCTCCCTCCTCCCTCTCTGTGGATGACTTCATCAACCATTTTGAAAAGAAGGTTGACGACATCCGATCCTCATTTAATAAGTCAAATGACACCGCTGGTCCTGCTCACACTGCCCTACCCTATTTTTGACTTCTTTCTCCCTCTCTCTCCAGATGAAATCTTGCGACTTGTGATGGCCGGCCGCCCAACAACCTGCCCGCTTGACCCTATCCCCTCCTCTTTTCTCCAGACCCATTACCTCACCTCGCTCATCAACTCATCCTTGACCGCTGGCCATGTCCCTTCCATCTTCAAGAGAGCGAGAGTTGCACCCCTCCTCAAAAAACCTACACTCGATCCCTCTGATGTCAACAACTACAGAGCAGTATCCCTTCTTTCTTTTCTCTCCAAAACTCTTGAGCGTGCCGTCTCTAGCCAACTCTCCTGCTATCTCTCTCAGAATTACCTTCTTGATCCTAACCAGTCAGGTTTCAAGAATGGTCATTCAACTGAGACTGCTCTTCTCTGTGTCGCGGAGGCTCTCCGCACTGCTAAAGCTAACTCTCTCTCCTCTGCTCTCATCCTTCTAGACCTATCTGCTGCCTTTGATACTGTGAACCATCAGATCCTCCTCTCCACCCTCTCCGAGTTGGGCATCTCCGGCACTACTCACTCTTGGATTGCGTCCTACCTGACAGGTTGCTCCTACCAGGTGGCGTGGCGAGAATCTGTCTCCGCACCACGTGCTCTCACCACTGGTGTCCCCCAGGGCTCAGTTCTCGGCCCTCTCCTATTCTCTCTATACACCAAGTCACTTGACTCTGTCATATCCTCACATGGTCTCTATCATTGCTACGCAGACAACACACAATTCATTTTCTCCTTTCCCCCTCCTGATAACCAGGTGGCGAATCGCATCTCTGCATGTCTGGCAGACATATCAGTGTGGATGTCGGATCACCACCTCAAGCTGAACCTCGGCAAGACGGAGCTGCTCTTCCTCCCGGGGAAGGACTGGAAGTCCATCACGGTTGACAACGCCATTGTGTCCTCCTCCCAGAGTGCAAAGAACCTTGGCATGACCCTGGACAACACTCTGTCGTTCTCTGCTAACATCAAAGCGGTGACCCGATCCTGCAGGTTCATGCTCTACAACATTCGCAGAGTATGACCCTACCTTACACAGAAAGCGGCACAGGTCCTAATCCAGGCACTTGTCATCTCCCGTCTGGATTACTGCAACTCGCTGTTGGCTGGGCTCCCTGCCTGTGCCATTAAACCCTTACAACTTATCCAGAACGCTGCAGCCCATCTGGTGTTCAACCGCTCAGCCCAGTCAAAGCTATTCGCTGCTATGGCACCCCAATGGTGGAACAAGCTCCCCCACGATGCCAGGACAGCGGAGTTACTGACCACCTTCCGGAGACACTTGAAACCCTACCTCTTTAAGGAATACCTGGAATAGTGTAAAAGTAATCCTTCTACGCCCCCCTCTCCCCCATAACAAAAACTGGTTGTCCCACTGGCTATCATAAGTTGAATGCACCAATTTGTAAGTCGCTCTGGATAAGAGTGTCTGCTAAATGACGTAAATGTAAATGCAAATGTAAATGTAATATGCAGTGGCAGACAGCCGGCTACAGTAAACGCAAGGGGGAAGGTATTTAAAGTGACACAAGGTAAAGCTTTATTTGAAATACAATGGGACGTGACTAGCTACAAATTGCCAGAGAATAGCGCTCTGGATGTATAGCCCTCCATGAAGACTTGGAACTCAACCAGAAATTGAAATACAATAGAAAGCAACGTGAATGTAGTTTGGTAGTGACTGAGAATGGTGTAATGCTGTTTTAAGACTGGCCTAGACTGGAGAATGATGGGACACAGGCAGCTTGAGGGATACACAGAACAAACACTCCAGTGTAAGTACATTTTTGCAAACTGAATTCGTTCACGCTAGTCCAATGTTTGCACCAGTTATTTTAGATTAAGATAATGAATGAGAGAAAAAGTATTATTAGGAGGTGAATTAAGAGAATTAATGACATTCAAGTGAATACGTTTCATATATCATTTTGGTCTTTTACAGTATTCCCGTCTGAGAACAACAGGTACAAACGCTTAGTAAATCACGCCCTTGGTCATTATGAATCCACATTGGGAATTCTATAATTTATGAGGCTAATTCTCTGCCTCTCCTTACTTGTTCTTGCCACAAGTGAAGGACATAATTGACCTGTTACTTACTGTACCTTTAGCCCATTTAAGTTAGGCACTAGTATTACCACACCAGACGAGATATGATGGAAAATACGTCATTTTTCTCTTAATTAGGCAAGCCACACTGTGCACAGCTAGATAGCTAGCTAGCCAACTTCATACAGTAGGAGCCAGTTAGCCAAAAGAGACATCAACCTTGTATCCACAGTATGAGTGCCTATCGTTTTCCAGCAAAACTCTAATAGAGTGAAAGGCAGAAAACACACACAAACTCGCTAGTTTAGTACAAAATGCAGACAACAGACAAGCTTCTAATGAGTGTCCAGCTAGCTAGCCGGCTAATATATTAGCGCCCGCTAGCCGAGAGCGAAGCTAATAGTTAGTTAGGCCTAACTTTCTCAAAGTAACAAAATTGACATTTTTCAACCATGATAAATGCCAGTGCTATTGGATGGACTAAACAGCTGTAAGCTTTTTACCACACTTCTCAGTCAAACATGATATCAAATGCCAAAGAGAGTGGTTGGAGGAAAGGACATAGCTTCAGGAAGTGTGCTTCAGGAGGTGTCTAATCTTAGCAAAGCCCTTTTCTTTATTAAGGGATTACAGTGTTGACAGTGCACCCATGCATCTTAATGTGCGTCCCCTTCATATCAAATCACCAGAGTCCTCTGGCCAACCATCACAAGCACGCGCACGCGCACATGCACACACACGCGCACAAGCACATGCACACACACGCAGGCTAAATCAACATATCTGTGGCTGGAGGGACAGCGTTGCTGTGTGCCACTGAGGATAGGATATGGGGCTCAACATGGTGCAAAGCACCTCTGCATGGAGATAAGCATAATCACTTCAGACGTGTGGCGGGGTGGCCGCTGAACATACTCTGACGAGGAGAAGTACTGACCAGTGGAGTTTTACAGAAGTGGGATAAGTCGAGCGCAATGTCAATAGCTATGTTGGTTATTTCAAACACAAATAGCTGTAATAAGTTTGAGCTGAGTATAATTGTTAGGATGCTACTGATGTGTGTGGGTTGCTGTCCAAGGTCCTGATTCCGTTTAGATTAAATTCAGTTTCAAACATGAATAAATGTTCTGAGATAAAGCTGAGTATAGTTGTTGGAAGATACCGCTGATGTGTATGTATGGCTGTCCAAGGTCCTGATTCAATCTATCCTACCTTTGAGGTGTACTGTATAAAGTATTTGCCTTATTCTGATTTATCTGTGAGAAGTGACTTCTGTATACAAAGAAAGCACTGTTATGTGTTAATGCATGATAAATTCAAATGAATCTGGCCCCTTTTCTATCCTGAAAACCATAATCCTGGATAATGCATCTACATCAACGTATTCTGAAAACAACTACATTAAAACATAGATTTGGCTTTTTTATCTGAAGATTTAGGAATATGCACTTTGATCATGGCCTCAATGTGTCAAATGTGTAGCTAGTGTGGCTGCTACAGTATGTCTGTGTATCAATGCCTGTTATACCAAGCAATGAGGATTATTCTACAGTTGAAGATGGAAGTTTACATACACTTAGGTTGGAATCATTAAAACTTGTTTTTCAACCACTACACAAATTTCTTGTTCATAAACTATAGTTTTGGCAAGTCGGTTAGGACATCTACTTTGTGCATGACACAAGTAATTTGTCTAACAATTGTTTACAGACAGATTATTTCACTTATTATTATTGACCAAATACTTATTTTCCACCTTAATTTGCAAATAAATTCATTAAAAATCCTACAATGTGATTTTCTGGATTTTTTTCTCTCAATTTGTCTGTCATAGTTGACGTGTACCTATGATGAAAATTACAGGCCTCTCTCATCTTTTTAAGTGGGAGAACTTGCACAATTGGTGGCTGACTAAATACTTTTTTTCCCCACTGTAACTCTGTGTTGTTGTTGTTTTTATCGCACTGCTTTGCTTTATCTTGGCCAGGTCGCAGTTGTAAATGAGAACTTGTTCTCAACTGGCTTACCTGGTTAAATAAAGGTGAAAAAATATATATATACAGTGAGGGAAAAAAGTATTTGATCCCCTGCTGATTTTGTACGTTTGCCCACTGACAAAGACATGATCAGTCTATAATTTTAATGGTAGGTTTATTTGAACAGTGAGAGACAGAATAACAACAAAAAAATCCAGAAAAACGCATGTCAAAAATGTTATAAATTGATTTGCATTTTAATGAGGGAAATAAGTATTTGACCCCTCTGCAAAACATGACTTAGTACTTGGTGGCAAAACCCTTGTTGGCAATCACAGAGGTCAGACGTTTCTTGTAGTTGGCCACCAGGTTTGCACACATCTCTGGAGGGATTTTGTCCCACTCCTCTCTGCAGATCTTCTCCAAGTCATTAAGGTTTCGAGGCTGACGTTTGGCAACTCGAACCTTCAGCTCCCTCCACAGATTTTCTATGGGATTAAGGTCTGGAGACTGGCTAGGCCACTCCAGGACTTTAATGTGCTTCTTCTTGAGCCACTCCTTTGTTGCCTTGGCCGTATGTTTTGGGTCATTGTCATGCTGGAATACCCATCCACGACCCATTTTCAATGCCCTGGCTGAGGGAAGGAGGTTCTCACCCAAGATTTGACGGTACATGGCCCCATCCATCGTCCCTTTGATGCGGTGAAGTTGTCCTGTCCCCTTAGCAGAAAAACACCCCCAAAGCATAATGTTTCCACCTCCATGTTTGATGGTGGGGATGGTGTTCTTGGGGTCATAGGCAGCATTCCTCCTCCTCCAAACACGGCGAGTTGAGTTGATGCCAAAGAGCTCGATTTTGGTCTCATCTGACCACAACACTTTCACCCAGTTCTCCTCTGAATCATTCAGATGTTCATTGGCAAACTTCAGACGGGCCTGTATATGTGCTTTCTTGAGCAGATGGACCTTGCAGGCGCTGCAGGATTTCAGTCCTTCACGGCGTAGTGTGTTACCAATTGTTTTCTTGGTGACTATGGTCCCAGCTGCCTTGAGATCATTGACAAGATCCTCCCGTGTAGTTCTGGGCTGATTCCTCACCGTTCCATGATCATTGCAACTCCACGAGGTGAGATCTTGCATGGAGCCCCAGGCCGAGGGAGATTGACAGTTATTTTGTGTTTCTTCCATTTGCGAATAATCACACCAACTGTTGTCACCTTCTCACCAAGCTGCTTGGCGATGGTCTTGTAGCCCATTCCAGCCTTGTGTAGGTCTACAATCTTGTCCCTGACATCCTTGGAGAGCTCTTTGGTCTTGGCCATGGTGGAGAGTTTGGAATCTGATTGATTGATTGCTTCTGTGGACAGGTGTCTTTTATATAGGTAACAAACTGAGATTAGGAGCACTCCATTTAAAAGTGTGCTCCTAATCTCAGCTCGTTACCTGTATAAAAGACACCTGGGAGCCAGAAATCTTTCTGATTGAGAGGGGGTCAAATACTTATTTCCCTCATTAAAATGCAAAACAATTTATAACATTTTTGACATGCGTTTTTCTGGATATTGTTGTTGTTATTCTGTCTCTCACTGTTCAAATAAACCTACCATTAAAATTATAGACTGATCATTTCTTTGTCAGTCGGCAAACGTACAAAATCAGCAGGGGAACAAATACTTTTTTCCCTCATTGGAGGTGTAAATGGGGATGTATTTGAAGACCTACCTTCAAACTCAGTGCCTCTTTGCTTGACATCATGAGAAAATCAAAAGAAATCAGCCAAGACCTCAGAAAAAAATGGTAGACCTCCACAAGTCTGGTTCATCCTTGGTAGCAATTTCCAAATGCCTGAAGGTACCACGTTCATCTGTACAAACAATAGTACGCAAGTATAAACAACATGGGACCACACAGCTGTCATACTGCTCAGGAAGGAGACGCGTTCTGTCTCCTAGAGATGAATGTACTTTGGTGCGAAAAGTGCAAATCAATCCCAGAACAACAGCAAAGGACCTTGTGAAGATACTGGAGGAAACAGGTCCAAAAGTATCTATATCCACAGTAAAACGAGTCCTATATCAACGTAACCTGAAAGGCCGCTCAGCAAGGAAGAAGCAACTGCTCCAAAACCGCCATAAAGATGCCAGACTACGGTTTGCAACTTCACATGGGGACAAAGATACTTTTTGGAGAAATGTCCTCTGGTCTGATGAAACAAAAATAGAACTGTTTGGCCATAATGACCATCGTTATGTTTGGAGAAAAAAGGGGGTTGCTTGCAAGCCGAATAACACAATCCCAACCGTGAAGCACGGGGGTGGTAGCATCATGCTGTGGGGGTGCTTTGCTGTAGGAGGGACTGGTGCACTTCACAAAATAGATGGCATCATGAGGAAGGAAAATTATGTGGATATATTGAAGCAACATCTCAAGACAACAGAAGTTAAAGCTTGGTTGCAAATGGGTCTTCCAAATGGACAATGACCCCAAGCATACTTCCAAAGTTGTGGCAAAATGGCTTAAGGACAACAAAGTCAATGTATTGGAGTGGCCATCACAAAGCCCTGACCTCAATCCTATAGAAAATGTGTGGGCAGAACTGAAAAAGCATGTGCGAGCAAGGATGCCTACAAACCTGACTCAGTTACACCAGCTCTGTCAGGAGGAATGGGCCAAAATCCACCCAACTTATTGTGGGAAGCTTGTGGAAGGCTACCCGAAACGTTTGACCCACGTTAAACAATTTAAAGGCAATGCTACCAAATACTAATTGAGTGTCTGTAAACTTCTGACCCACTGGGAATGTGATGAAAGAAATAAAAGCTGAAATAAATAATTATCTCTTATTATTCTGACATTTCACATTCTTAAAATAAAGTGGTGATCCTAACTGATCTAAGATAGGGAATTTTTACTAGGATTAAATGTCAGGCATTGTGAAAAATGGAGTTTAAATGTATTTGGCTAAGGTGTATGTAAACTTCCGACTTCAACTGTATGTTGCAGTAGTTCCCTTTTCACAGTATTTGCTCTGACAGACATGCCAAATTGCTGTTTGATGTTTCATTCCTTAGATTTTTATTCCTATAATGAAATGCTACACCTACCTATCCTCCTCTACTGTGTTAAAACCACCCCTAGGCATGTTTGGCGTTTTGAGAGACATGACATATACAGTGGGGAAAAAAAGTATTTAGTCAGCCACCAATTGTGCAAGTTCTCCCACTTAAAAAGATGAGAGAGGCCTGTAGTTTTCATCATAGGTACACGTCAACTATGACAGACAAAATGAGAAAAAAAAATCCAGAAAATCACATTGTAGGATTTTTAATGAATTTATTTGCAAATTATGGTGGAAAATAAGTATTTGGTCAATAACAAAAGTTTCTCAATACTTTGTTATATACCCTTTGTTGGCAATGACACAGGTCAAACGTTTTCTGTAAGTCTTCACAAGGTTTTCACACACTGTTGCTGGTATTTTGGCCCATTCCTCCATGCAGATCTCCTCTAGAGCAGTGATGTTTTGGGGCTGTCGCTGGGCAACACAGACTTTCAACTCCCTCCAAAGATTTTCTATGGGGTTGAGATCAGGAGACTGGCTAGGCCACTCCAGGACCTTGAAATGCTTCTTACGAAGCCACTCCTTCATTGCCCGGGCGGTGTGTTTGGGATCATTGTCATGCTGAAAGACCCAGCCACGTTTCATCTTCAATGCCCTTGCTGATGGAAGGAGGTTTTCACTCAAAATCTCACGATACATGGCCCCATTCATTCGTTCCTTTACACGGATCAGTCGTCCTGGTCCCTTTGCAGAAAAACAGCCCCAAAGCATGGTGTTCAAGCAAGGTGTTCTTTGGATGCAACTCAGCATTCTTTGTCCTCCAAACACGACGAGTTGAGTTTTTACCAAAAAGTTCTATTTTGGTTTCATCTGACCATATGACATTCTCCCAATCCTCTTCTGGATCATCCAAATGCACTCTAGCAAACTTCAGACAGGCCTGGACATTTACTGGCTTAAGCAGGCGGACACGTCTTGCACTGCAGGATTTGAGTCCCTGGCAGCGTAGTGTGTTACTGATGGTAGGCTTTGTTACTTTGGTCCCAGCTCTCTGCAGGTCATTCACTAGGTCCCCCCGTGTGGTTCTGGGATTTTTGCTCACCGTTCTTGTGATCATTTTGACCCTACGGGGTGAGATCTTGCGTGGAGCCCCAGATCGAGGGAGATTATCAGTGGTCTTGTATGTCTTCCATTTCCTAATAATTGCTCCCACAGTTGATTTCTTCAAACCAAGCTGCTTACCTATTGCAGATTCAGTCTTCCCAGCCTGGTGCAGGTCTACAATTTTGTTTCTGGTGTCCTTTGTCAGCTCTTTGGTCTTGGCCATAGTGGAGTTTGGAGTGTGACTGTTTGAGGTTGTGGACAGGTGTCTTTTATACTGATAACAAGTTCAAACAGATGCCATTAATACAGGTAACGAGTGGAGGACAGAGGAGCCTCTTAAAGAAGAAGTTACAGGTCTGTGAGAGCCAGAAATCTTGCTTCTTTGTAAGTGACCAAATACTTATTTTCCACCATAATTTGCAAATAAATTCATAAAAAATCCTACAATGTGATTTTCTGGATTTTTTTTTCTCAATTTGTCTTTCATAGTTGACGTGTACCTATGATGAAAATTACAGGCCTCTCTCATCTTTTTAAGTGGGAGAACTTGCACAAATAGTGGCTGACTAAATACTTTTTTGCCCCACTGTAGCTGATAACACTGCTGTAAACTAGAACTATTACCCAAAGATCACAGAACTAACTTACATGTATACCACAGATATACAGTGGGGTCCGGAATTATTGACACCCTTGATAAAGATGGGCAATAATGACTGTATAAAATAAATAATTCAAATACTGAGCTATATTGTGACACTCTGGCTCCATGGACTTTGATTATTGAGCCAGGGTTGTTCATTTTCTTTTGGGTGTATTTCTATGTTGGTTTCTAGGTGTTCATTTCTATGTTGTGGTGGTTCTTGATTATTCATGTGACTCCCAATCGGAGGTAACGAGTGACAGCTGTCGGCTCGTTATCTCTGATTGGGAGCCATATTTAAACTGTTGTGGTTTCACTGTGTGTTTGTGGGTTTTTGTTCCGTTTTCGGTCTGTTGTACCGTGGACTTCATTTGAGTCGTCTTTTGTTTTGTATTTGGTTACTTTGATTAATAAAGTCATGTTTCTTGGACACGTTGCGCCTTGGTCATACTTGGACGACATAGACGACCATGACAGAAAAACCCACCACAAAAAGACCAAGCAGCGTGTCAAGCGGCAACAGGACCTACCTACACAGGATTTATGGACTCCCATAAAGGATTCATGGACATGGGAGGAGATTCTGGATGGTAAGGGGCCTTGGGATCAACCGGGAGAATATCGCCGTCCTCGTGAAGAGCGGGAGGCAGCTAAAGCCGAGAGGCGGCGATATGAGGAGGCAGCACGGAGGCAAGGCTGGAAGCCCGAGAGTACTACCCAAGAATTTATTGGGAGGAAGCGCCAGGTATGGAGAGAACGCTGGTGGATGTCCTCCTCGGCTGGGGACATATTACGCAGGAGGAGGCCGTCCGGTACCGGAGGGCGATGAAGGGGGAGAACCTGGCAGGAGAGGAGCAACGGCATCAGCAGGGCCATCGTCGGAAGGACGAGAGGCAACCCCAAAAAAATTTGGGGGGGCACATGGCTTGGGCGCCTGGGCAGCAGGAGGCTGCCACAGGGAGATGTGGAGAGAAGGCTATCGGATTACGGGAGCCATTGGCGAGTAGAGGGAGGGAAGTTGTTGTGGCACGGCGTGAGAGACTGAAGTGTGTTACCAGTCCGGTCCGGCCCGTTCCTGATCCCCAGTTAAGGCCAGTGGTGTGTGTTCCCGGTACGGACCGGCCTGTTCCTACTCCACGCACCAGGTCCACGATGTGCGTCGCCAGCCCGGCCCGGCCTGTTCCGGCCACTCGCACCAGGGATACGGTGCGCGTCGCCAGCCCAGCCCGGCCTGTTCCTGCTCCACGCACGAATCCTACGGGGTGCGTCACCAGCCCAGCCCGGCCTGTTCCTGCTCCACGCACGAATCCTACGGGGTGCGTCACCAGTCCAGCCCGGCCTGTTCCTGCTCCACGCACGAATCCTACGGGGTGCGTCACCAGTCCAGCCCGGCCTGTTCCTGCTCCACGCACGAAGCCTACGGGGTGCGTCGCCAGCTGGCCAGAGTCTGCCGTCTGCCCCAATGGCGCCTGAACTGGCCGTCTGCCCAACGGCGCCTGAACTGCCCGTCTGCCCAACGGCGCTTGAACTGCCCGTCTGCCCTATGGCGTCTGAACTGCCCGTCTGCCAAGCGCTGCATAAGCCGCCCGTCTGTACTGAGCCTGCAAAGCCGCCCGTCTGCCATGAGCCTTCAGAGCCGTCCGCCAGACCGGGAGCCGCTAGAGCCTTCCGCCAGACAGGAGCCGCTAGAGCCTTCCGCCAGACAGAATCATACACCAGCTATGGAATCAGCAGGAGCCGACGCAGCCCATACTAGACTGGAAGCCCAGGTTCGGGGCCAGCAAGAGCAGCTCCTGCAGATGGGAGCCGCCCTGCTGGAGGTGATGACCGCAATCCGAGGCTGGGGTCCGCCTCCACCGCCAGCCGCCCAGCCAGCACCATCAGCCAGCCATGAGCAGCCAGATCCGTCAACCAGCCATGAGCAGCCAGATCCGTCAGCCAGCCACGAGCAGCCAGATCCGTCAGCCAGCCACGAGCAGCCAGATCCGTCAGCCAGCCATGAGCAGCCAGATCCGTCAGCCAGCCATGAGCAGCCAGATCCGTCAGCCAGCCATGAGCAGCCAGATCCGTCAGCCAGCCATGAGCAGCCAGACCCGTCAGCCAGCCATGAGCAGCCAGATCCGTCAGCCAGCCATGAGCAGCCAGATCCGTCAGCCAGCCATGAGCAGCCAGATCCGTCAGCCAGCCATGAGCCGTCCAGCCAGGATCCGCCAGAGCCGTCCAGCCAGGATCCGCCAGAGCCGTCCAGCCAGGATCCGCCAGAGCCGTCCTGCCAGGATCCGCCAGAGCCGTCTAGCCAGGATCCGCCAGAGCCGTCTAGCCAGGATCCGCCAGAGCCGTCCAGCCAGGATCCGCCAGAGCCGTCCAGCCAGGATCCGCCAGAGCCGTCCAGCCAGGATCCGCCAGAGCCGTCCAGCAAGGATCCGCCAGAGCCGTCCAGCCAGGATCCGCCAGAGCCGTCCAGCCCGGATCCGCCAGCCAGCCAGGATCAGCCAGAGCCAACCAGCCAGGATCCGCCATTCAGTCCGGAGCTGCCCCTTAGTCCGGTGCTGCCCCTTAGTCCGGTGCTGCCCCTTAGCCCGGTGCTGCCCCTTAGTCCGGTGCTGCCCCTTAGCCCGGTGCTGCCCCTTAGCCCGGTGCTGCCCCTTAGTCCGGTGCTGCCCCTGAGTCCGGTGATGCCTCTTAGTCCAGTGCTGCCCCCTTAATCCTGTGGGGGTTAGTTGGGGGTGGTCATTTGGAGGAGGCTACGTAAGCGGGTAGTGACTATGGTGGGGTGGGGACCACGACCAGTGCCAGAGCCGCCACCATGGACAGACGCCCACCCAGACCCTCCCCTAGACTGTATGCTGGTGCGCCCGGAGTTCGCACCTTTAGGGGGGGGTACTGTGACACTCTGGCTCCATGGACTTTGATTATTGAGCCAGGGTTGTTCATTTTCTTTTGGGTGTATTTCTATGTTGGTTTCTAGGTGTTCATTTCTATGTTGTGGTGGTTCTTGATTATTCATGTGACTCCCAATCGGAGGTAACGAGTGACAGCTGTCGGCTCGTTATCTCTGATTGGGAGCCATATTTAAACTGTTGTGGTTTCACTGTGTGTTTGTGGGTTTTTGTTCCGTTTTCGGTCTGTTGTACCGTGGACTTCATTTGAGTCGTCTTTTGTTTTGTATTTGGTTACTTTGATTAATAAAGTCATGTTTCTTGGACACGTTGCGCCTTGGTCATACTTGGACGACATAGACGACCATGACATATATTGACTGCTCAAAAACATGGGGAATAATGATCAGTGAGAAAGTTATAGAGGGACAAAGATCATACCCCCAAGACATGCTAAACTCTCACCATTACAAATAACAGTTATCATGTCTTGGGGGTATGATCTTTTACCCTCTGTAACTTTCTCACTCATCAGGGGGGGGGGACTGGCGTCTGTTCCCTCAAGAATCAGACGGTTGCAAGGTAAAATCCTGCTGAAAGTTAGGACACTTGTTTAATTTCATACATTAATGCTGGTCTTGTCTCAGCTCAGCTCAGCCCATTGACTGACTCATAACCCCATAATGTTTAAAAGAGGAGACGGTTGGATCGTCAACGCAAGAAGAGAAGAAGGCCAAACCTCTCATGAGGCGATTTAATTAGTACAATCATGGAGATAGAGATTTACTGGAAATTAGTTCCGGCGCTCCATATCCACCATGTATGAGAAGTAGCAACGCTGCAGGATCTAAAGAACTGAAGGACCCACTTTTACCCCGCCATGATCCCCTTTAATAAGCATGGTTTGTTCTGCCCAAGGCGGGGCGGGGATCCGGGATTCACGATTCGCCCCTCTCTCTCAGGCGGAAGAACAAAACTACCTCAGGTTCTCCCTTCCTGTCGTTCTGTTGGTAATTTCAGAAGCTGCTAACTGAGCTTCTAACTGGACCCTTTGCCCCTCGTCCTTTCTCTCATGAATAAAATATACAGCAACATGAGCAATAAAACCTGGCTGACAACATATTAATAGCGCATTTACATTCAGCCACGACTTGGCCCTCCCCTATTGTGCGTTCGGCAATTAACGCTCTAAATTAACACTTTTGAAGAATAAGCGCAATTCACCGTAAAACGACCAGTGGCCGCACAGTAACACCTAGCAATCAATATTTATGATGTGCCCTTTGGAAGCCGGCAGGTTTCCTGAACGGGAGAAAGTGATTGGGTGTAAAGTTTCACACTGAGTGGTAATTGGCTGAGCACTAGAGGTGTGTTATGGGAATTCTAAAAGGTCAAGGTTCAAACCCACAACTTCTCTCCCTCTGTCTGAGTAAAGTGACTAGGACAGAAACAGCAACATAAATGCTCACTAGCCTGGATAGACTGTGGAAACCATAGAGCAATGTACTATGGAAATATATACATTTCAAGGTGTATTGTACTGTACAACAGCAACAAATATTTTTATTTATTCAGCCATAGAAATGATGGAGCATCATCATGGGTATTGCAATCTAAATGAGAGGGATGAGGGACCCAAAGGCTAATAGTGTGTACATAATACATGGAGAAGATCCCTCTCAGTACGTCTTGTATGGCAATGGTCAACAAGTGGTAGACTGTCGCAGCGTGGAATTCATTTTCTTACTCAATAATAGGTCTGTCACGATCGTCGGGAACAGAGGACCAATGCGCAGCGTTAGTTGCGAACATATTTTATTAAATAGAGTAATCACCCGAACAAAACAACAAACGTGACGTCCACGGTCTAAACCAAACCAACTGGAACATGATCCCACAACACCTGTGGGAAAACAGCTTGTCTAAATATGGTTCCCAATCAGAGACAACCAGCAACAGCTGACACTCGTTGCCTCTGATTGGGAACCACTCTGGCCAACATAGAAATATAACTACTAGAAAAACAAATGAAACTCACACCCTGGCTCAACATACAAGTGTCCCCAGAGCCAGGGCGTGACAGTACCCCCCCCCTAAAGGACTCCGACCGCGCCAACTAAATACCACAGGGGAGGGACCGGGTGGGCACTCCGCCTTGGCGGCGGATCCGGCTCCGGGCCTGATCCCCACTCCCTCTCCAACCCCCCAAAGTACCCCTGGTCCGGTCTGGCCCCGCTGACCGGAGCTGGACTGCACACTGGTGGAGCGGATTGCTCTAGCTCCGGCGTGAAGCAGCTGACCGGTGCCGGACCAGGCACCGGTGGAACAGGCACGGGCCGTGCCGGACTGACGACGCACACCACTGGCTTGGTGTGGGGAACAGGCCCGGGCCGTGCCGGACTGACGACGCACACCACTGACTTGGTGTGGGGAGCAGGAGCGGGCCGGACCGGGCTGGCAACGCGCACCATTGGCTTGGTGCGGGGAGCAGGAACGGGCCGGACCGGGCTGGCGACGCGCACCATTGGCCTGGTGCGGGGAGCAGGAACAGGCCGGGCCGGGCTGGCGACGTGCACCATAGGCTTGGTGCGGGGAGCAGGAGCGGGCCGGACCGGGCTGGCGACGCGCACCATTGGCCTGGTGCGGGGAGCAGGAACAGGCCGGGCCGGGCTGGCGACGCACACCATAGACTTGGTGCGGGGAGCAGGAACAGGCCGGGCCGAGCTGGCGACGCGCACCATTGGCTTGGTGCGGGGAGCAGGAACAGGACGGGCCGGGCTGGCGACGCGCACCATTGGCTTGGTGCGGGGAGCAGGAACAGACCGGACCGTACTGGGGACACACACCACTGGCCCTACGCAGGGATCTGGAACGGGCCGGACCGGACTGGTAACACACCCCAGTACCTCTCGCCGTGCATCTACACCTTCCTTCCCCTCTTTGACCAGTGGCCCCCGTAACCTGGCGGCCTCCTCTGCCAACCCGCTGGGCCGCTCTATCGCGGTCTCCTGCTGCCCCGTTGTCCACGGCGTTAGCCCCCCCCTAAAAAAATTCTGGCCTTCTCTCCTACCCGTGGACCAGGTCTCCATACTTTTCGCCAGCCTTTCGCCCTTCTGCTTCCACGTCAAGCCCCTCTCTTGCTCACCCGGCTTGACCCAGTCGAGGAGGCGCTGGATATCCGCCAGAGATTTCCCTGGCGATGGCTCCTGGACCCGCTGCTTGGTCCAGTTCTGGTGGGATCTTCTGTCACGATCGTCGGTAACAGAGGACCAATGCGCAGCGTTAGTTGCGAACATATTTTATTAAATAGAGTAATCACCCGAACAAAACAACAAACGTGACGTCCACGGTCTAAACCAAACCAACTGGAACAAGATCCCACAACACCTGTGGGAAAACAGCTTGTCTAAATATGGTTCCCAATCAGAGACAACCAGCAACAGCTGACACTCGTTGCCTCTGATTGGGAACCACTCTGGCCAACATAGAAATATAACTACTAGAAAAACAAATGAAACTCACACCCTGGCTCAACATACAAGTGTCCCCAAAGCCAGGGCGTGACAAGGTCAACCTTGCATTTAACATTGTACTGAATTGGCACAGCGGGAACCTGTAGAAGTACCACTACCGTATACATGCACTCTCAAGGTATTTATTAGCTAGTATCTATGGTGAGAATGACCCTCTAAGGAGTTCAAAACGTCTGTCAGCTTTAGCTAACACCTAGCGTATCCCGTCAATATTCGCCTATGTTTGACAAAACTCTGACTACAAGCCCATCATATGATCTATAATTACTAAAATCAGATGTCAACGCTTTCTTTAACAGATAACTGATTATGCAAACTGATTATGTAGCTGAGTAGTATACTGAATATTATGATTTGCACATACATATTTCAGCACCAACAAAGTCATCAATATTAAATGTTCTGCTCCGGCGCAAATAAATAGATTAAATGGCAGAGAGATTAAACTAATTTTGTCCACTCATATCATGAACACCCTACACGTAAACTGCACACAATATTTAAGTCGCTGCATGCAGATATGTCTTTATTTAAAATTGCCTCAGAATTATTAATGTATGAGTGTGAATAAATATTTAGTATATGGGCTAGGCCCTACTCAATGTGCATAGCTGAAGTAAGACTGAACAGTACAGTAATGAATAGGAAGTATGAACCAGGAGCATCTTAGAGGGTGGGTTTAGCTTGGCTATAATGAACTATAGTATCAAATCTCATCATCATTCATCATCATTTTCTTAACACGAGTGTCCAGAATAAAGGCATTACAATTAGGGGCCAAAGATTCCTTGTTGGACAACCCCCCCAAACACAGACACCACCAGGGAATCATTGTTCATTAGAGGGAACACCACCGTGCACCACCACCACCAGGGAAAAGGTCTCCCACCTGGAACCAAGTAAACCAGTCTGCCCAGTCAGGAGCCTGTTAACCAGTAGCTGAGGGAACAATACTTTGGATCCAGCCACGGCTCATTTGGAGCATTCCTCCTCTCCCTCCTGTCTCCTGCTGCCACACCGTACTGCTCTCTGCTTGCATCCCAGAATACATTGCATGTCTGCAAAGCAGAGATTGGTGGCTCAGAAGCCTCCCAAAGCTGCCTAAAACCTTTTCTCTCATGTTTCCGAGGCAGAGAATAAGCCAAACGTCTCCGTTTTAGTTTCGCTTGGCGTGACGATGTGGCTCAGAAGTGTTGGCATTAGAAGGAGGAGGGAGGAAGCAGCGGAAAAACTTGGAGTTAGAGCATGCCCATTACACACCAGCTAATGAGTCTCAGACTGAGACAGGTTTCTTTTACACTCATTACATTTCTATAGGAAAGAAGGGAAAACAAGGAATAACTTTTACTCAATGTTTTAGGAGCTTTTAGGATGTGCAAAAGCATGGCTGTTTACTGTTTTCCAAAATTTGACAAACATCACCAAAATAAATACAAAATAAATAATCATAATCATAATATTAACAATAATAATATTGCCCTTTTTGCTGTTATTGCATACTAGAAAATATCCCTGTAATTCCACATCAGAATATAAAACGGTATAATGTATGTGGTAAAAGCTACGGGAAACGGGAAAGAGCTAGGCTAAGTGAGAGGCTAATGTGACATCACTGTATTCATTCATATGGTAAAAACATGCAGCAAACAATAGAGCAATGCGGAAAATGACATATCACTTCCCATTTCTGCCAGCATCCATTCTTATCCGGTGGAATATAGTCTATATGATATACTGTATATCCATCCGATTGGAAATGATGCTTTGCAGAAATCAGTTTTCAGGCAGCAAGCAGATGAGGCTGCTCTCAGCAGCATGTATAATAAATCAAGTTTATAATGGCTTCCGCTGAAAGCATGACAAAAACACACACAAAAAAGCATTGAGCAAATCCCATATGGAGACCAATGGAAGAGACCAATGACAGTACGCTTTTCTACTTTTCTCCATCAAACATGGGCTGGGGAAAACATGAAAAAATGAAGGGTTTTCTGTAAATAAAATATTACTCTGTGGACCCATAGTTCCCTTGAACTATTTGCTTTCAAAAATGAATATCAATTATGTGTGGGAATTAGGTGTCTCCAGAAGAATACAAACATCACATTTGAAATTGAAATGCCAGATAAGACTCGTTCACACAGAAAACTCAGGGAAGAAACAAGCTTTTCATTATCGGAGGAAATCCCTGGTGTTTATAGCTGTCAATACAGATCGAATTCATGTTGTTGGTGTATTAATTACGGCAAAGTCACCCACATTTAGATTTGATCCTCATGGCAAGTGTATGTGTATAATATTTAAATGATTTTTCTGATACAACATGTTTATCGACACGAGTATGCTGACAACGTGCATAGAGGTTATGGGGTCACGGACAGACAATTATCAATAAGGAGTGGCGTCGACAGTGTTGTTGTAGGAGGATTTTCATGTCAAATTAAACAGAAAAACAACTCTTCAAGCCTTTCAACTTGAATCTCAAATTGCATGCTGAGATGCAAGTGCATTTCAAATGAGCAAGCAAGCAAAGTGTGTACATAACAAAATGTGTACATGTGCGTACTTGTGTGTGTGTGTGTGTGTGTGTGTATGCGTGTGTATGCGTGTTTGTGCATCCATGTGTACGTTTGAACGTCTGCGTCCTTGTGTCTCTCTAGCCATAAATCCACTTCTCAAGCAGCAAACAAGAGGGAGATAAATACTAGCTACAGTCCATATTGGCTGTTGTTGGTTTGGGTTATTTTCACCAAATGAATGCAATTGTGTTGAATAGTGAGCCGGAGAGAACACATACAAATCAGCTAGATTAGTATTCTCCTGCAGCGCCCTGCACACTTTGTCAGGCAGAGCTCTCTAATGGGAATTAAATGTCCTGGTTCTCTGACCTGCACATCGCTGCCTAGTGCCTAGCCTACACATCACCCTGCAGAGAGACACTGCCATCTTTGGGCTATAATGGATGAGATGAGGAGTATAGCTCATAGTTCACTGACACTTTACTATAGGTCACTTGAATAGGCAATGTATTCATAAAGCCTTTATAACATGTATATGAGAGATTATAACATCCGTCATAGGCTTTCATTATCATTATGAACAATATGTCCTTCAAAATAAATATGCAGAGCAACATGTAAATTGTAAGGCTGAGTGCTGTTAGACCTCTTGGCCCAACACAGTTTGGGAAATGGAAAAATGCCAAAATACCAAAACATAATTTTGCCACCAAGTCTGTTAATATTCTGCTGCCATGGTTCAGCACACCAAAGAGAAACACAATATACCACATTTTATAATTATGAAAGCAGCGAGAGCTTGGGAACCGTCAGTTCATTAGTGTTTATCTATTTAAAAAGAACTAACCAGATGTGTGAGTGCTGAGTAGTGCTGGGTAGGGGTTCTACATGGGACTACAGTGCAGTTATTACACAGCAGACACATTTGGCTCTACACAGGGCTTCTAAACAAAGGGTGTAAGTGTAGAGACAGTCTGCCACAGTGAGGAAGTTTGCCACAGTGAGACAGTTTGCCACAGTGAGACAGTTTGCCACAGTGAGACAGTTTGCCACAGTGAGGCAGTTTGCCACAGTGAGACAGTCTACCACAGTGAGACAGTCTGCCACAGTGTGACAGTTATGCTAATAGAGAACATGGTAGGAGATCAATGCCACACACTGCATTGTGCCACTGTGTCAAACAGCCAGGACTGACTGTTACTGCTACAAGATTCGAATAGGTAGTTCTAAAGAATGAAGGATTCCAGGTTAACACTCGCAAACCGAGCACACACACACACACAGAAAGCAATATAATTTCTCAGAATACACATCCACTTTACCTTTTTCAGAAGGTTTTCCACTTCAGTTTCATACATGAGAGAGTGTGTTTCATGGCATGGCAGAGTAACAAAGTCGATCCTACTTGTGTTGAAGGCATTGTAGTGTAAGAGGAAAGACAGCGAGAGCTTCTGTTCTCCGGGGCCTCTGATCTGAGCGTCACGACTAAACAAATTAAACTTGGAAGCCGTCTGCCTCGCATGCAGAAGAAGAAATCAGCATATAGACAGGAAATACAAAGGTGGAGTAAGATCTAGTACACACCATTCTCTTTTATGTCACGTGTAAAACACAGAGAGAAATATGATTAATTGTCAACTGTCTTCTTGGAGATTTCTTGCTTTATTTCTGAGAAAGGTGAACATTCTTTATGGAAGCATAAGTATATGTGTAGGTACAATTCATTCAGTCGTGTGCAATGACTGTGTGGGTGTATATGTTTTGCATGAGTGATTGTATGTTTGCTTGTAGCGTGTGTCTGTTTACATACAGTGTGTGCGTGTTTGTGTGCGAGTCCGCTTGAGTGTGTGACTGCATCTGTGTCTGTTCCTTGACCCAGCGCTCATCCCCAACTGAACTACCCATAGCTCGATACATATCAGCCCAGGGACTTTGTGTGTGTGTGTGTGTGTGTGTGTGTGTGTGTGAGTTTATGTCCATCCTCTACGGGGGACTGGAGGAAGGCTTCAGTTGAGGAGACAGATGTGAGGAGACAGCTAGAGTGGTCACACACACCCTGAGGCTCGACAGGGCCACAGGCCGACGCACAGACTCTCTCAGGATGGGGAGTCAGAATCCTTGTACACGGAACGGCTCGCACGGATAAGACACTCCGTCCAAATGAATCACTACTTTTACTCAAGCCATAGTTATAGTCCCTCCTTCCACATATTATATTTGCCAAGTATCATGTAGAAAGGAACCAGAGCACATCCGTAGTGTTGGATTCCTGTGTCTCACCCGTTTCACATCAGTCCCCTTGAGATACAGTCTCCTGTACAAATACCCAGAACATTGGCTCTCAGTGTGCATAGCAAGTTAAACAGACACTATACACATACAGTCACTACAAGTTAAAGAGAATCTCTACAGTCACTACACACATCCTAAGGGCCGCCTGCAGTCATTAATGCAGAGAGTGAAACTAGAGGTCAGGGACCCTGGTACTTTAAATGTGCTGCTCAATTTGTGATAGACAAATCATCCTGCAGCTGGTAGGCGGACAGTCGATTTCCCTCCTGAGACGGCCCTAGCTAGTGGTACTTCTCTTATCTCCAGAGACTGGGCACTAGAACATGCTAATCAAATCTCCAGGTCTGACTCTCTTCTCTTTCTCTCATTCTCTCTCTCTCCTTCGCTTTAGTTCTCTCGCTCTCTCTCTCTCGTTCTCTCTCTCACTATCCCTTCTCTTTCGCCATCCTTTGGCTGAAGTAGTTTGGCCATTTCAGATACACTCACTAAATCTGTAACATTATTGACTGCGGTCACGCTTGATAGAGTTTGGAGGGCCTTTCTAAAAGAAAAAAACAACAGCCTTGACTGAACACAGCTTAAACAAGTTTATCTTCTGATAAAGTGGGAAATGCCATACTTTTTTTGTTTTGGGTAAAAGGATGAAGAACAAGCAACAAAATGAAAAGGAAACCGCAGGGGTTAATTTGCTCTTTGGGGTATTTCCGACAAAAGCAATGTATTTGTTGTGAAACACTGTAGGGCTGTGATTTTCCAAAAAAATATCGCAACAGGAGTTGAAGTAACACCTATCAGTTACTCAAACCATGCTGGCGACAACAATACTTTCTCTTCTCCTTCCCCATAGATGACACGAGAGGAGGGAGATGCCATATATGTCTCTCTCAACCCTTCCCCTCCCTTCTCTCGCCATCCCACCTTTTCTCGCTCCATCCATCCCTCTCTCTTTCTCTCCCTCCCTCAATCTCCTTCTCTCTCTCACACTTATGCACACTCTCTCACACCCCCTCCACAGTTCCTTCCCTCGCTCTCTTTCTCTCTCCATCTCACCCTCCCTCTCTTTCTCTCTCCATCCCACCCTCCCTCTCTTTCTCTCTCCATCTCACCCTTCCTCTCCTTCTCATCTTCTCATGCTGGTCTGAGGATCATTGTGAGACCTAGACAGGCCTATTTCTGGGCTGCTATCAGGCTCCCCCGGGGGCTTACTCTGTCTGTCTGAGGAGAGTGAGCGATGGAGCCATCCTAAAGGAGAGGACTGCTAGAGCCTCACACACACAGACGGGCAGCCAGCGCAGAGAACACACACAAACACACAGGGAGAGACTAAACAACAACACATAAATGGGTCACAACAACATCTAATGGCCATCAGGAAGGACAGATCCAAGCATTAGTGACATTCAACTATTGACAATAACACATAGGATAGAACATAGGATAACACATATGATAGAAAATAGGATAGAAAATAGGATAACTAACACATGAAATTACTAAAATTAACACAGGATAGAAAATTGATTATCTCTCTATCTCTCTCTTCCGCTCTCTCTGTCTCTCTTCTCTCTCTCTCTATCGCTCTGTCTACATCTTTGTCATTCTCTCTCTTCTCTCTCATTCTCTCTCTATCTGTGTCTCTCTCTCTCTGTGTGTGTGTGTCTCTCTCTACTTTGAGTCATCGGGAACATCAGGTTCTGTTAGGCTTTCCTCTGGACATTTTCTATAGCAACGTGCAGTGATACGAGTCCTCTTCTCCCCAGCAGCACTGTGTAAATATGAATAGGAAGCTGCATGCATTCACTCATAAGGACACATTGTGAAGGATGGATAGGGAAGGGGATGAAAGATAAAGACAACACAACACAATGCTCCATGCTTCAGGACACAACACTGACAACTACAGTCTGGATGACCAACTGTTCACTCACTCTTTCTCCTTCTCACTTTCTCCATCTCTCTCTCTCTTTCTCTCTTTCATGCCCACCTGTCTCTCTTTCTGTTGCTCTTTCTTCCTCTTCTCTTTCTCAATCTTTCTCCCTCCCTCTCATGCCCATGGCTCTCTCTCTCTCTCTCTCTGTCTGTTTCACCCTTCCTTTCATCCATTATCCAGAGAGTACCACGACCTCAGAAACGGAGCAGATTTTACTCGGACTATTGAAAGGCAAGTAGATTTCAAACCTCTCTCTCGCTGCGCACAGACACACACGCACGCACACACGCACACTCTTACCTTGTGACTTCTGAAACCTTTTTGAATTATACAAAGGAAGCGGCAGTAGAAGATAGCACCATTTAACAGTGACTGTGACTGTTTTTTTACTATACAGTGTATTTTTTTGTCTAAACCAATTAGAACAAACAGCCAGCCTTTGAGTTGGGGTCACGATATTCTCCAGTTATTCTGAAGTGTGAGCACTTGAATCAGACCCCTCTGAATCAGAGAGGTGCATGGGGCTGCCTTAATTGACATCATCGGTGCCCGGGGAGCAGTTGTTGGGGGTTAACGGCCTTGCTCAGGGGCAGAACGACAGATTAATACCTTGTCGCCTCTGGGATTCGATCCAGCAATCTTTCAGTTACTGGCCCAACACGCCTACCCGCCAGGCTACCTGCCCCAAGGAAACACCAACATACAGCGCACTCTGTAATTATTGGGACAGTGACACATTCTTTGTTGTTTTGGCTCTGTACTCCATCACTTTGGATTTGAAATGATACACTGACTATGAGGTTAAAGTGCAGACTGTCAGCTTTAATTTGAGGGTATTGTCATCCATATCGGGTGAACCGTTTAGAAATTAAAGCAGTTTCTGTACATAGTATTGGGACAAATTTTTTTATAATGTTACCGTCCCAGTAATTACGGAAGGCACTCTAAAGTGTCTTAATAGGGTGTTTGGCTAACACGAGCCAGAACAGATTCAATGCACCTTGGCATAGATTCTAAAACTGTCTGGACCTCTATTGGAGGGATGCGACACCATTCTTCCATGGAAAATTCCATCATTTGGTGTTTCGTTAATGGTGGTGGAAAACGCTATCTCAGGTACCGCTCCAGAATCTCAATTGGATTGAGATCTGGTGACTGAGACTGCCATGGGATATGGTTTACATCGTTGTCATGCTCATCAAACCATTCAGTGACCACTCATGCCCTGTGAATGGGGGCATAGCCATGGTAGCCAAAACAATGGCCAAAATAATGACCTGTAAAGAACAAGGCCCGCACACTGTTAAAGATCCCAATTCACTGCTTTATTGACAACGTTTCGATCCGAAACGGATCTTCGTCAAAATAATGACCTGCCCAGCTTTGTTATACAAGCATGATGTGATGTTGATTGCTTAATTAACTCAGGAACCACACCTGTGTGGAAGCACCTGCTTTCAATATACTTTCACATATGGATGCTCACACACACTTCCAATAAATATTATAGACTGACAAGTCATTGATTCATTCTGATCACACCTAATACCAACAGACAGAAAAACAATGATAGACAGCCCAATCAAAACAGGATGAGGAAATACTCTCTGATGTTAGCTCAAGATGGTCGCTAAAATCGATTTTTCATTGAAAAGGGAACTGAACAGAAGGAAAGAAGCAACACACAAAATATTAAATGTCTCCCCCAGCAGGATATGGTGGCATAATATAACATTTATTCTCCGCAGTGCTTAGAGAATCAAATTTGAGAGAAAAATGAGTGGAGCACTTGAGGACCCGCTGGCAGCCGCGTGCCTTCCAGATACATACAGGCTGTACAGGCGCACACACACGCACACACACACACACACACACACACACACACACACACACACACACACACACACACACACACACACACACACACACACACACACACACACACACACACACACACACACACACACACACACACACACCGTACAGGCACCACTGTTTCTAAGCGGACTGCATGCTGCTTTAAGTAGCATTGTGATGCCTTTCTCCTGAAACAGGCATATTAAATTTCTAAACTAGAGGATGTGAGAGGGGGAAAGGGGAGGGAGAGAGAGAGAAGGGGCTGGGGGAGAGAGAGAGGGGTGGAGGAGAGGAGAGAGGGGGAGTCAGAGAAAGGAGAGAGATAGAGGAGAGGAAGAGAGGGATAGAGATAGAGAGAGGAGAGGACGAGACAGAAAGATAAAGAGCAGTTAGTATAACACTGTATGTATAACACTGTACATAGCCATAATATGACATTTGAAATGTGTCTATTCACTTGAAACTTGTGAGTGTAATGTTTACTGTTAATTTTTGATTGTTTATTTCACTTTTGTTTATCTATTTCACTTGCTTTGGCAATGTAAACATATGTTTCCCATGCCAATAAAGCCCTTTGAATTTAATTGAATTGAGCGAGAGTAGAGTTTAGTTTACTTCATTAGGATCCCCATTAGCCTCTGCACATGCAGCAGCTACTCTTCCTGGGGTCCACATAAAACGTACAAATACATTATAAGTAAATAGGAAAGACACCAAGAGACAACAAAAATACTATTTACACACTATTCATACAGTATATACATATTCTTATATACAGTACAGTTAAATTAGATATTTAGAAAGAGGAGAGGTGCTGTGATACAATATGTTTTTTATCAGTTTTTTAAAGCTACAGAGAGGGGAGACGAGAGAGAGAGAGAGAGAGAGAGAGAGAGAGAGAGAGAGAGAGAGAGAGAGAGAGAGACAGAGGAAGCGAGGAATAGAGAGAATAGAATAGAGAGAGAAATATGATATGAAGAGACAGATAGAGAGAGAGAAGAGAGGAGGAGATGGGACAGAGAGCACGAGAGAGAGAGAGAGAGAGAGAGAGTGAGAGAGAGAGATTTATTCTGCTATTTCAACTAGCTCTTTCGTATCGCACACACTTTTGACTTTACTCTTATGCAATATATATCAAAGTTGTCACATCTGAAGGGGCACTACCGTCGGTTGAAGAGCTACAGTATCTAGGTTGAGCCACTCCCTTGATGAATGCAGAGTCATAATTAACATTTTAAAGGTTATAGTATCCATGGAGATACATACCTTAAACAGGCCATATGTTAGTTTGTCTTTCGGGGGCTTCGCAATTCAAGTCCTGTTTTTGTGTAGCACACGGGGGGCCAGTATGAAAAATGTATGCACTCACTAACTGTAAGTCGCTCTGGATAAGAGCGTCTGCTAATTGACTAAAAATATAAAAATGTGTGAAACTTACTCTTCAGCCTGAAGGGATGTGTGAAACTTACTCCTCAGCCTGAACTGTCGCTACTTGTGCAGCAAATTGTTAACTTTCCGGTGGCGCTGACTGGTAAGACACTTCGGGAGGGTGGTGACGTGTGCTAGCAAGTCACATTGTCCTAGAGAGATTTACATGGTTATCAAAACGTCATGCCATGGTAAACCTATACAAAACACAGCCCTTATTTTAAGTATTTCTAAAATCCCCTATGGGAAAAATGATTGGAACCATTTCCCTGTTTGACTGCTAGGTTTTATCTGTATTATTGTCACGCTGTCAGTGGGTGCTGTAAGTGGGTGTGGTGCAGGAATCAGATGCAGGACGCAGAAAAATAAGTCCAATAGACTTTAGTGAACAGCACACTCAAATTCACGAGTCAAACGCCCGGAGGCGAGAAAGTCCGCACACAGGCGAAAACCAAACGGCGCACAAAACAGTGCGTAAATAACCTCCGAACACAGAGGAGGAAAATATGAAATGCACATGGCAAACAGTAGCACACAAAACACGACAGCGAAACAATAACACACAAACACAGACACACACAACGAGAACTAAATAGAACACTAACGAGGACTAACTAGACACAGGTGTACAACATCAAGACCAAACCAAACGAACATGAAACATAGATCCGTGGCAGCTAGTACTCCGGAGACGACGACCGCCGAAGCCTGCCCGAACCAGGAGGAGGCGCAGCCTCGGCCGAAACCGTGACAGTACCCCCCCCTTGACGCGCGGCTCCAGCCGTGCACCGACCCCGGCCTCGGGGACGACCAGGAGGACGCGGAGCAGGGCGCGCGGGATGGTCCCGGTGGAACTCCGACAGGAGAGATGGGTCTAGGATGTCCCTCCGCGGCACCCAGCACCGCTCCTCCGGGCCGTACCCCTCCCACTCCACGAGATACTGGAGACCCCCCATCCGGCATCTGGAGTCCAAGATGGACCGAACGGTGTACGCCAGAGCCCCTCGATGTCCAATGGGGGGCGGAGGAGTCTCTCCTATCTCATTGTCCTGGAGTGGACCAGCTACCACCGGCCTGAGAAGAGACACATGGAACGAGGGGTTAATATTCTTATATTCAACAGGTAGATGTAACCTATAACACACCTCGTTCAATCTTCTCAGGACTTTAAAGGGGCCCCACAAACCGCCGACCCAGCTTCCGGCAGGGCAGGCGGAGGGGTAGGTTTCTGGTAGAGAGCCAGACTCGATCTCCGGGTGCGTACACCGGCCCCTCACTGCGGTGGAGATCGGCGCTCGCCTTGTGACGAAGGACGGCCCGCTGCAGGTGGACGTGGGCAGCGTTCCACGTCTCTTCCGAGCGCCTCATCCAATCATCCACCGCAGGGGCCTCGATCTGGCTCTGCTGCCACGGTGCCAGAACCGGCTGGTAACCTAATACACATTGAAAAGGGGTTAGGTTAGTAGAGGAGTGGCGGAGAGAGTTCTGGGCCATCTCGGCCCAGGGAATGTAACGCGCCCACTCCTCAGGCCGGTCCTGGCAATACGACCTCAGAAACCTACCCACATCCTGGTTGACACGTTCCACCTGCCCGTTACTCTCCGGGTGGTAAGGCTAACCGAGACCCCCAAACGCTCCATAAACGCTCTCCACACACGGGAGGTAAACTGGGGGCCTCGATCAGACACTATATCCTCGGGGACCCCGTAATGCCGGAAGACGTGGGTAAATAGGGCCTCAGCGGTCTGTAGGGCAGTAGGAAGACCCGACATAGGGAGAAGACGACAGGCCTTAGAGAACCGGTCCACAACGACCAGGATGGTGGTATTCCCCTGAGAGAGGGGAAGGTCTGTTACAAAATCCACCGAGAGGTGGGACCATGGTCGTTGTGGAACGGGTAGGGGCTGTAACTTACCCCTGGGCAGATGTCGGGGCGCCTTACACTGGGCGCACACCGAGCAGGAGGAGACGTAAACCCTCACATCCCTAGCCAAAGTAGGCCACCAGTATTTAGTGCTAAGGCAATGCACTGTCCGGCCAATACCCGGATGTCCAGAGGAGGGTGACGTGTGAGCCCAGTAGATGAGTCGATCCCGAATCTCGAGCGGAACGTACTTCCGACCCTCAGGACATTGTGGAGGGCTGGGGTCGGTACGCAACGCTCGCTCGATCTCGGCATCGACCTCCCACACCACCGGTGCCACAAGGCAAGACTCCGGTAGTATGAGAGTAGGCTCAACGGACCTCTCCTCCGTGTCATACCGCCGGGACAGTGCATCTGCCTTGCCATTCTGGGAACCAGGGATGTACGTGATTTTAAATACGAACCTGGTGAGAAACATACTCCATCGAGCCTGGCGAGGGTTCAGTCTCCTTGCTGCCCTGATGTACTCCAGGTTCCCGATGGTCAGTCAAAATGAGGAAAGGGTGTTGAGCCCCTCAAGCCAATGCCTCCACACCTTAAGGGCCTGAACTACAGCTAACAGCTCCCTGTCCCCAACGTCATAGTTACGCTCCGCCGGGCTGAGCTTTTGGAGTAAAAAGCACAGGGGCGGAGTTTAGGTGGCGAGCCGGACCGTTGAGAGAGCACGGCCCCTATACCAGCCTCAGACGCGTCCACCTCAACCTGAAAGGGAATCGTGGGATCCGGATGCGCCAGCACCGGAGCCGCGTAAACAGGTCCTTCAGTCTCCCAAAGGCCCTGTCCGCATCAGCTGACCACTGCAGGCGCACCGGACCCCCCTTCAGAAGGGACGTGATGGGAGCTGCCACCTGTCCAAAAACCCCGGATAAACCTCCGGTAGTAATTTGCAAAGCCCAAGAACTGCTGCACCTCTTTTACAGTGGTTGGAGTTTGCCAATTACGCACAGCGGACACACGATCCACCTCCATACTCACCCCTGACGCGGACAACCGATAACCCAAAAAGGAGACCGACTCCTGGAAAAACAGACATTTCTCTGCCTTGACATATAGGTCGTGCTCCAACAGCCTCCTCAATACACGTCGCACCAGGGTTACATGCTCGCTCGGGTAGACGAGTATACCAGAATATCATCAATGTACACGACCACCCCTTGTCCCTGCATATCCCGGAAAATGTCATCTACGAAGGATTGAAAGACTGATGGAGTATTCATCAACCCATATGGCATGACAAGATATTCGAAATGACCTGATGTGGTACTAAACGCTGTTTTCCATTCATCGCCCTCCCTAATGCGCACCAAGTTATACGCGCTCCTGAGATCCAATTTTGTGAAAAACCGCCCCCCCTGCAATGACTCTGTCATGGTCGCAATCAGAGGGAGTGGATAACTGTATTTCACAGTAATCTGATTGAGACCACGGTAATCAATGCATGGGCGCAACCCTCCATCTTTCTTTTTCACAAAAAGAAACTCAAGAGGCGGGGAAGTGGAAGGCCGAATGTATCCCTGTCTCAAAGATTCGGCTATGTAGGTCTCCATAGCTTTTCTCTCCTCTTGAGACAAAGGATACACATGGCTCGATGGGAGCGCTGCTCCTGCCTGGAGATCAATCGCACAATCCCCCTGTCTATGGGGGAGGCAACTGCGTCGCCCTAGTTTTGCTAAACACAAGAGCTAAATCCCCATATTCAGGCGGAATGTGCAGTGCGGGCACTTGGTTTGGACTTTCCACTGAAGTCGCCCCCACGGAAACACCCAGACATCGCCCCTCACACTGAACAGACCACCCATCGAGAGCCCTCTGTTGCCACGAAATAGCAGGGTTAACAACTGCTACTTTTGAACTAACATAAACAACATTCCATCATGAAAAACATTTAACAAAGGCATAATCCTAATACACTACATTTTCCCCCTTCGAGACTAACTAAAAGTCTCGAAAACAAACAGAATAGGATTATGACCAGTAACAATTTATCTTATTGAGTATCTTTAACATTAAACCAAAAACATTCTCCTCTAGAGTGTAAATACCTTTCTATGAAATATGAATAAATGTTTATGAAGTGTGAATACATTACTATGAAATATGAACAAATCTTTATGGAGTGTGAGAGCGAAAAACTGTCTGGCAACCTTCGTTCCAAATCCATCCATCAATCAAGACAGTAAAATTCTCTCACGGTCCCTCTGCCCCAGGCAACCACCTAGGTACTCCCGATAAACTCATAAATCCCTATCAATGCATTTGAAACTATGATGCAATTAAATACACATGTAAGCCCCTGCAAACAAAATACTATCCAAAAAATGTCCACTCTAAGGCTGGTCAACCCATTGGACCCTACAGTGGACCTCTCCCTGCCTAGACTCCCTGTCCCTAAGCATCAACGAAATAAACAAAAACATCTAAGTTCCCCACATGTATTCAATAACATCAAATATCATTCTACAAAAATTAATACCTAAGAATATGACACAAATTATGTATTACACATGCAAATATGTCTATATTTCATTGCAGACACTGGAATGTAGTCCACTACACTTCATCTCCTCTGTAGTCTCCTCTTCCAATGTATTGTTGATGATGGAATCGGAATCTTTCCACACCTTCTTTGTTCCATCTCCTCCAGTCATTGTCCTTTCATATTGTCCCTTCATATTGTCCTTGTTTGAGTATTTCAATCTCCACATATTCCCCCAAATGCTTCTGGAAGAAAAGAAAAGACCAAACAGTATATTTTGCAAAACAACACTTTCAAATTAAACATCAATATCAACTAAGAATATAAAAACTATATATAAATGATGTATGAATCAATATAAATGATAGAATAATGAACTAGGATAATACGATTCATTCATACACTTCCCCCCTTTGATTCATAACATCATACTAAAATCACCCTAATATTGAAAAACATTTTGAAAAATTATCAAATATTCAAAAAGGATATTTATCATCCAGTTCCACTTGTCCATCTTCATCCAGATCAGGAACAGTCAACAACGGCATCTGAGTGTTGTCTCCAGGCATCCCTACTCCAACCTATCTCAATCATAGCTTTCTCAAAGGTCAGTAACAAATTACAATCACACACAGTGCTATCAAAACTGCTATTAAAATGTAATCCATCACTGCTCCTACTGGCCTAACTGATCTTGCAACCAAGTCTTCGCTGACCATCCAGCTCCTTCAGATCTACCAAATGCATCCCTTATATTCTTCAATGCATATATAACCCTAGTGATAATATCTGAACTATCTGGACTCAAAGTATAACTAATATTATCAATATGATCTTCCCAAATGTTACACCATACCATGGAAAAAGTCCCCCCTTCTCCCTTAGATTTATCCTTCAATGATAGGCTTGAAGACTATGACATGTCGCCATGTCTCTTTTCACCCTATTTTCAACCCTATATTTAGATTTATCTATGTCCGGTGGTACCCCTCTTTTAATGGTAAAAGCCTCATATGGAAGCTTCAACGTTGACATGTAACAACATCCTGTCCATCCATAGGGTAAGAATATATATGCTTCATCACCACAAACCCTCCAAATATCTCTAAAATTCCCAATAGTCACATTGTCAGGCAAAAGCTAATCTTTTAACCATCAAAGTCCTGCTGTTCCTACTACCTGGAACATAAAAAGTAACATATTTCTCATTACTATCCTTAAGGTCATGCATACCCAAAGTTATCATATACTCATCACAATCTGATATTCCCATAAACATACCCCTTACCTCATATGTTTTATTAGAACAAAAACAACTTTTAGCCCTCACTGGTTTCACCTCCAATGCTTCAGGGTTCGCTGTTACCTGATTTTACTTCCCATCTAACAAATTCACACAAGTTAATTCACTTAACCCAATAACACTTAAACCTAGGCTTAAACAAATGTTTTGACAACGACATTATTTTATCTGTTACTGATTGTTGTTGCTGATACAACAGTCATGACAAAGCATAAGATTGACACATACTTGATAGAGGTCGAGCGACCGTCTCTAAAATGGAACCCCACGTCTCTGGTGCTGGAATTCTCAACAGACATGGACCCTCAAGATTCCTCACTGATCTTACAGAATGAGCTAGCTGGAACCAAAGATTCCTACCTGCCCATCTATCTTTAATTTTCACAACAGAAGAATCAAACTACATGCATTTAGTTTCTCTCTTCCCTAACAAGCGGTACTGATCAGATACCTCTCCTTGTCTGTCATTAAAATCAAAGACCTCATCCTGTACCTCCATGATAGTATCCTTCACTATTTCAGATGAATCTATATTGACTCTCTATCCGTATCATAAACCCCTGAGTCTCTCTTGCTACCTCCTTTAATTTCAGAAAAGTTGTTGTCGGTGTCAGTGTCATACTTCCTACATTTGCTATTGCCATCGTATCATTAATCCCTTTCCAAAGTTACCATTAAAGTAGTTGATTTAGTTGATGTATTAACACTCTTAACTACTTCTAGTGGGAAAGTTACCGATATCCTCTGTGTATTATCTACTGTTGGAGTGACTACTGTAATCTACTCCTCCTGAACTCCTTTGGTGACTGTGGAAACTTCAACAGACTTCAAATCTTCCATTATAAGCGTCACTTTATGAATTACATAGCCCTTTAACCAATCATTCCTAACCGGAACAAATTTTAATGCTTGCACTAGATAAGTACATATATATTCTCCCTGATCTTTCTCTGTAACATTACGCAAAATAAGTGAACAGTCACTCATAACCCTCTTCCACTTCATATTGTTGTACAAACTATACCTCCTTTGACTAGGTGCAACAGCTTCTACTCCTGGTCCTGATAACAATACTTCTTCTCCATAATTATCTCTCCATGTGGGAGGAACGTCCCCATCCTAACCCTAATAAGTATTTTTCCCCCTAAAATTGGTGCTGGAGCTATTGGTTCCCTTATAATCAAATGCGATATATTTATGGCTTTAATAACTATCAATGTTGAAAGAGTTAAATTGCTTCTCACTGTTGTTTTAATATACTGAAGTGTTAATGTCATTATTGTTACTTCATCTAGTTTCCCCAAAGCTTTGAACTCTTTGCTTGTACTTCCATCTATCACCACTAGTGTCACTTTTTCAACTCTCAGTCCTACCTCTAATCCCTGACTTTCAAACTTTTGATTATAAAAAATACACCAACAATTACCTTGATCTTCTTGCTGGGAATTGTAAATATAGATACTCAATCACCCTCAATCTTCTCTTATCATTCAGCAACGCATCTGCTCCTAACAGATCTAAACCCCTAACATTGAAACTTAGCTTACTGTCTTAGAGTTCCTTCAACCCTAGTTCTCCTAACTTTTTTAATCTTTTCTCCTAACCTTTAAAAACCTTTTCCACTGATTTATTCACAAAATCCCTTTACCACCAAATTTTAGAATATGTGATTGGGAAAGTCCCCACCTGCTTCTGACTTCTTTACACACAGACTTGGCAAACGACTAAACATATTTTAGCCTAGCCTGAAATCTCTTGGTGTAAGAATGTAACCCAGAATAACAGTCACCCCTTTTAACTTTATTTTTCAGACAGATTGTCTAATAGGCAGTCTAATAGATTATTATCCTTCCTATGATATTATCTTTTTAAGCCAATATGATTCCCAAAAACCCTACTTTTTTAAAATCTTCTACCAGACAGCCGTCTAGTGTACATCTTATTGTACAGTTCAATTTACACAATGCATCTCTTTCCAACAATGCAATAGGTATATGTTCTAATATTAGTACGTCTATTTTAATTTCTCTTTGATTTTTATAGCAGAGCTCAATTGGTTCCTTAAGAGTAATTAGCTGTTTTACTACCTCAAATCCCTATCCTAATTAGTTAATTTTACATAGTGAGATGTTTAACCTCTTTAGGCTGAACATAGATAAAAGTTTTTCCACTATTCACTATCACTTCTCATAGTCCTCTGTTTTTACTTCAATTGTTATATATTTTCTCTTCTTCTCTAATCGGTGCTACCAGCTGACACCCCCCTTTCGGATCTTCTAGGCTCTAGACTCCTTGCTCCGGACCCCTGTAGGGGTTCACCTGGAGAACAGGTGATTTTGACTTGCCCCTGTATCTTCCTCTGAAATTCCCTCTGATGTTTCCTCCTGACTTGTTGCACTCACAGGTAAAGTGACCAACCTGTCCACAATTATAACATTCTTCTGAAAGTTGCTGGAAGTGTAGCTGAAATCTTCCTCCTCCTTCTAAGCCTTCTCGTCCTCTTCCTCTCCAATTCTGTGTCTGTCCAGGAACTGGCTGTGGATATGGAACACCTGGTACCCCCCTTGGTGGCTGGTACAATTGCGGTTGGCCTTGTTCAGTTGAAGCTGTAACAGTGATTGTTGATTTGGTTCACTCTGATTCTTCATAACCAAAGCTTCTCTTCTCCTTCTCCACCAGTTGTATGATTGAGTTTTCTGAGAGTTTCTTGATCCTGTTCTTTCTTGCTGTTGACATATCAGGATTCTTCAAAAGCTTATATTCTAAGTTCTGTCCTCAAAATATAATCTTCCATCAACTTCTTACTATTGGCCTTTCCTTGACCTCAATGTATTCTTCGTTCATCTTCATCTCTGATGCAATAATCACCCTGCTGGATGATCACTGGAAGCTGAGGATAAACATCCCTAAGCTCTACTTCCTTCTCGTAAGGTGGGTGTCTTTTTGCTGAATCCGTATGTGAGAAAGGTGTACTAACTTCTGCCATTAGTTTTTCTGTTGCCTTTCCTTCCTTTAGCATTTTCCTCTATACCTTTATCTTATCGCTGGAATCTTTTATCAGTTTTTGTTTGAGAATGAAGGGCAACTTTTGTTTCATTTGCCGGATAACCTAGCAATACCCTTAACTAAAGGATTATTATTTTGTACTATATCAACAGGTGTAATGACTTTCATAGCCTTGCTCTCCTTTCTCCCCATTATAACTACTCTTTTATATTCCTTTATTGTGACTTATTTTATTTTAGACAATATAGCCTCTGGCTTCCCCCCTTTAATTATTAATAAATCAATCAACCAAAATATGAATATTAAAAAATTCAATTATTTTTTTTATTCAAAAACCATTTATAATTAAAATAAAAAATCAATTAAAAAAAATCAATTTAAATTTATGAATAATTAAAACCAATTTTTTATTTCTATATCCTATCTTACCAATTTATCAATTAGTGGTGGCTATCTTACCACATCCCATCAGGAGTCAACCACATCCCAAGTTAGTCAACTTCAAAGCAATCCCAAAAACAAAGCCTTCTAACCTTACAACACTACAATTCCCATAAACCCCCTTGCTCTATAAGCACCTAATTATCTTAATTTTACAGAATAATGTCAGTACTCGATTTCCAACACAACTGTAATCAAAAGCAAGTGATGAACAGAGCCTCCCAAATGCAATTTTTAATGAATCAGTATTTGCCAAGCCTATGTGAAATTGTCATAACATCAAACATCCTGTAGGGGAAGATTTTGTAACCAGACCAGTACCAAAACCTTTTTGACTTGATCCTCTGTCGCGTCACGTGACGTGTACGTCAGCACCCCCTCTCTTTTTCTCTCCATTGTTCCTCTCATATGACAAAAGAACAGAGACACAAAAAGATTTTTGTAGTTAATGCAATCACTGAGTTATTTCAACCATATTCAATATTCCCCCACTCACATTCGCTTTAAGACTTAACTCAGGACTAAATAGATCGCTCAAAAACATTTTTATTTTATTTTAATCCGTCATTTAATTTAATTCATTATAATCCGTCAACATATATCTAATTTATAAATTCACTACATCTCAACAAATAGTTTCATTTTCAAACAACAGCCGCTTTAACGACTAAAAGATTCGTGTCCAAATCTCTCTTGTCTGTGGCTATTTCTCTGTCTCCCCCTGCAGCACAGCCCCACAGAAATATGACACTTTACCCACAATCCCCCTGTTGTAGTTTTAGTACCCACCGTGTTGTAGTTTAGTACCGTAAACCAACGTCTCATAATCTCGTGCAATAAACTCCAACTCCCACGTTTTGTAGTGTAGTGTCGTAAAATTAAACGCATGCGCAAATACATTTAACCATACGATTCCCAGACAACAGAACCCTAGCATTCCGCTACAGCTTCACCATTTTATACCTTATAATCAAACAATTACACGTAACAGAGCTCACAATTGCATAGAACTCTGAATTCTACACACACAGACATATTTTAAGAGGCTTATCCCATCGCAATGGACCCCCAAGGACACCCGTTAGCATGTAGCACGCAACACAATTAGCATTTAGCCTTAGCCTTTATGTACAATGTGGCATGAAACCCAACCAGCATTTAGCATCAGCATTAGCATTAGCCTTTAGCTACCCTGTGGCTTGCACCACGCCCTAAGTAACCTGCATTGTGCCTAAATCATTGTCCATTTATCCCCTTCTAACTTTATGCTGCCGTGAGATATGGATATTATATGAGCGGTCACCCCAAGCAGATACCCCGTCGGCTACAAGATGAGAATAACTTACAATATAACCGTCCACCTCATAGTTCCCAGAACTAACCTGACAACACCTAGCGCGTTACCAGGATTTATGGCCCATCCTATATGATGGCCCCCCTGGGGTCTTTATCAGATTCACAATGCCCTAATGTATACGTATCTCTGCCTTATTCACTTCCATCGATTGCTCTATAATTCTTCCCCCTATTTGCGCCAATTACCAATGCACCCAAAATTTAAAATAATTATTACAGACCCCCAGTCGACAGCAATAACGCCACATGAGGCACATTTCGGTCATAATGGTACATCGCTCCAGTGTACACAAACAGCATCCAAACTAACAAACTCCCAAAGCTTGTGAGCAAAACAACTCACCCTTTTCTGGCCATGACTTCAGAACGAGTTAGCTTGGCGGCTGAATGGAGCAAAGGAGAGATGCAGACCAGCCCCACATTGGACGCCATTTGTCGTATCGAGTAAATGCTGGCAATTATTGCTGATAAACAAAGGAGTCCGCTCATACTGAACCTGGATCATACGTTTTATTTATATCACAAGCTTTCAGCATGAGTTACAGACTTGCAGGGTCTGGAGAGCAGTGTCCTCGAATTCTAATGGCTGCTCTAACCCCCTATGCCCACAGCATATACTTATAAACAATGTGAAAATATGGGTGGCTCCCTCTGCGGTCCAATCACCCGTCTCCCCTGGGGCGTCACCCTATAACTGCTACTTTTGAACTAACATAAACAACATTCCATCATGAAAAACATTTAACAAAGGCATAATCCTAATACACTACACTAGTTATTGTGTTTCTATGTTGGCCAGAGTGGTTCTCAATCAGAGGCAACGAGTGTCAGCTGTTGCTGGTTGTCTCTGATTGGGAACCATATTTAAACAGTCTGTTTTTCCACAGTATTTGTGGGATCTTGTTCCTGTATAGGTTTGTGTTTTGCACCTTTGGACGTCACGTTATCGTTTGTTATCATTCTAATTAATAAAATATGTTCACCTTCCACGCTGTGCCTTGGTCCTCTGTACCCGACGATCGTGACAGAAGATCCCACCAATACAGGACCAAGCAGCGTGCCCAGGCAGGAGAGGAGAATTGGCGCCAACCGGGCAGTCGTCGGACAGGCGAAGGGCACCCCCAATAAATTTTTAGGGGGGGGCACATGGCAGGGACGACGGGGCCACTGGAGGCAGATAAGGGGCGAGTTGGTGGACGAGGAGAGAAGGCCACCGGGTTACGGGAGCCATTGGTGTATAGAGGGAAGGAAAATGTAGAGGCACGGCGAGAGGTACTGAAGTGTGTTGCCAGTCCGGTCCGGCCCGTTCCTGATCCCCGTGTAAGGCCAGTGGTGTGTGTTCCCAGTACGGTCCGGCCTGTTCCTGTCCATCGCGCCAAGCCTATGGTGCGCGTCGCCAGCCCGGCCCGGCCTGTTCCTGCCCCTCGCACCAAGCCTATGGTGCGTGTCGCCAGCCCGGCCCGGCCTGTTCCTGCTCCCCGCACCAAGCCAATGGTGCGCGTCGCCAACCTGGTCCGGCCTGTTCCTGCTCCCCGCACCAAACCTGTGGTGCGCATCGCCAGCCCGTGCCCGTTTCACCGGTGCCTGGTCAGGTACCGGTCAGCTGCTCCACACCGGAGCCTGAGCAATCCGCTCCACCGAAGTCCAGTCCAGCTCCAGCCAGTGGGGCTAGACCAGACCAGGGGCACTACGGGGGGTTAGTAGAGGGTGGTGGTCAAGCCCGAGCCGGAACCGCCTCCGAGGAGGAATGCCCACCCAGCCCTCCCCTGTTCGGGTGATGTTTAGGCGCGGTCGCAGTCCGCGCCTTTAGGGGGGGGGTACTGTCACGCCCTGGCTCTAGGGACTCTTTTAAGTTGAGCCAGGGTGTGTAGAGTTTATGTTTTGTGCTCGTTGTGTCTAGTCTAGTTTGTATATCTATGTTGCCAGAGTGGTTCTCAATCAGAGGCAACGAGTATCAGCTGTTGCTGGTTGTCTCTGATTGGGAACCATATTTAGTCAGGTGGTTTTCCAACAGTGTTTGTGGGATCTTGTTCCGTGTTGGTTTGTGTTTTGCACCTGTGGACGTCACGTATCGATTTGTTGTTTTGTTCGTGTATCATTTAATAAATAAGTATGTTCACCTTCCACGCTGCGCCTTGGTCCTCTATATCCGACGATCGTGACAATTATGACTCATACTGTGGTACTCTATGGATGAGTCAAGAGAAGAGGAGACATAGTTTAAGGTTCTGGGGATAATCCCATCAAGCAAAGAGAGTGAGTTTAAGAGATGGAGAGTAAGACTTAAAACGAAATGACGTGTCTTTCAACGTTACATTTTAGGTGAGGAGCCGGAGTTGGTGTAAGGCAGAGAAATCACTGGAAGGGGGCCAAATAATGAAAAAGCTTTGCAACACCTCACGCCTGACCCAGATCTGATTGCCTGTTTGTTATTGCCTTTTCATTTTCCAACAGATCAAGTCAGGCGATATCATAAACAACGCTGGGGCTCCAACAGATGCAGCAAATCGAACACAATTAGCCTTTGTCACAGAAGTCGTCATCATAAAGCCAGAGGAGGAAGAGAAGAGCAAATACTAGAATAGAGAAAACAGTGGAGAAAAGTAGCATCCACATTGTCCCACTCCACTTCTATTAGAACTGGAGATCAAACGCAGACAGGGCACCTTTTATTCTCATCCAGAGCCAGGAAGGGATGCCAGGAGGAGTGCATAGTGGATTACGGGCCTGTTCGGTTTCCAGTCAATGCCACCTCTCCTGTACCCTGACTTATACCTGCTCTGTTACATAACGAGCCCAGGATTCAGTGTAGTCTGCCCAAGGGTCCGTTGGCCCATACTGCTTTAAGAACATTATGAGAGAGATGCCCCAGGCTGGTGTGTGTGTGTTCTAACTTTATATACTGTAGTTTCATACTGCAATAGTCTATTACAGTATTTCTCTATCATTCAACCTTCCCTCTCTGTCTTTTTCTTCCCTTCTTCCTCCCTCTTTCCTCCTGTAGCAGTTACATGTGGCTAACTAGACTGGAGGCATCACAGGTACTTGAACATATGAGCTGCTGAGAGTGAGACTGGTCCCAAAGGCTCTTTCTTGAGAATGGATTCCTCTACTCGCACGCACACACACACACACCTCCACTGGCTCTGACTCAACCCCACCTGCGGGGATCATGCTATGCACTGTGGAATGAGAAGCAGTTTGCCACTGGGCCCAGACATCTTCTTTTATTGGCCTGCCAGCACATGTAATTGTATCATCACTATCATTTGTACTGCCGATCGTCCTCGCATGACGCTGTTTATTGTGGCGTGACAAGTCCAATTTAGTGGTTTCTGTAACTTCCTCTCTGATGGAAAATGGAAACGGTCCTGCATATGAAATAATACATAATTTCCTGGAATGTAGGCCTGGTTGGGGACACACCATAATCATATAGGACAGAGTTTTTGATTGTTAATGGTGTTAGTGTAATTATGATAATCATATTTGCTGCATTCCGATCGAATGAGAAATAGTATCCATGCTACTTTCTGACATTCTACGGTTCCCCTGAGGGTTTCGGTGTGTGCGCACGTGGGTGTGTGCACGTGTGTGTGTGCTCACGTGCATGCGTTCCTACTCATGTACAGTATAGGGAGGAAATCAAAAGGTCCAATCAATGGCTCACTAATCCCTTTAACATTTGACAGAGTTGATTTCCATGGAAACCCCTGTGCCCTGGCACCGAAGCGTCCAATCGTTTAACAGGCCACATGACCTCACTCAATAGGATTGAAACGCGAGGCCCACTATATTATGTAACTTAATTAGCTCTATGTTTCAGCCATGCTGAGAAACCAGGCTTTCTCAAATCAATTTGTCACTGCGCCCTGTACTCCACAGGGTCACGCAAAGTCCATCACTGTCCATTTCAACTTGGCTTTTTCATCTAGATCTATTTACTGTTAACCTTGTGCTTGTCGGTTTTGGTTTGTACCTGTAGCAGGCTAGCTGCTTATCGTCGCAACATTTGGACTGGAGCGAGATTAATTTTAGTGGAGCGGAGTAGGAGGAAGAGTTTTGATTTAAAGTTCCAGAACATCCTGTGGTGCCGTCTTTCCTCCATGACATTTAAGAAGCTGTCCTCAAAGCCAGCCAGACCCTGATAAAACCAGGGAGGGAGGGAGAGGAGAGGAGAGGAAGAGAGAAATGCAAGAGAGAGAAAGAGAGAGACTCAAAAGAGAGAGGCAAGAGAGAGAGAGAAAGAAAGAGAGAGGTTGTATACACCTTTCTCTGACATCGCATGCTGAAGCTATGGCAACCATGATAATAGGTAGAATGACGACAGGTCCTGAGCTGTTCAGGCTAGACTCACATCACTTTATATCAGTCTATGGATCACACAAAACACTTGGCCATGGTGGCTATGCCATGGAAATATAATCTATTCATTATATGTCTATGCGCTATGCCATATTCCAATCACCTCACACACATGAAGCCAAATATTCATTTCCACCAAAGGCAGGAAAGTAAACAAACTTGAGTGCAGCATCTAACCAGGGTTGTTCTTTATTTACCTCCTTGACTCCTCATAACATGATTAGGAGGCCAGAGCGCGGGAAGGAGCAGGAGACGAAGAGAGGGAGGGAGAGAGAGAGAGAGTAGAGAAGGAGGAGGGAGGAAGAGAGAGGGATGCCCAAAAAATTGATCTGAGTTGAAAATGAGTTTTCCATCTAAACACGCTAGCTGCCTCCACTGTAAATATTTCAGGGCCCACAGTGTGGGAATCAGTGTGAAAGCCGGCTAGCAGCTGGCGCGTGGCAGGCCCCTCCCTGATGGTCTGGCCGGGCTGCCTCTAACAGACACACAGACACCCCACTGAGTACACACTGGTTGAATCAACGTAGAAGCGTCCTTTGGAAGAAGGATTGTTGACATATATTTGACATTTGTATAGTATAATTGATAAATTAGTACTTGAAGTTGGAATATTTTTGACATTTTGGCCTTACCCAGGCCTTCTAGAAGACTAATCTGTAGGTGCTACAAAGAAAAAATTGGTGTCATATGAAGCTTTACCGCTTGCTCTGTAATATGAATAGTATTTTGATTTCAGCAACACATTTCTTACATAATGATTTGGTAAATGTTTTGATATATTGTTGAACATAATATACTCTACTGGCATATCAAAGTTCCAGAGTGGGATCTCTGCTACTTTTAGAGTTATGATCCAATTTGTAAGCATTACAAATAGAGATGTGAAAATGGATGGATTCAAAATGGTCACGCTCTGCTGGTAATTTGGAGGGCTGTAATTGGTTACATTGCCTACTATGCCAATTTCTCTGTATAAAATGGGCCATAAGTTTAAAACTAGTATAGATCCCACTCTCGGACTTTGATATGACCATACAGTATATTATGTTCAACAATATATTGAAACATTTACAAATTACAATTATTATATTTTCAATATGCATGTTTAACATTTTAATATTCATAGATTAATGTAAGACATTTGTTATTGAAATCAAAATACTAATCATATTACGGAGCAAATGGTAAAGCTTCATATGACACCAGCTTTTGCGTTGTAGCACCTACATATGAAACACTCTGAGGTGTTAAAGGAGGCCTGGGTAAGGCCATAATGTCACAAATATTCCAACTTCAATAAATTATTTCTAAATTATGCTTTAATTACAAATGTCAAATATATGTCAACAATCCTTCCTCCAAAGGACCCTTCTATGGACTACATTTAGTGAAAATCTCCCAAATTATGGTATTTTTTGTTCCAGTTTCATGAGGAATCACCCAAAGGTTGTTCAAAAGAAGTCCAAATAAATTCCTTCAGTCTAGAAGGCCAATGGGTTATGCCAAGCCTGCCAGGCTGCCATCATGGCTAATGTGCACTGCATGATATTCTAATCAGCTCATAAACCACCAAATGTGGAGCTGTAATCGACTGAGACAACTCTGAAATCGCATGAAGTATTTCCTCTAAAGCATTGCCGTACGCTATCCAAGCAGAAAGACCTTGGGTTTAATCTCTAATACATTAAACATTCACTCCGCTATACCTCACATCTACATCCACACCACACACAGAGAGACATCAACTCCATTAAAACAGCAGACAAATACAATCCCATCAGCATGTTACCCTGTGTTGGACAAACGAGGGGGAGCTGAGGCTTAGGAGTTCTTGGGGGGGATACCTTATTTAATCAGCTAGTCTGGATGGGGGCCTGGAGCACTTAATGAAGCTCTCATCAGGCTAGATCAACACAGAATTACTGTAGATTCTGTTAACTTTGGTAAATGACCGGTAGCTTTGTAACCCTACTATTGATTTACCGTAAAATAGTTTTGGACTACTACTGGGTGAGTGGCTACCAGTAGTATCCATATAATACATTGTACTAGAGTGCTACAATGTTACTGTTGTGTTTTCAAATCTTATTGCTGCCTTAGATGCAGTGCTTATTTTCTTTTACTTATTTTCTCCCCCCCCCCCTCTCTTTCTCTCTCTCTTTCTTGTTTAGTTTAGACCCATCAAAACAGGATAACAAGTTAATAGAGGAGAAGAATGAGAAACAGTAGTCATGATTCCAGCCACATACAATTTGATGACATGCCCAGATAAAGCCATAGGAATGCTTTGTGAAGCCCCCCTGAGCCTTGTGGAGAACACAATAATCACTCATGGAAAGCTCACTGAAGCCCTCAGCACAGTCAAGTCATTCTCACACTGAAATCAAACCATGTGTACCCAAGCAGTATATCACTCCAGCCAGAGCCTTTCAAATAACCTGGTCCACAGCAGCCATCCCTACCTACTCAAACAACACCGCCATTGCCACTGCCACTGCTGGTACATGTTCAATCAAAATGCAATATCAGAAGTGAGATGGAGTTGGGAAAACTGAGAAAGGTTTTTTTTTTCTGCATGCTGTTATCCTGCCTTTGAAATAATGTTTTTCAAGATTTCAGTCACTTTACTAAACCATTTAGTCCCTACTATAACTCTAGTCTAAACCATAAACCTGTATTCAATCGTTGAGTCGTTTTACTTAATATATTTGATCGTATGGCTTTTAAAGTCATATCACCTTACAGTGTCTGACAGATCCTCCTGTAAATGCTTGGTTACGTTCATGAGTGTGGGACATTACAGCAGTGACTCGGTGCTCTACACTTTATTAGTGTTGAGGTGGCGTATGCCGTATGCCTACACCTGTAATCCCCAACCGGCTTCATCGGGCTCATGTTTATTCATCTGCACATCGCTGTGGCAAGGTCACCCAGGCAGAACTAAGGTGATCATCAGAGAAAGAGAGAGGGAGGAAGAGCGAGAGAGTGTGTGAGAGAGAGAGATGTGTTTTGGTTTTAACAGTGTTGAGCTCCAGATACAGGTTCCCTCTGGAGCTTCTCCGCAGCACAGGGGGTGGAGGAGGTGTCAAGAGGGCCAGAGAGGAGGGTCCTCTGTGGGCATTGGAGCAGGGTAAACAGGGCCTCTAGTCTGGTGACCTTGGACAATGAGTAAGTGAAGAGGATGGGGAGTGAGATAATGAAAGTACAAGTTCAAGTGCCCGGTGGAGGGTGCTACACCTCTCACCATACAGTAGTGATGAGTTTTGCGTATCCAGGGCTGTTATTTTCCTCTCTTTGATTTCAGTGAAATTATCTCTGTACTATAATCTACCCCAAGCCACTTCTCTGTCTGTGTCGGTCCTCTGATAACAAATAGCAGTGTCTGAATAATACAACAAGAGAGCGATGGCATGATAATATTTGTAGTGAACTGAAGAAGTAAACACAAATCAAATCAAATGTTATTTGTCACATATACGTGTTTAGCAGATGTTATAGCGGATGTAGCGAAATGCTTGTGCTTCTAGCTCCGACAGTGCAGTAATATCTAACAATTTCACAACATATACCCAATACACACAAAAAAGTAAGGAATGGGATTTAAGAATATATACATATATGGACAAGCAATGACAGAGCGGCATGGACTAAGATACAGAAGAATATTATAGAATAGAATGCAGTATATACAGTGGGGGGAAAAAGTATTTAGTCAGCCACCAATTGTGCAAGTTCTCCCACTTAAAAAGATGAGAGAGGCCTGTAATTTTCATCATAGGTACACGTCAACTATGACAGACAAAATGAGGAAAAAAAATCCAGAAAATCACATTGTAGGATTTTTTATGAATTTATTTGCAAATTATGGTGGAAAATAAGTATTTGGTCAATAACAAAAGTTTCTCAATACTTTGTTATATACCCTTTGTTGGCAATGACACAGGTCAAACGTTTTCTGTAAGTCTTCACAAGGTTTTCACACACTGTTGCTGGTATTTTGGCCCATTCCTCCATGCAGATCTCCTCTAGAGCAGTGATGTTTTGGGGCTGTCGCTGGGCAACACAGACGTTCAACTCCCTCCAAAGATTTTCTATGGGGTTGAGATCTGGAGACTGGCTAGGCCACTCCAGGACCTTGAAATGCTTCTTACGAAGCCACTCCTTCGTTGCCCGGGCGGTGTGTTTGGGATCATTGTCATGCTGAAAGACCCAGCCACATTTCATCTTCAATGCCCTTGCTGATGGAAGGAGGTTTTCACTCAAAATCTCACGATACATGGCCCCATTCATTCTTTCCTTTACACGGATCAGTCGTCCTGGTCCCTTTGCAGAAAAACAGCCCCAAAGCATGATGTTTCCACCCCCATGCTTCACAGTAGGTATGGTGTTCTTTGGATGCAACTCAGCATTCTTTATCTTCCAAACACGACGAGTTGAGTTTTTACCAACAAGTTATATTTTGGTTTCATCTGACCATATGACATTCTCCCAATCCCCTTCTGGATCATCCAAATGCACTCTAGCAAACTTCAGACGGGCCTGGACATGTACTGGCTTAAGCAGGGGGACATGTCTGGCACTGCAGGATTTGAGTCCCTGGTGGCGTAGTGTGTTACTGATGGTAGGCTTTGTTACTTTGGTCCCAGCTCTCTGCAGGTCATTCACTAGGTCCCCCCATGTGGTTCTGGGATTTTTGTGATCATTTTGACCCCACGGGGTGAGATCTTGCGTGGAGCCCCAGATCGAGGGAGATTATCAGTGGTCTTGTATGTCTTCCATTTCCTAATAATTGCTCCCACAGTTGATTTCTTCAAACCAAGCTGCTTACCTATTGCAGATTCAGTCTTCCCAGCCTGGTGCAGGTCTACAATTTTGTTTCTGGTGTCCTTTGACAGCTCTTTGGTCTTGGCCATAGTGGAGTTTGGAGTGTGACTGTTTGAGGTTGTGGACAGGTGTCTTTTATACTGATAACAAGTTCAAACAGGTGCCATTAATACAGGTAACGAGTGGAGGACAGAGGAGCCTCTTAAAGAATAAGTTACAGATCTGTGAGAGCCAGAAATCTTGCTTGTTTGTAGGTGACCAAATACTTATTTCCACCATAATTTGCAAATAAATTCATAAAAAATCCTACAATGTGATTTTCTGGAGAAAAAAAATCTCAATTTGTCTGACATAGTTGACGTGTACCTATGATGAAAATTACAGGCCTCTCTCATCTTTTTAAGTGGGAGAACTTGCACAATTGGTGGCTGACTAAATACTTTTTTCCCCCCACTGTACATCTGAGATGTCTAGTGTTCCATTTCTTCACCACCTGGGGGCGGCCTGTCAGGAAGTCCAGGACCCAGTTGCACAGGGCGGGGTTCAGACCCAGGGCCTCAAGCTTAATGATGAGCTAGTAGGGTGCTATGGTGTTGAATGCTGAGCTATAGTCAATGAACAGCATTCTTACATAGGTATTCCTCTTGTCCAGATGGGATAGGGCAGTGTGCAGTGTGATGGCAATTTTATTGTCTCTGGATCTATTGGGGCGGTAAGCAAATTGAAGTGTGTCTAGGGTGACAGGTTAAGGTAGAGGTGATATGATCCTTGACTAGTCTCTCAAAGCACTTCATGATGACAGAGGTGAGTGCTACTGGGCAATAGTCATTTAGTTCAGTTACCTTTGCTTTCTTGGGTACAGGAACAATGGTGGCCCTCTTGAAGGATGTGGGAACAGCAGACTGGGAAAGGGAGAGATTTAATATGTCCATGAACACACCAGCCAGCTGACCTGCACATGCTCTGAGGACGCGGCTAGGGATGCCGTCTGGGCCGGCAGCCTTGCGGGGATTAACATGCTTAAATGTCTTAATCACGTCGGCCATGGAGAAGGAGAAGGAGAGGCCACAGTCCTTGGTAGTGGACTATGGCCACTACCAAGGACTGTGGCCTACTCAACCCACACCTTGCTATTGAACATGCACAAATGCTCAAATAATCAACCATACAGGAAGGAAACTCAATGGCATGCTAAGAAACTAGCCCCAACCAGGACAGACAGAGGTAGTTAACAGTGCCCTGCAACATCTGTCCTTTTCCCAAGACAACCATTCCTTTGTGCTCTTTTTACTGGTAATTTACCAATCAATGTCCATTTAATGTAGTCCTTGTGCTGTAGTAAGCACTGCACAGGACTCCCATTTGATTCCCATGATTGCCTATTCTGTATGTTGTAGCCTGACTGTAAGACCTTACACGTATGGACTCTATTGTGGTGTATTGGTATTGTGTTTACTCATTATCGACAAGTAATGCCTTTATTAATTCATTGGCCATTTCAGCGAGGCCACTCTATGCAAAAACGTTAATTTATCTGGACGTGTAAGCCTCCAACTGATAATCCACTCATTCACACACACACACACACACACACACACACACACACCCTCAACAGCCTAACTCTTTGAAACTACCAGGTAAATCCCTACACAGTGGAGACAATACTCTTCCACTGAGGACAACACACAGTAAAAATGTAACTTCACTCATTCTGTCATGAAAAAAAAAAGACCCTGAGTACTTGAAGCTGTCAGGTAAATCCCCATAAGCCAGGAGCACAACAAAGTTGATATAGGAAAAGCAGATCAATTATTCAGAGCTTCCTTTGAAAATTCCCTCCTCTCTGAACCGAAGGATCTCAGTGCACCCTGTAGAGTTGCTCCAGCTTTCCTATTCCAGGGAGATTTAGCACAGAGAGAAAAACACCTAGGGCTTCTCTCGGGTTGTGTGTTATTCAAAATGTGCCCTAGGCAAGGTTAAATTAAAACCAGCCTTCCCTCGCTAATTCTTTTTTAGCACCTATGGAACACTTTTCAATGTCAGATGTTTAGCATCCAAATAACGAGGCTAAACTGTTTTGCTGAGTTAGACTACAGTTTGAATGATGTATTGTTAAAATGTATGGTATTATGTTATAGTGGTTATTGGAAGCCACACAAGTTCACAACATTTACATATAATTTGCAGTCGTGCCTTCGAGCTATTAGCTCAGTTACAATGAAGCTATTTTCACTTAAAAACAGGATGTCTAGTTTTTGCATCCGCAAAAAGTTGTGTAGTACATAATGATTAAACCCTTCCCCGATCCTGCTGAGACAGTCTTTCAGTCCATGAATGAAATGCAGCTTCCTTCCTGCTAGTGAAAGCTGAATGTGAGGATGATTGACAAGCCCATTGAGGGTTGGACTGACAACCCATTCTCCTGGGTTCCAGAATGGAGGCACGTTAATCGCTCCTCCGGTACCCCACTACGTGTTCTCTCTTCCGAGAAGTCTTCAGGAAATTCATTTCTGACAAGATTAACACTGTCAAATTACCAGCCTCAGACACAATTACTGTATTACTGCATCTATCTGATCCGGTGAAGGGTACTCCTCTTCTCTCCTCTTGGCGGTGATGTGATGTTATGAAGAGTGCCATCATCCAGGCTCACCCACCCACCCAACAGACTAAAGAGGAGACATTCATTAGATGTGTTGTGTTTAAAGGAATATTTCCCCCGTGTGTGCACATTGTCTTATCTGATCACGCACCATTTCCTCATAAACAATTACCACATCACCTTGAGCGCCCACAGTACATGCTTATCGTTGCATTGTGTGGGAATTTCTTTGATTACATGAAGCTGATCCTGAATCATGTAACGTTAGAGTGCACAGAAGATCACTATAACTATTGAATAAACATTGCTGTGATTGCTCAACCTGTACACATATACTGTAAAATGCAACTATTATAGAAGTAATTATCACTGAATTGTTTTTAACAGGTTAGAGCTGGGAATGATTTAAAGGTATGCTTGACCAAAATGTTTTTATTACATAGGGCAGTTTATTGAGCATGTAAATGTGTTAGGTGTAGTTATGCATTACCTTAGATTTCTACACTCACAAAAACATAATTCTTTGACATTTATAACAATAATTTGCTGTTCCAACATTCAAAGCTATAAATGCGTTATAGCTACATTTTGTTAAAAACACAATATTTACAATAATAATAATAATAATACACAAAGGTACTATATTTGGCATACTTACAACAATCTCATCATTATATAATTTACAATTTCTCAAATACTTATTAATGTGAATATTTTTTATTTTTTTAATCACAACAAATTAAAAAGGAAATTAACCATACAAAAGTGAAACATACAAACCATACCCAAGTTAATTCTGAAAACCATTGTACTGAATTAAGTGATCAATATTTCCCGCAATTTTTTACATTTTTATTACAAAAACAGTGTTGTCTTCTCTTCATAAAACACTGAAAGGAAACCACCTGACGTGACGACTGCCTAGATACCGTAGAACAGGACTCGATACCAGTACACTCTGCCCACCACGTATGTCAAACATAGAGAGAACACTTCTAACTCACTTGGCTGTACTGTACAAGTGTGACTATACAATGATTAGTTGAAAAGGTTTTCTAAAAAGATTCTCAAATAGAATAGAATGGCAGCCCTCGTGTGTGTACGAGTTGCTGGCAGTCACTGAGTGGCAGACAGCGGGCATCTTTTCTACCATACATACTGCACTTCAAATGCCCATTGTGGTCAGAGGATAACAACTCGAGAGTTAGAGTGAGTCCTTGGTAATGTAACCACTGTTAATGCAGATTCAATCTGATTTGTGCTAATATCATATAACCATTCCTTACTTTAACAGTTGCCATTCTTATACCCCCACAATGACTTTTCATCTAAATAACTGGATTTGTCCCAAAGTCTGTTGTTTTCATTGTGGGCTAGTACAATCTCAGCTTGTCTTGTCAATAGAGTGTTTCCAGTTTCCAGGTTCAGGATTCCTAGTTTGTCATTACAGCATACATACAGTACATCTTCCTTTGGCACAATACTTGGTAAACCCCAAAGATCCACCTCCACATACATACTACACTTCATGCAGGAGGGTTAGGGTGTGTCCACATCTCTGGCCCCTCTGACAGCAATGGCCTCCAACTTATTAGAACTACATACAATTTAGTACTCCTGAGTGGCACAGTGGTCTAAGGCACTGCATCGCAGTGCTAACTGTGCCACTAGAGATCCTGGTTCGAAACCAGGCTCTGTCGCAGCCGGCCGCGACCGGGAGACTCATGGGCGGCGCACAATTGGCCCAGCGTCGTCCAGGGTAGGGGAGGGAATGGCCGGCAGGGATGTAGCTCAGTTGATAGAGCATGGTGTTTGCAACGCCAGGGTTATGGGTTCGTTTCCCATGGGGGGCCAGTATAAAAAAATATGTATTCACTAACTGTAAGTCGCTCTGGATAAGAGCGTCTGCTAAATGACTAAAATGTAAATGTAGTATAGCTACAGTGCCTTGCAAAAGTATTCACCCCCCTTGGCGTTTTTCCTATTTTGTTGCATTACAACCTGTCATTTAAATTGATTTTTATTTGGATTTCATGTAATGGACATACACAAAATAGTCCAAATTGGTGAAGTGAAACGAAAAAAATAACTTTCTTTAAAAAATTCTAAAAAATAAATAACGGAAAAGTGGTGCGTGCATATGAATTCACCCCCTTTGCTATGAAGCCCCTAAATAAGATCTGGTGCAACCAATTAGAAGTTCAGTTCAATCAGAAGTCACATAATTAGTTAAATAAAGTCCACCTGTGTGCAAAGAAAGTGTCACGTGATCTGTCACATGATCTCAGTATATACAGTTGAAGTTGGAAGTTTACATACACTTCGGTCATTAAAACTCGTTTTTCAACCACTCCACAAATTTCTTGTTAACAAACTATAGTTTTGGCAAGTCGGTTAGGACAACTACTTTGTGCATGACACAAGTAATTTTTCCAACAATTGTTTACAGACAGATTATTTCACTTATAATTCACTGTATCACAATTCCAGTGGGTCAGAAGTTTACATACACTAAGTTTGGACAGCTTGGAAAGTTCCAGAAAATGATGTCATGGCTTTAGAAGCTTCTGATAGGCTAATTGACATCATTTGAGTCAATTGGAGTCGTACCTGTGGATGTATTTCAAGGCCTATCTTCAAACTCAGTGCCTCTTTGCTTGACATCATGGGAAAATCCAAAGAAATCAGCCAAGACCAGAAAAAAAATGGTAGACCTCCACAAGTCTGGTTCATCCTTGGGAGCAATTTCCAAACGCCTGAAGGTACCACGTTCATCTGTACAAACAATAGTATGCAAGTATAAACACTATGGGACCATACTGCTCAGGAAGGAGACGCGTTCTGTCTCCTAGAGATTAACGTACTTTGGTGCGAAAAGTGCAAATCAATCCCAGAACAACAGCAAAGGACCTTGTGAAGATGCTGGAGGAAACAGATACAAAAGTATCTATATCCACAGTAAAACAAGTCCTTTATCGACATAACATGAAAGGCCGCTCAGCAAGGAAGAAGCCACTGCTCCAAATCCGCCATAAAAAAGCCAGACTACGGTTTGGAACTGCACATGGGGACAAAGATCGTACTTTTTGGAGAAATGTCCTCTGGTCTGATGAAACAAAATATAACTGTTTGGCCATAATGACCATTGTTATGTTTGGAGGAAAAAGGGGGTTGCTTACAAGCCGAAGAACACCATCCCAACTGTGAACCACGGGGGTGGCAGCATCATGCTGTGGGGGTGCTTTGCTACAGGAGGGACTGGTGCACTTCACAAAATAGATGGCATCATGAGGAAAGATAATTATGTGGATATATTGAAACAACATCTCAAGACATCAGTCAGGAAGTTAAAGCTTGGTTGCAAATGGGTCTTCCAAATGGACAATGACCCCAAGCATACTTCCAAAGTTGTGGCAAAATGGCTTAAGGACAACAAAGTCAAGGTATTGGAGTGGCCATCATAAAGCCCTGACCTCAATCCTATAGAAAATGTGTGGGCAAAAGTGAAAAAGTATGTGCGAGCAAGGAGGCCTACAAACCTGACTCAGTTACACCAGCTCTGTCAGGAGGAATGGGCCAAAATGCACCCAACTTATTGTGGGAAGCTTGTGGAAGGCTACCTGAAACGTTTGACCCAAGTTAAACAATTTAAAGGCAATGCTATCAAATAATAATTGAGTGTATGTAAACTTCTGACCCACTGGGAATGTGATGAAATAAATAAAATATGAAATAAATCATTCTCTCTATTATTATTCTGACATTTCACATTCTTAAAATAAAGTGGTGATCCTAACTGACCTAAGACAGGGAATTTTGACAAGGATTAAATCTCAGGGATTGTGAAAAACTGAGTTTAAACGTATTTGGCTAAGGTGTATGTAAACTACCGACTTCAACTGTATACACACCTATTCTGAAAGGCCCAGAGTCTGCAACACCACTAAGCAAGGGGCACCACCTAGCAAGCGGCACCATGAAGACCAAGGAGCTCTCCAAACAGGTCAGGGACAAAGTTGTGGAGAAGGACAGATCAGGGTTGGGTTATAAAAAAAGATCAGAAACTTTGAACATCCCACGGAGCACCATTAAATATATTATTAAAAAATGGAAAGAATATGGCACCACAACAAACCTGCCAAGAGAGGGCAGCCCACCAAACCTCACAGACCAGGCAAGGAGGGCATTAATCAGAGAGGCAACAAAGAGACCAAAGATAACCCTGAAGGAGCTGCAAAGCGCCACAGTGGAGATTGGAGTATCTGTCCATAGGACCACTTTAAGCCGTACACTCCACAGAGCTGGGCTTTACGGAAGAGTGGCCAGAAAAAAGCCATTGCTTTTCCCAAGAGACTTGCAGCTGTAATTGCTGCAAAAGGTGGCTTTACAAAGTATTGACTTTGGAGGGGTGAATAGTTATGCACGCTCAAGTTTTCTGTTTTTTAGTCTTATTTCTTCAAAGTGGTAGGCATGTTGTGAAAATCAAATGATACAAACCCCCCAAAAATCAATTTTAATTCCAGGTTGTAAGGCAACAAAATAGGAAACATGAAAGGGGGTTGAATACTTTCACAAGTCTTCAATTTAGTGGCACGTCAGATACAAGAACTATGGATACTTGGAAACATGTGCATTGGTCTAAGAAAATTGATTTAAAAGATGGAAGGAGCTCTTTATGTCTTAGAGTAGAGCTTGAAGAAAGGTTAAGATATTTGAGTGATTCAATGTCATGAAGGGGTGGATTTCTGAGTGACTTGTTACGACTACAATTCTCCATTCCTATGGGAAAGGAATGTTCTATTACTAACCAAGAATAAAAACAAGGCACCGATTTTAGCTATACAGTACTTTTCAAATAGTCATGACAATGAAAAAATGGTCAAATAGGTCAATCTTTGCTTCCTGTTCCCGTACCATTGTGGATGTATGCGAACACACCCTCAGCTACTACAATAAACTGAAATGCATATGCATGAGACCTCTAGCACCTTTTAGCCATATAGAAAAGTATAGTGTACTTCAAAAACGTGCAAGACTCATGGATAAAAGACTCTGTTTCCAATACTTAAGGCAAAACACTTCTTATATATAACCAATATATACATATATTGGGACTATTACATCTATAAAAAATCAAAAAATCAACACCTAAGTTCGTTGTCTTCATTTTTCTTCTTCTGATAAACGTATCAATTTACCGTGCGGAACCTACTGTACTGGAGCTAAAAGTGCGGAATGACAAAGTCAGTCAATGCAAAGCCCTTTCAAAAAAAGATTCACAATGAGACAAACTCATAAGTCTTGAGTCTGTCTTGGGCAGATCCTGGGATTGCCAAACTGAAGAGAAGACAGTGTAAAAAGTGCAAAACGCGCCAGTGGTGTCACCCATTAACCCACCAGGGTTGTAGGTCTTCACCCACCCTATAGCTGGGAGACCTTCCTGGGGAGAGGTCTGGGTCTGGGGACATGGGGCACCCCGTCGGCCCTGCGAGGGTCCGATGCTGGGTCCAACTTCATGCTGCTAGTGCGTAGCTGGTGGGGCTTGGGTGGCAGGGCTGGGGGGTCCACACTGGGAGGGATGGAGAGACTATGGGGCAGGGGAACCGGCCTACGAGGGTTGGTGCGCTCATACACGCTGTAGGGTGGCGGCGTCTTGTTCTCGCGGCGGATGAGCTCGTCCGAGCCCGAGGAGACCGAGTTGGGCATGGTGGGCCCCTGGTGGGCGGGGTGGTCTCCGGTGGTTGCCTCGGTGCCCGATGCCTCGGACACACTGCAGCGACTCAGGGAGGAGATGCCGCTGCTGTAGCTACCGGAGAGGACGGGCGAGTTGGACACCAGTCCAGCCGACTGGCATTCAGTGGGTGAGGGCGTGAAGGGCGGCAATGAACTCTATGGAGAGACAGAAACAGAGAGACAATCAGAGACACAACAGAAACAAAGAACCAATCAGAGGACCAAACGGAAATAGAGAACTTATCAGAGAACCAATCAGAAACTGAGAACCAACCACAACCAATAGCTCGTACAGAAACAGAGAGAGTAGCAGTCTCCTTAAGACTGCACATGTATGCTTCACAGCCTAATGAGGTATAGCATAAAGGAACAATAAAACATATGAAGCATAAGAATAAAGACTCCAGACAGATTGACAGTGCCATGGTGCTTTTTCCACCTCATCATATGTCAGTGTGCACTGAGACAGAGAAATACAATACAGTTTCAGCGTGAGGAATCCAATATGTTGTCAAAATGTTTTCTGAGAAATTACATGGAAATACTGTTATATCTTGTTACACTTAATTTGATTTAGTGGAAAGGACAATTGATCTGTTATGTATGCTACAGTATGTCATACTGAGACGCAGCAAATTAATGTTTCTGTCTGACAATTCAAAATATTAATGTTACTTCTCTCAACATGACTGAAGCTAAATGCTCGTTGATATGTTAATATTCCCCACATATCTCAAAGGCGTAGATAGAGCACTGAGCTGCCCCTCACAGCACAATCAAAGAAGACCCCTCAGCAGACCTCCAACAGGCCCCATTACAACACACACAACTATAAGGCGTTGTATTTCTGTTGCTGTTTGTGCCTCACTTACGAAAAACTGCCAGTGCAAAGAACAACTGTATTTGATTTTCTAACTAAAAATAAGACTTTCTCAATGCAGATTTGTAAAAGCCTCTTAAAATGTCACTCCTCCTAATCTGCCTTGCCACATGCAGGCTGGTGCTAGATAATAAATTGCTCATTAGCAGAATTATCTGACAGGTGAAAGCCAGTGTGGATGAGAACATGAGATGACATGGAGGGGGAAGATAATTCAACTGTGGTTCAATACTGCCTGACAACCAACAGAGAAACCATATAGCACACAGACATTCAAAGCATTGTCAGAACACTCATCAGCATTAGTAGGAGAACAGAAAGAGATGCACATGCACACACCCCCAACACACACACACAGGGAGGTAGGCAGTCAGGCACGCACACACACACACACACACACACACAGTTGAAGTCGGAAGTTTACATACACCTTAGCCAAATACATTTAAACTCAGTTTTTCACAATTCCTGACATTTAATCCTAGTAAAAAGTCCCTGTCTTAGGTCAGTTAGGATCACCACTTTATTTTAAGAATTTGAAATGTCAGAATAATAGTAGAGAGAATGATTTACTTCAGCTTTTATTTCTTTCATCACATTCCCAGTGGGTCGGAAGTTTACATACACTCAATTAGTATTTGATAGCATTGCCTTTAAATTGTTTAACTTGGGTCAAACGTTTCGGGTAGCCTTCCACAAGCTTCCCACAATAAGTTGGGTGTATTTTGGCCCATTCCTCCTGACAGAGCTGGTGTAACTGAGACAGGTTTGTAGGCCTCCTTGCTCGCACATGCTTTTTCAGTTCTGCCCACACATTTTCTATAGGATTGAGGTCAGGGCTTTGTGATGGCCACTCCAATACCTTGACTTTGTTGTCCTTAAGCCATTTTGCCACAACTTTGGAAGTATGCTTGGGGTCATTGTCCATTTGGAAGACCCATTTGCGACCAATATTTAACTTCCTGACTGATGTCTTGAGATGTTGCTTCAATATATCCACACACATTTCCTTCCTCATGATGCCATCTATTTTGTGAAGTGCACCAGTCCCTCCTGCAGCAAAGCACCCCCACAGCATGATGCTGCCACCCCCGTGGTTCACGGTTGGGATGATGTTCTTCAGCTTGCAAGCGACCCCCTTTTTCCTGTCATTATGGCCAAACAGTTCTATTTTTGTTTCATCAGACCAGAGGGCATTTCTCCAAAAAGTACGACCTTTGTCCCCATGTGCAGTTGCAAACTGTAGTCTGGCTTTTTTATGGCGTATTTGGAGCAGTGGCTTCTTCCTTGCTGAGCGGCCTTTCAGGTTATGTCGATATAGGACTCGTTTTACTGTGGATATAGATACTTTTGTACCTGTTTCCTCCAGCATCTTCACAATGTCCTTTGCTGTTGTTCTGGGATTGATTTGCACTTTTCGCACCAAAGTACGTTCATCTCTAGGAGACAGAACGCGTCTCCTTCCTGAGCGGTATGATGGCTGCGTGGTCCCATGGTGTTTATACTTGCGTACTGTTGTTTGCACAGATGAACGTGGTACCTTCAGGCATTTAGAAATAGCTCCCAAGGATGAACCAGACTTGTGGAGGTCCACCATCTTTTTTCTGAGGTCTTGGCTGATTTCTTTTGATTTTCCCATGATGTCAAGCAAAGAGGCACTGATTTTGAAGGTAGGCCTTGAAATACATCCACAGGTACACCTCCAATTGACTCAAATGATGTCAATTAGCCTATCAGAAGCTTCTAAAGCCATGACATCATTTTCTGGAATTTTCCAAGCTGTTTAAAAACACAGCCAACTTAGTGTATGTAAAACTTCTGACCCACAGGAATTGTGATACAGTGAATTATAAGTGAAATAATCTGTCTGTAAACAATTGTTGGAAAAATTACTTGTGTCATGCACAAAGTAGATGTCCTAACCGACTTGCCAAAACTATAGTTTGTTAACAAGAAATGTGTGGATTGGTTGAAAAACAAGTTTTAATGACTCCAACCTAAGTGTATGTAAACTTCCGACTTCAACTGTACATACAGTTGAAATCAGAAGTTTACATACCTGTGGATGTATTTCAAGGCCTACCTTCAAACTCAGTGCCTCTTTGCTTGACATCATGGGAAAATCAAAATAAATCAGCCAAGACCTCAGAAAAATTATTGTAGACCTACACAAGTCTGGTTCATCCTTGGGAGCAATTTACAAACGTCTGAAGGTACCACGTTCATCTGTACAAACAATAGTACGCAAGTATAAACACCATGGGACCATGCAGCCGTCATACCGTTCAGGAAGGAGACGCGTTCTGTCTCCTAGAGATTAACGTACTTTGGTGCGAAAAGTGCAAATCAATCCCAGATCAACAGCAAAGGACCTTGTGAAGATGCTGGAGGAAACAGGTACAAAAGTATCTATATCTCCAGTAAAATGAGTCCTATATCGACATAACCTGAAAGGCTGCTCAGCAAGGAAGAAGCCACTGCTCCAAATCCGCCATAAAAAAGCCAGACTATGGTTTGCATCTGCACATGGGGACAAAGATCATACTTTTTTGGAGAAATGTCCTCTAGTCTGATTAAACAAAAATATAACTGTTTGGCCATAATGACCATTGTTATGTTTGGAGGAAAAAGGGGGGTCTTGCAAGCCGAAGAACACCATCCCAACCGTGAAGCACGGGGGTGGCAGCATCATGCTGTGGGGGTGCTTTGCTGCAGGAGGGACTGGTGCACTTCACAAAATAGATGGCATCATGAGGAAGGAAAATTATGTGGATATATTGAAGCAACATCTCAAGACATCAGTCAGGAAGTTAAAGCTTGGTCGCAAATGGGTCTTCTAAATGGACAATGACCCCAAGCATACTTCCAAAGTTGTGGCAAAATGGCTTAAGGACAACAAAGTCAAGGTATTGGAGTGGCCATTACAAAGCCCTGACCTCAATCCTATAGAAAATGTGTGGGCAAAAGTGAAAAAGCATGTGCGAGCAAGGAGGCCTACAAACATGTCTCAGTTACACCAGCTCTGTCTTAAATGTGACTGACTTTATAAATCATCCATATATATCTACAGAAATAAGACAGATCTAGCTTCTGTTGCCTGTTTGAGTGTTTGCTTAATAGCCTACTGATTCAGTGAGCACCAAGCCTCATGCAAAGGCAAAATGTCAGATAAAGCAATTTCACAGATTCAGCTATTTTTTATATTTGCTACACTGTAATAATGGCTTTACAATTTTTTGCCGTTAGAACAGACTGGTATTACTTGGCATTTATTTAGTGTTCCAAACAGGAAGAAAAACAATATTGTAATCTAACAGCACCGGTTTGTCACACATAATATGCACGCAGCTCTCACTCCTATTGTTAAAATTATTATTATGATCATCATTATTATAATAATAAGCAATTCCGTTATCATTAGTAGGCTTTGTATAGTAGCCTTGTATAACCACCATCGAGCTGTAGGCCTAAGAGCGCGTTCTGTTTAGTCTTAATACCGTAACTTACTTAGGCCTTTATTTCAATATATAGGCTACTGTATCAATCAATCAATCAATCAATAATTCATTCGTTCATACCATCACAGAGCATACGAGACATTCATGCTTTGAAATGCAATGAAGCATTTTAGTTTTAAATTAAATAACAAAGGGAGCTTTGAATAATTAGCCTAAACAATAAATAAACCACAATTCACGAATGCATGCAGCTGTTTTTAGTCTGCCGTAATAAAGGCTTTATTTCTTCGTTAGAACAGACTCTCTGGTACACTTATTTATTTAGTGTTGTTTACACTGTTCCAAATGGTCAGAAAATGTTTGGCACACAATATACATTATCTCCAGTAGTTTCCACAACTAAGTCAAATGTCGTCCACAGATCTGACTTCCCCTTTCCCTCCTGAGCAACCAGTAAACATTCGCACGTTTCGAGTTTCTTTTTCACGTATTCCATATCCATTTGGCAGTCACGTACTGTGCTCTGAGATTGTTATAACCAATTTATTGATGCGATTATGAGAGGCTATAGGTCAGGTCCTATTGGTCAAATCCATGCGATGGTTACATGTTTCACGTAAAGAGAGCAATGTTTGAGGGAATAGGGAATGTTTTCCCTAAACAAATGAGGGATTTCAATAACATAACTTTTCAGTCAGAAACAAGTAAGAAACTAAATTGCTGAAATGATGTTGCAGCTTCAGCACGGACAGCGTAATAAACACTTGCTGTGCTGTGGTGCATTTTCACTGCAGTAGGGAGGAGAGCGAGACAACGTGCGCCAGTCACAAAGGCACTCGCTGTCATTTTTTTTAACACAGTGTTACCATCGGCTCTTTCTTGAGTCATTTGTGCGTCTTAATTATTTAATCAAACAGTGTGCTTGAAGCATCAGACAAGCTCAGTGCATATGTAGTACATTTTATTCAAACACATAGGGTGTGTCTGTCTATATAAGTTTAAACATTTCGACCAATCGACTGGTCGAAAGAAGAAGATGACTCTCGGTACAAAAGTATCACCCCTTCAAATTAGTGGATTCGGCTATTTCAGCCACACCTGCTGCTGACAGGTGCATACAATTTAGCACACAGCCATGCAATCTCCATAGACAGTAGAATGGCCTTACTGAAGAGCTCAGTGACCTTCAACGTGGCACTTCCATCAAGTCAGTTCGTCAAATTTCTGCCCTGCTAGAGCTGCCCCGGTCAACTGCAAGTGCTGTTATTGTGAAGTGGAAATGTCTAAGAGCAACAACGGCTCAGCCGCGAAGTGGTAGGCCCGACAAGCTCACATAATGGGACCACTGAGTGCTGAAGCACGTAGTACATAAAAATCGTTTGTCCTCGGTTGCAACACTCACTACCAAGTTCCAAACTGCCTCTGGAAGCAATGTCAGCACAATAACTGTTCGTCGCGAGCTTCATGATATGGGTTTCCATGGCCGAGCAGCCGCATACAAGCCTAAAGTCACCATGCGCAATGCCAAGTGTCGGCTGGAGTGGTGTAAAGCTTGCCGCCAATGGACTCTGGAGTGATGAATCCCGCTTCACTATCTGGCAGTCCGACGGACGAATCTGGGTTTGGCAGATGCCAGGAGAACGCTACCTGCCCCAATACATAGTGCCAACTGTAATGTTTGGTGGAGAAGGAATAATGGTCTGGGGCTGTTTTTCATGGTTCAGGCTAAGCCCCTTAGTTCTAGTGAAGGGAAATCTTAATGCTATAGCATACAATGACATTCTAGACAATTCTGTGCTTCCAACTTTGTGGTAACAGTTTGGGAAGGCCCTTTCCTGGTTCAGCATGACAATGCCCCCATGCACAAAGTGAGGTCCATACAGAAATGGTTTGTCGAGATTGGTGTGGAAGAACTTGACTGGCCTGCACAGAGCCCAGACCTCAACCCCATTGAATACCTTTGGGATGAATTGGAACACCGACTGTGAGCCAGGCCTAATCACCCAACATCAGTACCCGATCTCACTAATGCTCGTGGCTGAATGAAAGCAAGTCCCCGCAGCAATGTTCCAACATCTAGTGGAGGCTTATAGCAGCTAAGGGGAGACCAACTCCATATTATGAGATGGTCGACAAGCAGGTGTCCACATACTTTTGGTCATGTAATGTACATACATACATACACATCTCCCTTGGCCTCAACAGCATATCGTCACCAGCAGCCAGCCCACAACCCATAAAGGATTCTAGGAAAGGTACGGGGGAGTTGTTTAATAAAATATGGAGACAACTATAAATACATGTAGTTGTACCAGGTTCAGGGATATATAATGAAGAGGCTCTTCCTCTGGGTACACAGAGAGGGAGCCTGAGGGTTGTTATGGTGTAAATAATTAACTAAAATTCAGGAGAGAGGACCAGACTTGAATGCAACACTTTAACTAGTTGCCTTGAACACAGCTCCCTAGCAACTCAACAAGCATCAGCTGCTACTCATTGCTAATCAGCCTCCTCTCTGTTCTGCAGTGCATGCGCGTAGCCTTACTAGCCTTTTGAAGTTTTGCATCGCTTCATCTCCACCTTCTATCTAGTATCTCTTAAGTTCTTCCAAGGATCTCCTATGGGTGATTGCCATCACCACAGCAGCCCATCTACCACGGCCTGATGATGATGTCTATCTGAGACTCAAAGCAAAACCCTACAGAGTCCACCTCCTGGATCCTTCATCTGCAGCCCTTGGCTTCATCCGGTCCATTCTCATTCCCCTCCTGAATCCTCATTCTAACATCCATTCCATTTCCTCAATAAATATTCTAAACCCATTTTAATTTTAATGCCTGGTACTTAAACTCTTGAAAGTGTGTGTGAGTGTGTATGTGAGTGGTTTAGTGGTGAGCAGGATGCTATACTGAGAGAACTCCTTCAGGGCCCTGGACTCAGTTCTGTTTAGCTGAGCTGCCCACTGTATTGCCAACCGGATCAGTGTCATCTGTCACAGCCCAGTAACCACACACTCACAGATGGACGCATGCATGCACAAATACATACACACACGTACCACATACAAGCACGCATGTATGTACGCAAACCCACATACATTCAGACAAGCATGCACGCAACAGGATCAAATGAGTCATCTACTACTGGAATGAAGGACTCAGAGTTCTGATCCCATGCTGTCCTCCTGACCCTATTTGTAGTGCACAGTATACTCAGATCAGCATCATCAGAGAACCACTAGAGGACACATAAATGCAATCACACACACAACACCAACCTTTTGTGGAGATCTGGACGTTGGGACAGGGGACTGCGACCTCATAGTCTTGGCTGAAGAGCCTGTTGACAGTCAACCAGAGAGAAACAGAGAAAATAGGGTATGTTTAAATCCTGCCACCATTTTGTACCAGTTGACTTGATGACACAGGAGTGAGTCCTCCACAGCTGAGGGCTTCAGTAGGTTTAGGCATCTATGAATCAAATAATCGCACAGCCGCGGGTCCTTAGTCAGCACTAAGCTGTTTATACATCCAACAGCTGCTCTTTGGAGGGCAAAACACTAAATTCAACGCTACAACAGGGGGAAAAGTCAGCTCTAGTGAATCACAAAATAAATATAAAAAATAAAAGATCAAAAAAGTTTACTGGAAGTGTCAAGCTCAGGGCTTCAGAAGTGAGAGTTTGGGAGTTGTGTGCACTGTGTGTGTGTGTTTGTGTGCTGTGTGTGTGTTTGTGTGCACTGCATGTGTGTGTTTATGTGTGTATGTGTGCGCTGTATGCTGTTGTTGGTTTTCCCATCAGATAAAATACATTCATAAAGTATTCACGACTTTATGACGTGAGCTTGACCAATTTATTTGTCCATAGGGATTCTATTGCAATCATCATCAAAGTCAATCATATAGATTGTTTTATGATTTTCCTCCTGCACCAAAGCTTGTCAGATAGTCAATTATTGGTCATCATTTCTAATAAGTAGAAGGAATAAATAGCTTGGGTACTGGAGTATTTGTGTCCTCAACAGTGCTAGATAGTTGCCTTTGGCAGGATAATAACAAGTTGGCTAGAGCAGAAACAGACAGGCACCCAGGCTAGAATACAGACCATTATTATACAGTATGTATACATCATGTGAAGGATAATTATTTATAGAAGCAAACCAGGAGGAATAGAAGAGAGCAGCTGAGTTTATAGCAGAGAGTTGATAGAGTAAGAACAAGCCTTTTAAGAGAGCAGGTGGAAGCACCAGGTGTCAAAAGATGGGGGAAAGTATTAGTGCCGTTCCTCATTGGCAGAGTGTTCTGATTGGTTTACCTGAGTATGGTGGCCTAGGAGGGACAGGGGGACAGAGCAACTTTCCCACAGTGTCAGAGAACTGTGTGTTGTTGACCTCTTTTACACTGTCTAGACTCCAGCTACTGAAGGTGGGTCTCACTATGTTGGTGTACAAACATATAGACAGACATGCATCAATCACTGCTCATTGGGTTACAACACAAGACAACATATCACAACACATCAGACAATGTAGACTAGAATCTAGCTCTATATTAGAATGTACAGTGCCTTGAAAAAGTATTCATCCCCCTTGGCGTTTTTCCTATTTTGTTGCAATACAACCTGTAATTTAAATGGACAATATAGTCAAAATTGGTGAAGTGAAATGAAAAAAATAGCTTGTTTCAAGCAATTAAAAAAATAAAATAACGGAAAAGTGGTGTGTGCATATGTATTCACCCCCCTTGCTATGAAGCCCCTAAATAAGATCTGGTGCAACCAATTACCTTCAGAAGTCACATAATTAGTTAAATAAAGTCCACCTGTGTGCAATCTAAGTGTCACATGATCTGTCACATGATCTCAGTATATATACACCTGTTCTGAAAGGCCCCAGAGTCTGCAACACCACTAAGCAAGGGGCACCATGAAGACCAAGGAGCTGTGTTGTGGAGAAGTACAGATCAGGGTTGGGTTTTACGGAAGAGTGGCCAGAAAAAAGCCATTGCTTAAAGAAAAAAATAAGCAAACACGTTTGGTGTTCGCCAAAAGCCATGTGGGAGACTCCCCAAACATATGGAAGAAGGTACTCTGGTCAGATGAGACTAAAATTGAGCTTTTTGGCCATCAAGGAAAATGCTATGTCTGGCGCAAACCCAACACCTCTCATCACCCCGAAAACACCATCCCCACAGTGAAGCATGGTGGTGGCAGCATCATGTTGTGGGGATGTTTTTCATCGGCAGGGACTGGGAAACTGGTCAGAATTGAAGGAATGATGGATGGAGCTAAATACAGGGAAATTCTTGAGGGAAACCTGTTTCAGTCTTCCAGAGATTTGAGACTGGGACGGTGGTTCACCTTCTAGCAGGACAATGACCCTAAGCATTCTGCTAAAGCAACACTTGAGTGGTTTAAGGGGAAACATTTAAATGTCTTGGAATGGCCTAGTCAAAGCCCAGACCTCAATCAAATTGAGAATCTGTGGTATGACTTAAAGATTGCTGTACACCAGTGGAACCCATCCAAATTGAAGTAGCTGGAGCAGTTTTGCCTTGAAGAATGGGCAAAAATCCCAGTGGCTAGATGTGCCAAGCTCATAGAGACATACCCCAAGAGACTTGCAGCTGTAATTGCTGCAAAAGGTGGCTCTACAAAGTATTGACTTTGGGGGGGTGAAATAGTTGTGCACGCTCAAATGTTCTGTTTTTTTGTCTTATTTCTTGTTTGTTTCACCCCCAAAAATATTTTGCATCTTCAAAGTGGTAGGCATGTTGTGTAAATCAAATGATACAAACCCTCCCAAAATCAATTTTAATTCCAGGTTGTAAGGCAACAAAATAGGAAAAATGCCAAGGGGGGTGAATACTTTTGCAAGCCACTGTAATCATAGTGAATAACAGGACATTTGATAACATTAGAGATAGGGATTCATATGTGTTGTTGTAACTGATGATTTATGACAGAGTTACTACATTTCAAGATTTTCTTAGCCTTAATATAAAGCATGATCAGATAGAGATTTGACAGACTACACATTTACATTTGTGGGGGTGGCAGGTGGCCTAGAGGTTAGAGCGTTGGGCTAGTAACCGAAAGTTCGCTAGTTTGAATCCCCGAGCCGACAAGGTTAAAAATCGGTCAATGTGCCCTTGAGCAAGGCACTTAATCCTAATTGCTCCATGATCGCCATTGAATGGCAGACCTTGGTGTGACCCCGCTCTCTGAGGGTGTCTCAGGGAGCGTGGGATATGCAAAAAACACATTTCCAATTAATACACACTTGTATATGTGTGAAATAGGACAAATGTAAGCACCCACCAAATTATGAATTATTATTATTAACAATCACCCACACCTCAATCTTCTTATGTACTGAATATCATGCAACTGACAAGTTGTAATCTTAAACCCTCACTGTGCTGTTTAGAATGCAGTGAGAGAAATCACAGTGTAAATAACACTTCCCTGTTCTCTCCTGTTAATACGAAGGTGCTCTGTGTCTAGTTCATTCTTCCACAAACTGGTGTAAAAGAGCAGGATTTCCTGGTTTGTGCATTTCCACTTGAGCTGAGTGAATACACCTTAAAGTGGCACACCACTGTGCTTGTGGATCAACGTGATGTTTTTTACAGGTATATTAATTTTCCACATATTTTTTTTACATTTTCTATAAAATGCTAATTTCATTAGTTCATTTTCCCTGAACCTCTAGCCATCAGTGAAGTTCACAGAAAGCAATCAAACAGCTGAGCTTTTTTAATTACACAAGGGCCCTTCCAAACTAGATTTGAAATGCCGTCCACTGGAATATGTAAAAATATATATAACATATAAAATATACAACGGGCATCTGTGGATAGAAAACTGACACACATATGCATTTATACATATGCATAGCCTTCCAAAAAGGCGTATCCCATCAGCCCTTGGGGAATAAAACCTTTTCACGCGTTCTGATATTAATAAATAAAAAGCATCAATTTAATGTGGCTGTGTCCCAAATGGCACCCTCTTCCCTATAAAGTGCACTACTTTTGACCAGAGTTGGTCAAAAGTAGTGCACTATATAAGAAATAGGGTACCATTTGGGATTCCTCACGTGTCTGTTGTTGACTGTGAATACTGATGGAGCTGGGAGGGAATAGACCTCATGGGGAGAGGTTGTCATTGAAGCAGATGTCTCTTCTCCAGACATAGTCTGTCACACTCTCATCGGTCAGTCTGTCAACTACACTCATGTCCGGACAGATGACCACAGCTATGATATCTTTGACTGACTGAAGGATGAGAAGTGACTGTTTAGCAGGACGCTAGTGTCTTGGTATGACACATAGCCAAGGATACTTTGGTGATATAATGATTTTGGGCTTATATACTCATGTACTGTAAAGACAGATGGAGACAATGACTGAGATGACATTCATGACAATGAGACATGGTTCACCTTTGTCTGGTGCAGAAAGGTTAGGATCACTTCGGGGTAGTGTGGTGTCACCTATTTGATGAGGGGTCGCCCTCTAGAAAAAGCAAACAAGACAGCACAATACTGAAGCTACAAAATCCATAAAGGAGAGTAAAATACCTTGACTTATGTGGAGTTCAGGTTTACAGTCTTAACTTAGAGAACTCCATACTATGAGTGACATTTTATGCTTGAAGAGCTCTTTCGGTTCAAACGGCAGAGATCTTAATAAAGGTATTACAACTGTACTTGTCTGTGTATTGATTTATTAGTATGTGTTCACCTGTGCAGGGTCTAGGGGATTGGGGTAGATGGCACTGACGGGTCTCTCCCTGGAAGAGAGGCAGGAGTTCTCTCTGGAATGCTTGTGTTTGTCCTGCAGCTGGGGAGAACCTGGAGGGAGAGGTGAAGAGAGAGGAGAGATTTAGATGTAGATTATATCAGCTAGTCTTCCTGGGGTCCAACACATAACGAAAAATACATACATTTAAAAACATTAACAAAGACATGACAGTCTTACACGCATGCATACATTACTACATATTAGAGAACGACCAATAATCGGCTGAGCCGATATAATCGGGCCGATGTTGGCCTTTTCTAGTCTATCGGCTCTTCTCTATCAGCTTTGCTGATAGTCCCTCTACATAGCAAAGCTGCTGCTATGCCAGCCGCCACTCACTGCCTGAGCCACGAGCACTGCACAATGCCGAAGAAAATCAGCAGCAGCAAGCAGCAAGCTAGCTCATTCTCCAACAGAAAGGTGCAGTATTGAGAAATGGATGAATTGACACAGTGACCAAAATCAAACTCCTGTTGCAAATATTAGTTTAGTTAATCACTAATAATAACACTCGTGTCGACGTGCCTGGACATGCATGCAATACGCAAGCTAGCTAAGCAGATAGCTATGTGACTTGTTAGCAAAGATTACAATAACTAACCCTTTCATCTGTGGTGTTAGCTAGCTAGCTGTATTAGCTACTATGCTAGTTAGCTGGCTAGATAAACATGGTGCTAAGATATCAGATAGGAGCTAATAGCAGAGAGGAAGAGGAAGAGAGAGGCCCAACTCGGCAGAAAATATGTCTCCCTCCAGCAGGTGGCGTTTTATTCGTTGTTTTGCCCACCAAGCAAGGATGTTTTTATATGGAGGTCAATGAGTGTCGAATTTGGTCAACAAAAAAATGTATGGCTTTTTTGCTACGTAAGGTTTATTTGATCTAATAGATGTTTCGTAGTAGTCTCCTGAGTGGCGCAGTGGTCTAAGGCACTGCATCGCAGTACTAGCTGTGCCACTAGAGATCCTGGTTCGAATCCAGGCTCTGTCGTAGCCCCTCTGTCGTAGCCCCGTAGCACAATTAGCCCAGCGTCGTCCAGGGTAGGGGAGGGCATGGCCGGCAGGGATGTAGCTCAGTTGGTAGAGCATGGCGTTTGCAACGCCAGGGTTGTGGGTTCGATTCTCATGGGGGCCAGTATGAAAAATAAAAAAATAATGTATGCACTCACTAACTGTAAGTTGCTCTGGATAAGAGCGTCTGCTAAATGACTAAAATGTAAATGTGTACTGATATAAGTAGGACACGTGACATCCTTTGAGAAAAAACACTTTAAATCTGAGTTATGTTGAGATGGCTATGCATATTCATGGCATGAGGCTAGTAGCATAGCATCTCTCTCCATTGAATAGAGGCGGGTGACGTCATCAACCCTCATCGAATTTTGATCTCATCAAATATTCAAAAAAAGGATTACAATTATGAGATGTATCCACCAATCCAAGGATAGGCGGGAGTTACAGCCCACCGTGCCACTTTGTGGACAACGATTGTTAGGGCGGAGAGACATGTATCTTGTCAGTATATCCATAATCTTTGCTAATAGCCAATGTAGCTAGCTAACGTTAAGCTAGTTATCATTTTGAACATGCACCATTTTCAGCAACGAGCCATCTGACTTGCGGTGAAACGTTAGCTATTTACTGGTGTGCTAATCTGACCAGCGGCAATCGTATCCGTAAACTGACAGTTAATAGTCGGATTAGACGATTGTCGTAATATGGAAAGAAGGAAGCGTTTTAAAATGCCTAATGGGCAGACTTGAGTCATTCAGATAGAACATGCATCGTCATTTCATATTTTTTCCTACACTCGCTCTCCTTGTTAGATATTATGCACATATATGGCTTGGTAGCAAATGTCCTCGCCATTGAGCTAGTTCTCATAATAGCAGTAAACAGCACTAAGTGATATGAGCAATGGAGAGATATGCAAGGAGATGTGAAAGGGAGTGGCGTTACAGCCTCATTCTATCCAATCGTAGCAGTAGGATGAAGTTACAATATACATATGCTTTAACTAGGTTAACTAGATCAGATATGAGAGAGGCATTGTGTTATTTGATTTATTTGAGAGAGAGAGAGAGAGAGAGAGAGAGAGAGAGAGAGAGAGGAAGGAAGAGGGAGTGAGTGTGAGAATAGGTGATGACACAAAAATCACACATGCAAAAGGTGTTCTTGTTAGACAAGCGATACACACAAATAAACGAGGATAGAAGCTGGCAGTCAACAACCATCGACCAACCAACAGCGCTCCCTGTTTCACTTCCTCCACCCTGGCTGTTTCCACCTCACTAACCTCAGCACATAAAAGACCTGCCCTGCTGGGCTGGCTGTCACACTGTGGTGGCGCCAGACACTCATTCCCGGGATACACTGACTAACACACACATGCGCACACACACGCACGTATGTGTACTCAAACGACGCATGCACAGGTGTGCACACACACACACAAACGCATTACAGCCAGTAATGATTACAGCTTATCACTGGCTGCCCATAGATCCTTTTCCATTTCACATCACATAGCAATTAGCTTTAGAATGGACATCATATGGGAATGAGATGGCCATCTTACAGGCAGTTCAGTTTGCTGTACTTCTCTAAACACTTTATGATCCTGACAGTGGCTTTATAGGGGTCCTTCTGGTTGCACAGGAGCTGCCAAGGGGAGTGTATAGGCATCCATAAATGTCTCCATATATTCTTATGTTTATGATCTGCATCAGGTAAAAATGCATGAGAGTGTCTGAGCGAGGGGCGATAAGAGGCTGGAGGAGCAATTAGATTGTCACAATCCTCTAAAGAACCTCCTAACCTGGCTGGCTGTGGTACCAAGCTTCTTATAGGGCTTAGAGACATTCTCTTTGATTCACAGGTGTAATCAACAATGCACCCTCTCAAGATTCTCTCCATTTCATCTCTCTTTCTCCCATGTATGCATTAATGTATCAATTTTTCAATCAAACAATCCATTTGACTGTTTTTACCAATCTAACTACGTAACAACATAATGGTAATAATTTTATTTCTCTCCTTCTCACTCTTTCTTTCTGTCTACTTTCGTCTCTTTTGTTGTTTGGTTTATTTGGAAAGGCACAAGTACAAACACATTGACACATTGAACAAACAATCGTCCGATGGGTGTTTCTATCTTACGCTAATTTTCAACAACCGTCCCTAGAATGGCTTTTATGGAAACAAAAGGAAAGAAAGTAATGCATAATCAATACAAATCCCATTTAATCACATATCAGTACATTATCACAATTATATGCACAAAGCAAATGTCATAGTGTGGTGGCAGAATTTGGGGTGAGCTGTTGTAACTTCTCAAGGAATATGTTCTGTGTTGGACTGTGATGTTATGCCTTTCATAGACTCCTGGTATGTCTGCACCCTCACACAAGGCCATTGTATTCCGGAACTGTTGCTTGTATAAAATAACTGATATAGAGGGATATATAGAGGGACCTTGGTTTCCACTGGTGGCCCCCCTGGTGGACATTCCAGGCCATTGCAGCTTCTGCATGTGTTTGGTCAGGGATTTAGGCGCAAAACCATTGAGACACTTAAACACAAGCTTCCATTTGCAAATTTGATGAAGAGTTCAACGCTCAGTTCATTATACTTTTTCATGATGTGACAAAGATGGTGCAGTATTTGCTTTTGGTCCAGGATTTTCAGTGCAAGGTTGTACAGTGACTCTAGGGGTCTCAGCACTGTCTGTCTGGCTGGAACCAGGATGTTATACAGTAGAACATGTGAGAGAACACCACTGCATGTAAGAATAAGAAGGCATTGTCAAGAGGCAGACAAGGTCTTATTAGTCTGAAACAGGGGAGGCTTGCTTTGATAGTTCTACTGATCTTTTTAGCATGTTTGTCAATTTTCAGTTGTGAATCCAGGATGATCCCCAGATATTTCACCACTGTGACTTTTTCAATTGTCTCTCCTTTGATGCTGATTTAGAGTGACACTGTCACTGGCAGCTTCCTTGTTGAGAAACAAAATGAGACCATTTTCAACCTACTGTCCAACTGAGTCCAGGTGTTCTGTCAGTTGTTTAGAGACAGCAGCAAAGGTTTTACCAGACAACACTGTCATCAACGTACAGTTGAAGACCGGCACTTACACTTGTCTCTGGTAAATAAATCATTGATGTATAATGTGAAGAAAATTGGACCAAGCACCAAAGCCTGAGGAATTCCCATTTTAGTTTTTTGAAATGTGGATTTGATGTTATTGATGACCACACATTGTCCATGGTTTTCCACATATGAACCAAACCAACATATGGCACTGTCTGAGAAATTGAACTTGTGGAGTTTGGAGATCAGTACACTGTGATTAACTGTATCAAATGACTTTTTCATGTCATGGAAGACTACTCCGACCGCATTTCCCTAATCCAGTGATTTCTTGATGTTCTCCAGCAGGACACAGTTTTCTGTTTCAGTGGAGTATTTTGGTCTGAATACAAATGGTTCCCAGTGCAAGTACTGATACTATTTCAGATATGATTTTAGCTGTTCTTCTCTCTCTCCTTTTCCTCCCTCTCTCTCTCTCCCTCTCTCTTTCTAGAGAGGATATTTTTTCCCAATGTTTTTGTTTCAAAGTAATATTTGTTTTCAATTTTGGGGAAGAAAATTGCCTGTATGTCTGCAAAGTCCTCTCTGGGTAGCCAGATCTGCCTGTGACGGCCGGTCTCTATGGCCAGGCTGTGTTCATTGAGTCTGTACACAGTCAGCGTTTTTCTCAGTTTTCTATCAGTCACGGTGGTCAGATAGTTTGCCACCAAGTACTGAGTGTTTAAGACCAAAAAGCATTCAAGTGTGCTTTCTCTCTCTCTCTGTTAGTCTTACCTCTGGCGCTGGACGGAGCAGAGCTGGTCACGTTGGGAGAGGCAGAGTGATTGGAGCTGAGGCTTGAGGTAGATGGGCTGGGCTGTAGGGATAAACAACTACATCAACAACAACAACATCACTGACAAGTTAAGAATTATAGACAGCTAAGACCGTGTGAGGGATTGGAATTATCCAAATCTAGTTTAGATCAGTGCCTTTTTCAAGTGAGCTTTTGCAAACATCCAAAAAAAGGAATTCACTTTGAAAAAGGGAGGTTGAGGGTAAATTGAATTGGAATTGTACCTGCATGTTGAAGACTTCGTCAGAGCTCTCCGACTGCCCTGTGATGTTGCTCACTTCATTGGAGGCCTGAGATGACAGTGATGACGACGAGTAGCGGTTGACAGCTGGGTAGGTGAGGGGACTGATCACACACACACACACACACACATTGAGAGAGAGAGAAAGAGAGAGAGAGAGAGAGAGAGAGAGAGAGAGAGAGAGAGAGAGAGAGAGAGAGAGAGAGAGAGAGAGAGAGAGAGAGAGAGAGAGAGAGAGAGAGAGAGAGAGAGAGAGAGAGAGAGAGAGAGAGAGAGAGAGAGAGAGAAAGAAATAGAGAGGGAGAGAAAGAGAGAAAGAGCGAGAAAGAAAATAAGACCAGTTTCTTTCAGAATTTGGTTGAGCATTCATCTGACATAATACCATATCGTTCTGATAAAAAGGCACAATATTTGGGTTTCAGAAGAAAATTACAGCCAAATAATCTCTCCTTAAATCACAAGTTGTAGCTGTTAGTGAGTTTTAAATTTGCAAGCTGTCGACTTAAGAAGACAGTAAAAACTCAGTGAGAGAAATGTCAGTGACAGATTGAGGCTGGGTGTGCGTGTGTGCGTACACATGTGTGTGTGTGTGTGTGTGTGTGTGTGAGTGTGTGTGTATATTCCCCTCTTGGCTGTGCATGTCTGTGCCTCTTTACGCTCGAGAGGAGGCAGGATGGAGGTAGGATGTCCCAGGTAGAGAATGGCAGGGTCACCGAGCACACACACACACACACACACACACACACACACACAGAGAACTCACCTACACCCATATGGTGCCATACCAGGGAGTGAGAGAAAGAGAGAGAGAGAGAGAGAGAGAGAGTAGAGGACGTGTAGGAAAGAAAAGAGTATCAGGAAGGGAGTGAAAAGGGGAAGAGACAAGAGAAGGCGAGAGGAAGATAAAGAGAGATGAGGACAGTGTTTCTCACCTGCGTCTGGCCACCACGCGAGCACCATCTGGGCTGAGGATGTTGGGGACTGAGTTCCTGCATGAACTACGCGGGCTGCCGTTGGTGAAGTGCACGGGGCTAGCGCGCACGTACGCCGGAAACTCCTGGGGTCGGGATTAGAGAAGGGCAAACGGAGGGAGAGAGAGAGAGAAGAGGGAGGAGAAAACATGTGATTAGCGTATTGTTTATGCCAGTGTGAGTTATGGTTGTGCTAATGCAGGTTGGATGAAGGTTGATTTGAGGTTGTGAATGATTGTGCTCCTGTTGAGTGGCCTTTACTAACCTGGATCCCCAGACTGGACTTCATCACATGGAACTGGTCCACTAGCTTCTTGTGTAGAGGTCTCATGTCCTGAGGAACAAACTTCTCGTGGACGGCCAGGCCATACTCCAGGATGTGAGCCTAGAGGAGAGAGTCGGAGATGGTGCATTTTGTTTGTTAACGTTAATCTCTTTCAGATGAAATATCATCACAAAAGCTAAGCAGTTCTCCTACTAAAGTAGGGCTACTGTTTTCCAACATTGGAAACTGACCTGTTCGAACATGAGTTCCCTTAGTCGTCCGATCTTGTCCCCGTCCTCAGGGTGATTCACGATGTAGTCTTTCACAAAGAACGCCTGCATGAACACAATTCATTGTATGTTCTGAATTTGTTTACTTCATAGTGTCACCATGTTTCCGTCTGTCTGTCTGTCTGTCTGTCTGTCTGTCTGTCTGTCTGTCTGTCTGTCTGTCTGTCTGTCTGTCTGTCTGTCTGTCTGTCTGTCTGTCTGTCTGTCTGTCTATCTATACTTTTTTTTGTGGGCAAATTATAAAAAGGAAGAAATAATATTCATAATGTAAACATGCTATGTATAATTATGAGTGGGTCTGTTTGATCATACATTAAATGCATATTCCCTGATGTTGATATTGCAACCCTTGAGATGAGTGCAGATTAGAGTCAAGGCTTTTTAATCTGCATTACAATAAAAACAGATTTTTAAAAAGAAAACACCAGAAAATGAACAACAACTCAAAATCGCTTTTAAAATCTTCAGTGGAAAGAGAGCAAAGGGGCTAGAGTTGCCACAAAGGAGAAAGCAGGGTTTGGTCTCCCTCACAAGGTCTTTGTGGCGGGCTATCTCCAAAGAGACAGAGAGAGATATGGGAGAGAGGGAGAGAGGGGGGACTCAAAAGACTCACTGCTTACTTCAAAGCCCCTTCCCAAACAGGCATGGTCCTATCTGTGTCTACCATCTGACCGTGAGAGGTAACCTCTACCATGACGCTAGCTAAACAATAACACACACAATTACCACCATGAGAACAATGTAACAGTGCTAGCTCGGCTACAGTAGCAGGCTCATCTCCCGATCGTTATCCCCGACACAAAACATAGCTTTACGACCCCTGCTGTGACACTGAATGCCACGGTCGCTTTGACTGAAATAACTGGTGTGAAAGATAGTCCAAAGCCACAGAAATACATATTCAAAGGAAAAGGGACTATTCCGTCTGAGTGAACCATAGCGTGGCTTTATGAATAATACTGTCTGAAACCCATAGCTGAGGGTGGAAAAATAATTAGCATCAAATGATACTTTTCTCTGGTGCTGGTTGGACTTGAGATTGGAGGAGAAACTCCAAGTGTCAAGTGACATTGTGAATCATTATAAAACCTCAATTAAATAGATATTAAATCATGCTGGATTCTCCTTCAGGGCTGGAACTATAACCATAAGCAATACATCGAAATATGAATGCTGATATCTGCTTCATTTATGGATGAACAAATTGGCATAAAAGTCAATTGCGTTACCCTAATAAAGCAACTGATTTATGATGTATTGTGTGCGATATTCCTCAAGACAACTCCATACGTCAATATCATGGAGCATTAGGAATACGAAATGTGGATGTATGACGTTCTCATTGCCTTTATAGACAGTATATATCATCATTATATCCCTCTATGGTACACACTTTAAATAAGTAATATATTTATAAAATGTATGCATTGTATATCATGACATTAAACCAACTGAATCTAAACTGTCACATGATGTACTCTATAGATTCAGCAGCATTGTATATCATCATATACTTCATACAATGAGCCCATTGAATCAAAGCTCTGGCAGATAAGATACTTGAAGCAGCAACAGGTGGGCACTGCGCAACACAACCATAGCTAGCCTAGCTATTCTCTCCCAGGTCAAACTCATTTCCTATAACATCCACATCTCTAGCATCATCTCATCATCTCCACCACCAGTTTAATAGAGGTGAGAGGTAGTGGTGGTCATGAGGAGAGCAGACTGCTAACTTGGCCCCCTTAAGCTTCGCTGCAAACTCAACACGGCTAGCTGTAGTGATAATGTGAAGGTGCTATGCAACCGAGAGCCACACAGTTAGCTGGCTGACGCCGGAGGACTCCTCGAAAAGGAGTGATTATAGCTCGGATGCTATAGCACTCCGGTATGGATTTGGAAAGAAAAGGGAGGGAGAGGAGGGAGAGGAGAAAGGGTTCATTCAACACTTCATTTACAGAGCTTCAGGACAATTAAACTACTGTATGTATTTTAAACTATATATTTCAATGTAATGTGTGATTTACATGCCCTTGAATGTGTCTGAATGAACTCATTTTACATTTACATTTTAGTAATTTAGCAGATGCTCTTATCCAGAGCGACTTACAGTTAGTGAGTGCATACATTTTCATACTGGCCCCCCATGGGAAACGAACCCACAACCCTGGCGTTGCAAGCGCCATGCTCTACCAACTGAGCTACAGGGGACTCCATGTATGTATGTATGCATGCATGCATGCATGCATGCATGCATGTATGTCTGTCTGTCTGTCTGTCTGTCTGTCTGTCTGTCTGTCTGTCTGTCTGTCTGTCTGTCCGTGTCTCTGTCTGTGTCTCTGTCTGTGTCTGTGTCTGTCTGTCTCTCTGTCTGTCTGTCTGTCTATGCACTCTTTAAACAAACACATAAGGCAGACTGTATTTATATCCTAGATCTAGCATGCCCAGACAATGTCTCCACACTGTAAGCCAGTGACATCATCATTGGCCTCTGACCTCTTGGTAGCGTGCGAGCCCCCCGTTGACGGCGGCGTCGATGACCCCGTTGAGGCACATGGTGAGGGGGTTGATGTTCTGCATCTGTCTGCTCTGGCACTGGGCGATCAGCGTCCGCAGCTGCAGGTTCTTGTTCTCAATCACCTCGATGGCGTTCTCCAACGGGCTCACTTCCACCTAAAGGAGGAAAACACAGGGTGATAAGGTATCAGTATATATACAGACAGATGTATACCTGTACGTAGAGATACAACACGGGCATGACTCCATCACCATCATTAAGTTTGCCGACGACACAACCGTGGTAGGCCTGATCACCGACAACGATGAGACAGCCTATAGGGAGGAGGTCAGAGACCTGGCCATGTGGTGACAGGATAACAACTTCTCCCTCAACGTGACCAAGACAAAGGAGATGATTGTGGACTAAAGGAAAAGTAGGACCGAGCATGCCCCCATTCTCATCGACGAGGCTGTAGTGGAGCAGGTTGAGAGCTTTAAGTTCCTTGGTGTCCACATCACCAACAAACTATCATGGTCCATACACACCAAGACAGTCGTGAAGAGGGCACGACAAAGCCTATTCCCCCTCAGGAGACTGAAAATATTTGGCATGGGTCCTCAGATCCTCAAAAAGTTCTACAGTTGCACCATTGAGAGCGTCCTGACTGGTTGCATCACTGCCTGGTATGGCAACTGCTTGGCCTCCAGAGGGTAGTGCGTACGGCCCAGTACATCACTGGGGCCAAGCTTCCTGCCATCCAGGACCTCTATACCAGGCGGTGTCAGAGGAAGGCCCTAGAAATTGTCAAAGACAGCCACGCTAGTCATAGACTGTTCTCTCTGCTACCATTTTTTACATTTTAGTCATTTAGCAGACGCTCTTATCCAGAGCGACTTACAGTTAGTGAGTGCATACATTTTTTATTCATACTGGCCCCCTGTGGGAATCGAACCCACAACCCTGGTGTTGCAAGCACCATGCTCTACCAACTGAGCTACACGGGACCATACCGCACGGCAAGCGGTACCGGAGCGCCAAGTCTAGGTCCAAATGGCTTCTTAAAAGCTTCTACCCCCAAGCCATAAGACTCCTGAACAGCTAATCAAATGGCTACACGGTCTATTTGCATTTGTTTTTATTTTTTACTTAACACTTATTTTTCTTAAAACTGCATTGTTGGTTAAGGGCTTGTAAGTAAGCATTTCACAGTAAGGTTTTGATTTGATTTGAACACACACACGCACAAACAGAATATTTATAAGTTGAGACAAGACACAATGTACATTTCTCACACACACACACAAACAAACACCATCTCTCTAACACACAGCCTTCCGTACGCAGTTTGATCCTTAAGAAGTTATAGAGTAATATTATAATTAGGAATATTATGAATATTATGAATAACATTCACCCTTCTCTTAAAGGGCCATTTCACAATCATTGGAAACACTTATCTTCCCATATCTTTTCTACTACAAAACATAGAAATGCACAATTTTCTCAGGTGTTGATGTTGGGGTGGTGCTAGAGATGAAATTTCCCTTTAATATAAGTCTACGCTCAGGGAGCTTGGTTGGGTTCTCTGCAAAGTTAGAACATAGCAGGGTCAGCATTGAGTAATGTGTTGTGTATTGGGTTATATGAGGAGGTTAGTGGAGGAGTGTAACAGACTCACCAGTTCTCTCTTTTCCACCTCGAACCATCTGGAGATTCCTGGCAGGCTCTGGACCAGGGTTAGTGTAGTCCTCTCCACCCACAAGCTCTGAAAACACAAACACACACACAGAGAGACATAAGCACACGCAGGCACATGTGCAGGCAGGCACACACACACTTAATGTTAATGCTGGCACTATACTGCTCGCAAAACATATTCACCAACACATCTGAGCAGCACAGAACATTGCTTTTCTCTCCTGTCAATATATGTTGTGTAGGCACTGGTTCATATAATGTCCAAGTAGTACACACACTCATGGATACAGAGTTCTCATTGCAACAGTCTACACAAATCTACAAATGATGCAGTGTCACTTATTGAAATGCATTAAAACATGAGATTCTTATACAGTGGGGAAAAAAAGTATTTAGTCAGCCAGGTCTGTAATTTTCATCATAGCTACACGTCAACTATGACAGACAAAATGAGGAAAAAAAATCTTTGGAGGGAGTTGAAAGTCCATGTTGCCCAGCGACAGCCCCAAAACATCACTGCTCTAGAGGAGATCTGCATGGAGGAATGGGCCAAAATACCAGCAACAGTGTGTGAAAACCTTGTGAAGACTTACAGAAAACGTTTGACCTGTGTCATTGCCAACAAAGGGTATATAACAAAGTATTGAGAAACTTTTGTTATTGACCAAATACTTATTTTCCACCATAATTTGCAAATAAATTCATAAAAACTCCTACAATGTGATTTTCTGGAATTTCTTTTCTCATTTTGTCTGTCATAGTTGACGTGTACCTATGATGAAAATTACAGGCCTCTCTCATCTTTTTAAGCGGGAGAACTTGCACAATTGGTGGCTGACTAAATACTTTTTTTCCCCACTGTATATTCCAGTAATACCTTTACTTTAATCCCCAAAGGAGTTTTGCAACCAAATTGTATTTTCTGTCAATCATTTTACGAGATCATATCAACACAGAACTGATCATTCTACTTAATATTTCCATATTAAATGTCAAATCTATCTGGCCTGAACAGTTTATCTGAAGCACTAAGTAGACCCAAAAGAGACAGCTGGGAAATCTAACCCTCAGGACGATATGATGATGATATCCAATTCATAAACCTGACAAAATTAGGTTTATGAATGCAGATTGAGTGAGAATGGAGATTGAGTGAGCGTGGGTGGGTGGAGTCTGGAGAGACGATATTTAGACTGAGCTCCGTGTCTTAGCCTCTCCTAGCCCCGGAGTCTAATTAGTAGGACTATGAATTAAACAACACCTGAACCCACCTGTATACAGAGATGAAGACCATGAGCCACCCACACAACCACTCAATAAACAAGAGAGTGGAGAGAGGGAGGAAGAGAGATTGGGAGAGAGGGAGAGGGAGGGAGGGAAAGTGAGTAAGGATAGGGATGTTGGGTAGACATCAAAGGAAGACAGTAACAAGTACAGAAAGGTGAGATAAGATGGCAAGACGAGCGAAACAGAAAGGCAAAAGAGAGAGAATGAGAGAGAAACAGAAAGGCAGAGAGGAGAGTTTTTGTGTGTACAAACACTGCGTGCGTCTCCCACCTTGAACTCGTTCTCCTTGTCCTTGGTGCCCTTGTGAAATGGCCTGTCATATCTGAACCTCCAGATGTGGTTGACCTTATAGAAGCTCTTGATGTTGTCAGGCACTCCGTCTCTCTGCAGCACGTCCTGGCTCTCTGGGATGGGGCTCACCGCATAGATCTGCAGGTCTGGGCCAGCACGTCAAGGATATGACTGATTGTAAGAGATGTATACAATAGGTTGGGCAAACACACATTCACACATGAACTCAAGCACACGCACACACACACACTTTCCTCACCTCCCTCTTTCTTTGGTTCCACAGGTCTATCCATCCAATTCCTGTGCTAATACATCCTTTCCACTAATCACATCCTGTAGCCATATATCTGAATCTCCACCCCACACTATATCACAACACATACCCATTGGCAGCAGGACTGGCCTGTGTCAGCGTAGTGGAAGGAGAGCTTATCAGCCCATTGAAATAAATAGGGACGGGCATGGGTCCAGGAGCCTCAATGATTAACGACACATGAGGATAACAAAGCCGTATGCTAATGCTGTTTGAGGGGCCTTGTCTGCTCTGAGAAAAGTCACACACAGAACAGACGACGCCCGCACACACACATAGAGACAAACGCATGTATACACATCCACACACACACACACACACACACACACACACACACACAGAGAGAGAGCGGTTCCTTCCAAACAGCTGTCCCATCAATCGCTAGCGGAAGAGTAGGATCACTAAGATGGCTCCCGCATCCTACAGGCACCTTGTGCATTTTTAACAAGGGATCGATCCCGATCCTCACTAAGTACTCATGTATGTATTTACAGCATGGCCACAGTTCTGGCTCAGGACCAAGATGGAACGAGTCATACTCTTGGTTTACTCCTCTATAATGTACATGCTGTAATGCAGTGGAAGAAAACTAGGGTACTAAGGGTTTCCTGGTTAGGTTAGGAAACACTCCTAATATGACTCGTATTGATATCCTTATTCATAAGGAATAATTAGTCTGTGTAATATGGCACTTATATTATTTAGGCTTACTAGACATGTGGGATGCAGTGCACCACTGTGTTTGTGTTTTGGGGGGACATTTTGCCGGTCCCCACAAGGAAAAGGGCTATTTTAGGCTTAGGGGTTAGGTTTAGGGGTTAAGGTTATGGTTCAGGTTAGGGTTAGGTTAACCCATTACCCTCATACCCGTATACAGGTTCAAAATGGAAGACTTTGGCACTGATAAGTACCTAAATTGGAATGCAGTGGCTGTACAGTAAAATGCTATACATGACGTCAGAGCTCAGGCTCTGCCCTTCACAGATCTGTAAGGGTTTTGACTGACAGCCGTTCTGACTTGAGCACCTCGCGCGACAAGAAGTTGCCCCCATCCCTCCTGCTAATTGGGCAACTTTTGCAACTGTTTTTGTTGTCTGAGTGAGGGAAATGCTGTAAATTAAGACTCAATGGATATTTAAAGATGAGATGTTGAGGATTATAATAAATACCTCTTTAATGTCATACAAGCAAGCCAATCACCTGTGAGTCCATATAATAAAACTAATGTAATATACAGTGTCAACGTTTATGACGACTATGTTTGATGTACAGTTACAAGATGTCATGGCGTTATACCCTGGGTTGTTCTGAACATAATGAGCCTATGATTGTTGTATTGTGAAGAAAATTTGCCACGGACCTTGCATCTGAATGCACTCATAACTCCATTCTATGCGCACCAAAATTATGATCTGCTTCTCTGAATTGCCTTGTAAAAGCTAGTCATGTTGGCAATAGAACAAGCTTTCAAATGATGCCCGGGGATGGATGGCGGGGATGCAGGGCTGTGTTCCAATCAAAACAACTACAAGTGTGCTTGCTCTAGTTCCTCAACGGCACAGCAAGGAGAGCTCAAAAAAGCACCTTATAGTTGAAGACTCTTCTTTGAGTCATAAATGAGAATTGAAATTACTTAGGAACTGTGCACGTTGGAGAGGTGTGTGGCCACTTGGAGACATTTTACATTTTAGTCATTTAGCAGACGCTCTTATCCAGAGCGACTTCCAATTAGTGAGTGCGTACATTTTTCATACTGGCCCCCCAGTTAGTCCCTCTCACTTAAACCCTTGTCATTTATTTGTCTTATGATGCACCTACCCCACATTTTCCAGGAATAGTCTTATCATGTTACTGAATGTCTACAGAGTATTTTCAGATTTCGTAACAAATGCGACGAAAAGTACAGTAAATGTAAAATGCACATAAAATCAACAGTGTAATGTTTGGATGAAGTCTTGTGTCAGGTGAACTGTTGTGTCCTCACCTTCAGTCTAATAATTTTCCCATAATCTCCCAACTGTTCCGTTTTAATTTCTACCATAGTTATACATATGTTTTCCATATTTGTTCTGTAAGAAACATTTCAATTTAGCCCTCTCCATATAGGCCAATTCTCACGAGTGTAAAGGGTTTGGTTTAAGGTTAGGGAAAATAGGATTTTGAATGGGAATCAATTGTTTGGTCCTCACAAGGATAGTAAAACAAATGAGTGTGTGTGTGTGTGTATGTAGTCTATGTCAATATGTCAATAAAGGATACACTGAGCCTCGGCCTGGTAGATGGTCTGGTCAGGCTGGTTGACGTGCTGCATGGCGATGGCGTGGGGGAACTCATTCAGCATACGCTGCTGGAAAGCCTCCAGCCTCTCGTAGTCATGGCCACGGCACACAAACTCCTTATTCTGCAGACGAGGCAGAGACCGCATCAAAGGCAGAACAGAGACAGCACAGGGGTTAACATGACATCTAGTGGACAGTTACAGTATCTGCAACAGTTACAGTATCTAGAGGTCAAATCTTCCAATACTGTAACATCAAAATATGATTTATGATTTATTTGTCAATCTAATGAACACATACTAACAATTTATATGAGGTTACGTTTGTGTAACGTTGGTTATGAATGCATAAGTCCTTTTGAGGAAAGGAACAGATTGACAATATACTTCATTGGCAACTTGCTTAGAAGTACAGATGGAAATTGGAGGGCAAACCCCTATATGAGCAGTTCTATGGCCTCTAAAATGTCCTTTCTTTAACAAAACGACCAGTCGTAAAACAGAGAGGTACCCTTAGGAAGAAGGGGAACTTCTTGCCATAGAAGCCGACCCTGAAGAACTCTGGCTCCAGTCTCTGCTGGTCCATGATCTTATCATACAGCGATGCCTCCATCATCTGTCAACAGAAAATGTCAGGTTACAAAACACTATTAGGTTATGTCATTTTCTACTAATAAACTAAACTGAAAACTGGTTAGGGATCAGTCAGAGTGGAGATGTACTGAGAAGATATAAAGTAACTAACCCTCATCTTGCTGAGGTTCCTGTAGTCGTAGTAAGACTCGTACTGGTCCGCCAGCTCTCTGCACAGAATGATCCCGTTTTCCCAACACTGAGGAAACAAACACATTATCACACTAACAATGGTTACATCTCAATAGGAATGTGTTTTCACCTTTTCATCTCGTTCACATTAGCAGAATACGGATTAAAGGAAAGGAAGCCTCTTTAGAATATTGAGATGCTGACAAAACATGTATGTAGAATGGCCTACAGAGGAGACTGACTGCAGTATGAGTGTTGACCACTGAGTGGCGGTAGCGTACTAACAATAACCGTGCCAACTGACAGGGCAGACCTGCCATCACAATGCAGGTGCAGCACCCAGCCATCATGCTAATGAAATGAAAGCTTTCCTGCTGCGTTTTAATCCCATGGCAGCGGCAGCTAGCAGATGGCTTTGGTTGTGAATTCACAGGGTAATTGGGCAAAGAATAATGGGGGAGGACATTTTGAAATTCAGCAGAGTAATGTAAATGTAATGTAATAATGTGATGGGAGATGCTGAGCAGAACATTCAAATAAGATTGGCTTCTTATTATGACACTGTCCCAGGGTAATTGTTAATGGAGAGAGAGAGTGGGGAAGAGAGAACGAGAGAGAGAGAATGAAAGACCGAACGAGAGACAGAAAGAATGAGCAAGAGATAAAGAATGAGAGAGAGAGAGAAAGAGAGAGAGAGACAGAGAGAGTGAAATAAAGGGCTAGAGATCCCACCTTCCCCCTGTCAAAGTTCTGTACAATGGTAAGATGGAGGTACTCCTTCCTCTGCCACTCGCTCTGCATGGGGTAGTTGAGGAACTCTCTGAGGGGCCTCTCGGACCACTCCAACAGCTCGTCATACAACAGAAGAGTGTAGGAGGCCTCTGTACAACACACACACAGTCATGGTTATGCCAAACCCTTGAGCCACACTCACAGCCCACACACTTAAAACACACAAAGTACACACACACACACACACACACACACACACACACACACACACACACACACACACTAGTGTACATACATGGCTTAATTTCCTGGCCATGTTTTACAGTGTACCTGTGTAATTCTGTGCTTTCAGGTGAAGTTCGTACAACTTGTGGATGTAGCGGATGTACATCTCCTCCTTGTTCAACTCAGTTTTGTAGAAATTCTAGAGAGGCAACGAGGGGGAGACAGAGAGAGATTGAGAGAGAGAGCAAGGTGCACCAATGTTTATCAGCCACTGAATAGTAATGAACTCAGTGCTATCTGCCCACATAAACAGGTGCTTTCAGGCTCTAGTGCTTTGGTCCGTTATATAAGATAAACCTGCAGGACTGAAAGACACCACGCACAAAATAAATCCCCCAGGTTGGCGTGGTAACAAAGACAACACAGAACATATTGTATGTATGAGGGGGCTATGAACTCATGGAGCCCTGATCTAAAAAGCATGATCATCATAGCAACTTTAACATCATCGGGAATGGAACAGAAACACAGCTTTGGTCCTGTTCTCTTAACACAATAGTTCAAAGGGACAAAAGGCTAGCAACAAATAAATGGGGTTTCTATGGTGAGATAAGAGCAGTGATTAAATCTATTCGAGGGCCACAGACGGAAAGAGACTGTCACTGACCAGCAGACTGACGGTGCAGCCAATCTTCTTCCCATCCACCTCCCCCAGCTTCATGCAGTCCCTGTAGTCCAGTAGTCTCTCCATCAGACGTGTGACGGTGGCGATGAGAGAGATGCCACTCTCCCTCCAGGTCTCCCTCTCAATCTTCTTCAACAGACTGGAATAGCGAGAGAGAGAGAGAGAAAGGGAGAGAGAGAGTGACAGAGGCGAGAAGGGGAGAGAGGGGGAGAAATAGACATAGAAGAAGAAAGAGAGCAGGAGAGAGAGAGAGAGCAAGCAGAGAAAAAGAGAGAAAGAGACAGAAAAAGAGGAAAGAAATAAACTCTTAAACCTGCTGTCAGTCATGTTGTCCTGTCTCACAGCAGTAAAGCACATCCCTAACAGAAGGACAACACACTGTGTGTAGAGTATTGGAGTGTCTTACCTAGGGTACGGACCAAACAGAGGGATTCTACTCCGGGAAAGCAATGGTAAAACAAATTAATATTAATAGATTAATAATATCAGCACACACTCACACAGGTTAACTCAGGGTTAGTGATGTTAGTCAGTTAGATAAGGAAACGGAGTAGTCAGGTAGATAAGGAAAAAGACTGTATACAGCTATAAAGGCTAAAAGGTGTCTGCACCCCATGTTAGGGAAAACTTTACCAATATATTGAAATAAACTGTATCCAGATCAAACATGTAAAATACTGTGGTGGAGGGAGTGCAATGTGATGGCACTAAGCTTTACAGTGTTCCACATGTACACTGACACAGACTGACCAGGTGAATCCAGGTGAAAGCTATGATTCCTTATTGCTGTCACCTGTTAAATCCACCTCAATCAGTGTAGATGAAGGGGAAGAGACAGGTTAAAGAAGGATTTTTAAGCCTTAAGACAATCGAGACATGGATTGTGTATGTGTGCCATTCAGAGGGTGAATGTGCAAGACAAAATATTTAAGTGCCTTTGAATGGGGTATGGTAGTAGGTTTGAGTGTGTCAAGAACTGCAACGCTGCTGGGTTTTTCACGCTCAACAGTTTCCTGTGTGTATCAAGAATGGTCTACCACCCAAAGAACATCCAGCCAACTTGACACAACTGTGGGAAGCATTGGAGTCAACGTGGGCCAGCATCAATATTCCCTCTAATATTTTTCAGCACTGAGCAAATTTCAGGTCTGCTGAGAGCAAACTTGAACCTTGTGAAATTTTCGTGCAACGTCCAGCGCGCGTTTACTGTGAACACTGAGGCTGTACTCGCTTTAAGTTACTGTTTTACAGTGGCCAAGTAGGCTACTGTGGCTATTTGATCATAATGTAGCCTACCAGAGTAGCCTACCATCAAAAACAATTTAGAAAATGTATCACATAACATTTTAACATGTAAATAGTGGTTCTATTATTCAGCCTACAGTAGCAGCCAATGTGTGTTGTTCAATGTAGGCCTACATTCCATGAGACTTTTGAAAAAAACATGCAGGGCTTGACATTAACCTGTTTATCCACTTGTCCTTCAGACAAGGAGGTGACTGAACATTTTGCTGTGTTGTTTGATGCAAGAAACCACTTTACAAAATAAAATGCACTATTATTCCCATACCATTATTACAAAGAATCAGACAAATTATGCTACCCTCTGCCTATTGCCTACTTAGCTTATTCAAGCCTGTCTCAAAATACAACACTGCCCCTTTAAGACATAAACAAAAGCTCTTTACCTGACTCGCTTTTCAAAGATGGCTAGAAATGTACACGTTTTGTGCTCTTGTAGGAAGCAATCACTCCCCTATTGCTGACTACAAATTAGCTATAACTGGGCTAATAATTCACTAACTAGCAAAGGATATGAACAAAATGTGCACACGTGGCTACATGCAGCTCTCGCTTTGATCTCAAAACAAGCACATAATAATCACAACCGCTCATGCTGTAAAACAGTCCAATTCAAAGTAAATTGTATATTTGCATATAGGCCTACCGCAGCTCTGATTGGTTATGGTGCACCGGTCTGTGTAGAGTACGGCCTGAGTTGTGCCTGTCAATGCAATAGAATCCTACTCTTGCATAGTTAGTTTTGCATACTAAGTCTTGCATAGTTCGTTTTGTTTCAGTATGTTGCATTGAAAGTGGCTAATATTGCGTTGATTCGATCACAATTCCCACAGTAAAGGGAAACGTTGATAGTGTTAACTAACAGGGAAAACTAGAAAGTTGAGAAGTTCAATCTCCTGCTTCTCTGCGCAGGCTGATTTTTCTTCTGCGTTGCAGTCCCTGGGGGAGCTGTATGCCTGCACGCACCTTAGAGGGACATGGGCTAGCATCCCTGTGGAACGCTTTCGACACCTTGTAGAGTCCATGCCCCCGACAAATTGAGGCTATTCTGAGGGCAAGAGGGGTGCAACTCAATATTAGGAAGGTGATCCTAATGTTTTGTACACTGATGGTGGACAAGGCAGTGACACATCATATGGATGTTGGACTGTACGTGCGTGTATGTGACTGATTCCTCTAAAGCAAATTAATGTTGCCCTATGCTGAGCTCTAACCAGTGTAGAAACTTGTTTATAAACTAGTTACAGAGCTCATAAACTAGTTATAACGCTCATATAAAGCTCATAAAGCTTCTACATCTCAAAACCAGCTTGTGGAACATTCATAAATTGCCCAATTGATGTCTGACAAAAAGTGGGACTATGATATATGGGCTTGCAGTGAGATAGGGAGAGAATTGCTCGAACACTGCACAGACCAACAAAAAACAACACTCATACACACACACAAGCGCTACAGCACAAAGCATGCAAGGTGAAGGGACCAACCTGAGCACACGGACAAGGAGATCTCAGAGAAGAGGCGTGAAGGAGTATGGATATGAGGAGGTGCTTGTCTGGATTATTCAAAACACTTACCTTGTTACACCCTTCCCTCCCCACATACATCCCTCCATCCCTTCACAAGTCCTCTTACCTTACTCAATACAACATACAGACGAACTGATTCTGATAATGACGTTTACAGTGTGGGAGACTGTATGCGTGTTCCCTCTGACTCACATGCTGTTGAAGAGCTCTCTGTACGTCTCGTCTCCTTTGCCTTCTGACATCAGACTGTCCAGTTTGTCTATCAGCTTGGCCTCCACCTGACGAGAGAACATATTGTTTATGTAATCAGTCTATATCAATACATGGATGCCACCATTGGGCACAGTCGGTCTGGTCTGGTGGAACTGCAGTACCCATAAAGTGCCACCAGGAGGTGCTAGTGCTGGTCCCAGTCAGTCCAGTACCAGAGCTATATTGACATTTTAGTCATTTAGCAGACGCTCTTATCCAGAGCGACTTACAGTTTTAGTGAGTGCATAAATTTTTCATACTATATGAACTGCATATATGGACGGCTCTGTCCATTACCTGTTTGAAGTTTCCGCTCCTCCTCTGCTCCCAGTCCATCATGTCATGGAAGATGGGGATCATGACGTTCCTCAGGTCAGGCTGGGGAACCAGGGTCACCTCCAGGAACGGACCTATCATCGCCGGGATGAAGTTCAACTTGTGTTCACCTGGAGAGAGTGAGGGAGAGAGAGATGGAGAGAGCAGGAGAGAGAGAGATCAACTACATTCCTCTGAGTGACTAGCAATAATCCAATAAAGTGATACAGAAATAGAATGAGAATGTGACTGTATCGTACCTAAGTTCTGCCACATGCTGAAGATCTCACAACCCATCATCACCCTCATGTCTCCATACCTGTACAACGAGATAACACACAGCGCGAGATCAGAACAGCGCCGAACCCAGGATGTGAAATGTGAAGAAAGTTAATGAGTGTGTACTTATAATAATAATAATAATAATAATAATAATAATATGCCATTTAACAGACGCTTTTATCCAAAGCGACTTACAGTCATGCGTGCATACATTATTATTTTTTTGTGTATGGGTGGTCCCGGGGATCGAACCCACTACCTTAGCGTTACAAGCGCCGTTCTCTACCAGCTGAGCTTTAGAGGTGTACTGTATGTAGAGACAACACTTACTTCTCCAGTACTCTCTTCCTCTTGGATGGAGAGAAGGACTCCAGTTGAAGACAGGGCTGGTTGATGAAGATGACAGACAGATAGAAGTACGAGTCCCACACCTAAGGAAGATACATAAAAACACATTATAGCAAGTCAATAACACATAGAAACACATTATAGCATGTCAATAACACATAGAAACACATTATAGCATGTCAATAACACATATAACCACATTATAGCATGTCAATAACACATATAACCGCATTATAGCATGTCAATAACACATATAACCGCATTATATGTTGTTTTTTAACAAAGAAAGACAAAGTGGATATAAGCAGCTCTTACCTTGTAGTCAAACTTCTCATTGAGGAAATTTTTCCTCAGAGCATCAGAGAGGTACAGGACTGTTGTTATGATGACACTGAGAGAGAGGGGATAATAAGATTAAGTTGATAAACCAGACTAAGAACAGGTGTCAGCTAATGAGGAGTAACTATGGAGGGACACCATTTTGAATCAAATATGTTAGCTACTGCAAGGGGGAAAAGTGATCTTACTTGTTGGTGACCAACCGCATGACAGTCCAATCTTTCGGGAACATCTCTGGCCGAATCAGAATGCGGAAAACTGTGAAAATCTGCAAGAGGAAGTCCTGAGAAAACAGCAATTGCCATTCAGCACATCACCAAACTATGAATCTAAAGTAATATATTCAGAGTGGTAGTGCATTCATGATATCCATAGTGTGCATTTATGGTATTCATTCCTATTACTGTGAACTTAGTGACCCCATTTCTTCCTGCCCACATTCCTATCACTCCATCTCACCTCTTCCTCAACCCCTGGCATAACCGTTCCTCATTCCACACACACACTCCTGCTACTGACTATGGCTCACACATGAGCTGAGTCATCAGTCAGATTCTGCTGAGTGGTGTATGTGAGTGTGTCTGTGTGTAGCCTTACCCTCAGGTCGTCTTTGCTGGTGAAGACCTGCAGGAGCTGCTGGTAATGTTTATCACTCATCTGTCTGAGGAGAGCCAGCAGGCACGCCACAAACTCCCCCTGTGTGTAGAGAGTAGAGAGAGAGAGAGAGAGAGAGAGAGAGAGAGAGAGAGAGAGAGATATAGAGAGAGAGAAACAAGAGAAACAGCTTTTAACATCTGAGACATTGGCCACATATACTAGCTCTAACAGTGAGAGAGATGAAAGACCATGCATCTCCATGGAAGTCCTGTAAACACTACAGTCAGAACAGGCTGGGAGAGAAATAAAGTGGTTATGGTTAAGAGCAGGACAGAAGTACAGCTCTTTTTAACCACAAATGCAGTTTCAATCATTGACCTTAAAACCTACATTTAGAATGACTAGCAGTTAGATACACACACACACATGCACCCACACACAGAACACACACACACTGACCGTGATGTCCTGGAACTGCAGTCTCATATTGGTTCCGGCTGGTTGTGGTCTGTTAGTGATCTCAAGGATGGTCCTCATCAGGACAACCAGCAGACTGTCCACTATCAAATCCACCTCCTCAGAAACCACTGGCTCCTAGTGACACACACAAGTTCACATTAAGTTTCACACAGGTACATATGGTAGACAGGTACATGATCATGCCTGAAGTATGCAAACACAGGTGACACAAAAAGATAGACCACTAGCCAATACTAGCTAAACCAGTCTTAAACAATCGGACACACATTAGAGAGATTAAGTGTGCGTGTGTGTGTGTGCGTGTGTGTGTGTGATCCAGATTGCCAGCCTGCTCCTTGGTGGCTCCATGAGCCACAGCAACAGAGCAACAGCAGAGGGAAACTAAGGCCAAGGAAGAGAGAGTCCATTTCCCCACTCCATTCTGAGAAGGGAGCCCCATGTTGGATAGACAAAGTGATAATGAGAGAGAGTGTCAGACTGGCACACTGGCTGCTCCTGCTGTCACTTCATCTTAGCCATGTTCACAGCCCAGTCTGTCAGAGCTGTGTGTGTGTGTGTGTGTGTGTGTGTGTGTGTGTGTGTGTGTGTGTGTGTGTGTGTGTGTGTGTGTGTGTGTGAGAGAGAGAGAGACTAGCTGCTTACAAACAGGCCAGCACCATGTCAAGGTCAGGATGACACTAACACACTCACAGGGACAAACTGCCACATCTACACTGTTATGTTTCATTAATGGATTCCAATTGGATTGGATTGTTTATTTGTTCTGGCACCTATCTGTTTACTTCATTACTTGATCAATGAACCACATTTCTTTGAGTCTATTGTCAGTCTGGCAGGTTTTGCTAGTTTATTTTATCACGTCAAGCAAACAAACAAAGCTGTATTGAGATCACAATACTGTCACGCCCTGACTCAAGAGACTCTTATATGTTGAGTCAGGGTGTGTATATTCTTTGTTATATATATTCTATGTTGTAGTTCTATTATGTGTAGATCTATGTTGGCCGGTGTGGTTCCCAATCAGAGGCAGCTGTAGCTCGTTGTCTCTGATTGGGGAAAAATACTTAGGCAGCCTATTGGCACTAGTGGGTTGTGGGATCTTGTTCCGTGTAAGGTATGTTGTTTGTGTCTACCTTGGACTTCACGTTTCGTTTAGTTTGTTGTTTTGTCATTGTGTTTATTCGGTATAATAAACATGTATGCATATCACGCTGTGCCTTGGTCCGTCCCGTCCTTCAACGAACGTGACAAATACACATTGTTGTTATCAATATCAAGGGAACAATACAATTTTTGAGCAATGCCTTTTGAGCTATTAACTGTGAGGTAACCTCGATTAACCCAGAACCTCAAATCTTGCACAATCTGTAGTCTGTCCATGATTAACTGTGAGGTGGCAGCCTAAAACACTACACTACCCATGGTGCTCATCTGTAGCTGTACTCACGGTGGTGACAGAGTCGTCCTTCTTGATGAGAGAGAGCATGCTGGTGAGGATACGGGCACACATCACCAGGTCTCTCTGCTCCTGCATGTGGGCCTGCAACAGACGCAACACCACCGGGAGCAGGATACACCTCGACTCTGGAATACACACAAGTACACACACATGAACATGAAAACACACACACGCTCACACACACAGACAGGAAAATACTAGCATGTGTGTTCTGCTCAAACACCTGTTTTTCTATTTTCCTTCCTCTCTTGGGTGTGATTTTAACCTCCAGCCCGCCCTCTTAGGAAGCAGCTAATAAAATGTTACCACGACTATTTGTGTGAGTATATAATTATCATTAACATTCTCTCATGTCACCCCACTCCTCCGCACACTCCACTGGCTTCCAGTTGAAGCTCGCATCTACTACAAAACCATGGTGCTTGCCTACGGAGCTGTGAGGGGAACGGCACCTCCTTACCTTCAGGCTCTGATCAGACCCTACACCCAAACGAGGGCACTACGTTCATCCACCTCTGGCCTGCTAGCCCCCCTACCTCTACGGAAGCACAGTTCCCGCTCAGCCCAGTCAAAGCTATTCGCTGCTCTGGCACCCCAATGGTGGAACAAGCTCCCCCACGACGCCAGCACAGCGGAGTCACTGACCATCTTCCGGAGACACTTGAAACCCTACCTCTTTAAGGAATACCTCACAAAAAAAAGTGGTTGTCCCACTGGCAATCATAAGTTGAATGCACCAATTTGTAAGTCGCTCTGGATAAGAGCGTCTGCTAAATGACGTAAATGTAAATGAACTACAATTAACTGGCAAGTGCGCCTGTGTAGGTATGTAATTACTAGCAATTTTGTTTAATCATGTGTGTGCAATATGTGTGTTTGTTTGTGTGCATATATAACCCCCAAATGTTTGCTTGTGAATGTTGTGTAAGTTATTAAATATTATGTGTGTGTTTGTGTGCGTGTGTTCCTACCTGGGTTGGTGTACAGCTGGCTCTCCACGGTCTTGGCGATGCAATGAAGCTTGACAGCTTCCAGGGGGCACTCAGCGTGAACGGTGGCGGGCAGGCTGCCCAGCGTCTCTCTGACGAAGCCTGCTACCTCCCTCACCGTGAAGATCTTCAGCAGCTCCCCATACACCGCAGGGAACGTCAGCAGAAACACCGCCTGGGAATAAACAGACACTGTATAAATATAGATATCTAGCAGTATGTAGTACAGGCTTCTACCTAAAGTGACTTACAGTTAACACATAAGCTACTGTATAGTCAGTATACTGTATGTTACTCAAACCATATACAGTCTAGGTCTAGGTCCCCAACACACTTATCTGCAGAGGCTTTTACCTAAAGTGATCTACAGTTCTAGTAACAAACAGGCTATTCAGTAAATGTTGCCCATGAGAAATCAAACCAATCATAACCAATGCTTCAACCGATACAGTCTAGGACCCCAACACACACAGCAGAACGTCTATTCTATGCCTGTACAGAAACACAATTCCACTACAGTATAATATAAGATATATCTTGATATCCCTTATCTCTAACCTACAGTGCCTTCAGAAATGATTCATACCCCTTGACTTAATCCACATTGTGTCGTGTTATAGCCCCCCAGATAGCATATGAACATGTCATAAGCAATGTCAAAATGTGTAGAATTGCAGGAAATTATCTTTAACGGTCGACATTGAGCACGAAAAACAGTCCATCTCCTCCTCTTTCTCAATTTTCAAACAGAAATGGGTGTGCCTTTGGTGGTTCATCGATGTGTCATTCTGGTCATGAGCGCTGCGACCGACGTAGCTAGTTTGTTAGCTAAGCTAGCCACTGTAGCTATCCAGTAACTCCTCCAGTATGTGTTGACGTCATTTCACAGGTTTTGTTTTTGGAACGGAAGCTGTAGAGATCGGAAAGAAATGGCAGTTCTGTAGCCAAATATCTTATTCATAATTCGTTTTTTGTTTTTAATAATTAAAATTATGTGGGCGTACCCCAACAACAGAATGGGATGGGCATATACCGGTCATGAAAAATATTAATGCGAGTAGACCGCTGATTGGCCAGCTCATCCTCTTCAGGAGGATGACATCATCCTCTATAAGGAAATAGCAAGCATTTTTTTAAACGGTCTGTTTGAGATACAAGTTTGAGGTGGGGTTTTTGAAGAGGTTGGTTATAAATACGAGTATATGATGAGTCAACAACATTATTTAGGTATAAGTTAACAGAATATTAACTTTTAAAAGTGAGATTTTCACTGGACAGTTACTTTAAAATTGCAACATTTTCTCTCAGCCTCATAGCAAAATGTGTAGAGTAGCATGAGATGAGCTTTAAAATAGATTTTCTTTCTCTCTGACCCATGGCAAATGTGTAGAATTGAAGGAAATTAGCTTTAAAACTGCTAAGTAAATATCATCCTCATGGCAAAATGTGACGAATAGCATGAGATTAACTATAAAAATAGCAACGTTTTCTCTCTGTTCCTTTGCAAAATGTGTATAATTGAAGGAAATGATCTTTAAAACTGCAACATTTTCTTTCAGGCTCAAGACAAAATGTGTAGAATAGCATTATAAACATGTTTTTACTCTCTGCCCATACTGTAGTGGGGGTCCTTACATTTATCCTTCCACTGTGTTTTCAAAATATCCCTCCATATACCCCTCAAAATACCCCTTAAGAGAGGCATAAATCATGTCAAATTGTGCATTTATATTTATTTTTATGTCACAAAGACCCCCCCGTCTATGTACACCACAAGTTTGCCCTTGACACAAAGAGAGCTGCTAGCTAACTAATGTACTGGGTTGGAAATTACACTTATGTTAATCTCCAATCCCAAACCACTGGCCTTCATGGAGAGTTTGCCATCTGGGCACCATTCATTAATGCCTCCAACACACCTAATCCAGAGGTGCCATCAGCAGCAGCACAGTACAATACAGGATGAGGGGGAGGGGGGAAGCCGCCAGATTAACATGGATTAGGAGTGGCCTGATCTGCATTCTCCTATAGCCATTGTTCTGTTCTGTTGTAGATCAAGACTACAATAGATCAGCAATCAGACATTTTTTTTACTGGATTGTGCCAAGAGGTGCATAATTTTACTGTGCACTGTTACTGTTCTGACAGAGAGTCTCTGTGCCTAGTTAAAATGATTTCCCGGCGGCACTGGAGGGAGGAACCGGTGGAGCAGCAGGATAACACCAGGGTGAAATAACACCACATCCAAGGTGAAAACAACAGCGCAATGTGTCGTAAGGAACTCCAGCAGAGAGTGTGAGCCAGAGTGAGTGGTCAAGCAACAGGGTGAACAGGTCATCAGGTGGGTTCATTAGGAGGGCTGCTGTGGGAGTTTACACAGCTAAATGTGCAGCAAACACACACACAAACAGACAACACACACACACAGCCCAGTGGCTTATATCCTAGTGTGCAACCTTGAATTAGACCCACACATATTATCTGTGGAGGGCACAAGGGTGAGACAGGCTGGAGGCCAACAGAGAGCCACTGGGGAGAGATGATTATTAGAGCGAGCAGGGGGGGTGGGGGACACACACACATATATACTGTATTACTGTAGATTAGGATCCAGAGGATTTAGGGGAAGGAGGACAAGGGGGTCTCTGGGGTACTGGGGTATAATAAGCACACACACACACACACACACACACACACACACACACACACACCCTCATACTAATGTGTGTGTTTGTACAAACAAAGACATCAGCTGAAGACAGAGACACGCAGACACGCGAAGACACACGCTACACTGTGTGTAATTCAGATTATTTGTGGGTGTGTTTAGCAGCTTTGTTTTAGTCTTCCTGGAGAGCAGTTCAGCCTGGTTTCGTGCTGTGTAGCCCCCCAAGACAAAGCATGAAATATGAATTACCAAGTATCTCCAGGGCTTTATATCTGCGTGAAATTCAATTAAAAGCATTTTATTACAAATCAAACTGAATTAAGTGGGGTTGCTTGAAACATAACACGCACACACAAACGCACACAAACGCACACACACACACACAGAGAAACCTGCCTCCTGCTGTTATTGCCCAAGACATATAAAGCAAGACAGACCAGGATGCAATGTTGATAACCTCAGTGCTCTCTATCAATCATATGGGGCATGTTTCATGTCTGCACTGCGTCAAGTCACTGTGTCAGTGTCACGTGCACACACAAACACTGTAACAAAAACACACACACGGACACACACCTGTGTCTGCGTGACAGGGCTGGTGATCTTGTTCTCCTGGGACAGGAAGAAGCGGATGGACATGAAGAGCTCGTGGACACAGCAGCGGAACTCCTCCTCGCTCTGACCCCCCGTGGCGAGGGCGAAGAGACGCCGGGACTGGATGATGTACTTAAAGATGTACTCAGTGGCCTGGGGGGGAAATACAGTAACACACAGTTACTCACTGACAACATCACTCATCCACCTTGATGCTAGATAACACTGGTATTAAAACATAATGGGGAAACATATTAGTATGATGTGGGCCCCTGCAAATATGTGTGCTACTAGGTCATTAAAAGTCATGTGTTATGGAAATGTCGAACACCCAAGGCGTAGTTTTTCCACTTTTTGAAATTGCAGCAACAATATGAGCGAAAGGGGGGAAAACAGACTAATGAATGATACTGAGATATCATCAACACATGCTGAAGAGGATGTGTGTATGTATGTAGGTATGTATGTGTGTGTGTGTGTGTGTGTGTGTGTGTGTGTGTGTGTGTGTGTGTGTGTGTGTGTGTGTGTGTGTGTGTGTGTGTGTGTGTGTGTGTGTGTGTGTGTGTGTGGAGGTGTTTAACTATACTTGTGGGGACCAGAAGTCCCCACAAGAATAGTAAACCAAGAAAAATTTGACCAACTGGGGGAAGTTTGTTGGTCCCCACAAGGTGAAATGCTATTTCTAGGGGGTTTAGGGTTAAGGTTAGAATTAGTGTTAGGGTTAGAATTAGGTTTAGGGTTAGGAGATAGGGTTAGTTTTAGGGTTAGGGTTAGGAGCTAGGGTTAGGTTTAGGGTTAAGGTTCGGTTTTTGGGTTAAGGTTAGGGTTAGGGTTAAGATTAGGGTTAGGGTACGGGTTAGGGTTAGGTTTGGGGTTAGGGAAAATAGGATTTTGAATGGGACTGAATTATATGTCCCCACAAGGTTAGCTGCGCAAGACTGTGTGTGTGTGTGTGTGTGTGTGTGTGTTCAGGAGGGCACACTCACCTTGAGGACCTGCTGAATGTGATCCTGGTGCTCAGCATCTATGATGCGATCCACGTACCACTTCAGTACTTTGATCAGGTCCCTGTGAAAAACACACATCTAGCATCAACTACTGAACTAGACCTTTCTCTGCAATCACAATGCATTTACACCAGCAATCCAAGCATCCACCTACATATTCAAGAGACAACACACAAAGAATGCCTTGGTGTAGCATGCGTAAACACTTTATAGTGCATGTCAAATCTTTGAGTATGATACACCCATATTGTTGAAAATGTATGGCAATGGTGTTCATAATCAAACAATGTCTAGGGCTGAACAACCTTGGATTGTGTTCTGTTTATACGACAAAAGAAAAAGAACACAAGGGTTGGTTTATAAAATGTCTGTGTGTGGCTGTGCAATGGTGTGATAACAACACTTCAAATTCACACTGTGTACTGTATTAACATTAATGGGCAGGTTTGAGAGAGCACACACTTACAGATAATTGAAAAAAATCATAAGAGAGTATGAGTACAAGCAAAGGGAAAATAGTGGAGAGAGCAAATGGTCGTACAGTAATTTCCACAGAATGAGCATTTATGTGGGAGATGTTTTCGCCTGATTTTCTGTGATTGGACTGTGATTGCATGTTGATTGGTTTTCCCTTGGGTACATAGTGTACTGAAGAGACAGGCACCATTTTGTTGGAAATAATCAGCGAATAAAGTGTAGAATGTTATTTCTGGTACTAAATAGATACACTACATGACCAAAAGTATGTGGACATCTGCTCGTCGTACATCTCATTCCAAAATCATGGGCATTAATAGAGAGTTGGTCCCCCCTTTGCTGCTGTAACAGCCTTCCATTAGATGTTGAAACATTGCTGCGGAGATTCGCTTCCATTCAGCCACAAGAGCATTAGTGAGGTCGGGCATTGATGTTGGGCGATTAGGCCTGGCTCGCAGTCGGCGTTCCAATTCATCCCAAAGGTGTTCAATGGGGTTGAGGTCAGGACTCTGTGCAGGCCAGTCAAGTTCTTCTACACCAATCTTGATAAACCATTTCTGTATGGACCTCGCTTTGTGCACGGGGGCATTGTCATGCTGAAACAGGAAAGGGCCTTCCCCAAACTGCTGCCAAAAGTTGGAAGCACAGAATCGTCTAGAATGTCATTGTATGTTGTAGCGTTAAGATTTCCCTTCACTGAAACTAAGGGGTTAAGCCCGAACCATGAAAAACAGCCTCAGACCATTATTCCTCCTCCACCAAACTTTACAGTTGGCACAATGCATTTGGGCAGGTAGCGTTCTCCTGGCTTCCGCCAAACCCAGATTCGTCCGTCGGACTGCGAGATGGTGAAGCGTGATTCATCACTCCAGAGAAAGCATTTTCACTGCTCCAGAATCCAATGGCGGCGAGCTTTACACCACTCCAGCCAACGCTTGCTATTGTGCATGGTGATTTTAGGCTTGTGTGCGGCTGCTCGTCCATGGAAACCCATTTCATGAAGCTCCCGACGAACAGTTGCTTCTTGAGGCAGTTTGGAACTTGGTAGTGAGTGTTGCTATGCGCTTCAGCACTCGGCGGTCCTGGTCTGTGAGCTTGTGTGGCCTACCACTTCGCGGCTGAGCCATTGTTGCTCCTTTCCACTTCACAAAAACAGCACTTACAGTTCACCGGGACAGCTCTAGCAGGGCAGAAATTTGACGAACTAACTTGTTGGAAAGGTGGCATCCTATGATGGTACCACTATTAAAGTCACTGAGCTCTTCAGTAAGGCCATTCTACTGCCAATGTTTGTCTATGGAGATTGCATGGCTGTGTGCTCGATTTTAGACATCTCTCAGCAACGGGTGTGGCTGAAATAGCCGAATCCACTCATTTGAAGGGGTGTCCACATACTTTTGTATATATAGTGTACATACAGTATTATATTCTACTGAAGTCACTGAACAACTCAACAAAACCACCGTAGACTATGATTCTAGAGGCAGGCAACACTCTTTCTCTAAATGAGGGTGAGTTTATTTTAGCCTGGCAGGAGAGGGGTGTTAGTGAGAAATGAGTGTTAGAGCTTAACAGGTAGTGTGGGCAGAACAGTGTGAGTGTATCATATTGTGAGTTTGAGGCGACAGCACAGCGTCTGAGGAACAATGAGTGTATATGACAGGAAGTGTGTGTTTGCAGGGCCAAATCAATGTGAGATATTGAGGACACATCCTAATTATTACTTACCATAAAACAACCATAACATACCATAGGAAGAGAAAGAGAGAAACATACCTGTAAGACAAGGCTCCAGCAAAATGACTCTCAATATAGGTGTCCATGACGGGTTTGAAATGCTGGAACTTGCTATCCTGTAGCAGGTTAATAATGTGGACCTGAAAGAGCAAGCAAAATAATTCAGTAACATACCGCTTAATGCTTTCCACAAAATGCAACGCTCTTTATTTAGCCAACAACAAACAACCTATTTATTAAACCTAACCTCCTATGTGACAGAAACTGGCCTAGTTGTCCAGATTCATCTTGCTGTCACAAAGGCAGTTTGATTGCCTCACTGCCTCACTACAGCCTTTCACCCACGATAAATGAGAACAGAGCAGAGATGAGTGTGTGTGTGTGTGTGTGTGTGTGTGTGTGTGTGCGTGCGTGATTTACTGGACCGAGTCAGTTGCAGGCAAATCAATCCCTCAGGTCTATATTAGAGAGATGCAGCATGACCGGACTGGGATTGATCAACGAAGGCTGTGAAGCGTTACAGTATTAAGCACATCCATTGGCTCAAGCTTCCAGTGTGTGTGTGTCTGTGTTTACCATGCATCATTGCACTTTTTCTCTCTGACCGCAGTTAGCCACTATTGGACACAGGCCTTCTTCTCTAATGAGGCTTGGTCTACTTCCCAACACATGCGCACGCACACACTCACAATTAGTTCTGCTGTCATGACACCCCAATCCTGGCTCCAACCAGCATCCAACCAGTAGTGTTTAGAATCAACTAACGATTAGCTGTCAGGGAGGGAGAAAACAATATGCTAGGAAATAGAAGACCACAGAAGCAGTAGTCACTTACCAGGCAGTCAAACACCTTCAGTCCATACCTCTGGGAACTCTCGTCCAATATACTAAAGAGTGTATCAAGTGTGTCCTGTAAAAACTGGTGAGGGAGAGATAGAGGTAGAACATAAGAGTGAATATCTATGAGATCATGTGGTGAAAATAATATGATACATCTATAAAACACATCTAGAACACATATTGATTTCTGTTTTGAAGTTGAGCAGACTTTAAGTAAAACACAGAAAAGGCCAATCTAAACAGGCCATCGTTTGAGGGACGTGATCATGAACCAATCAGGGTCAAGATAGAGGCCCCGGGGAGAGGCGGTACCTTGACTATCTCAGAGCCATCGATCTCCTTCAGCTTTGACAGGCTGTCATTTATCCTCTCTGGGTGGGCTCTCCACTTCAGCAGGTCTAACATGTCACCTACAGAGACAGATGAAGAGAAACAACCACCGTTACCTCATGAACAAACTCAGTTAGCTCACAGACATGTAGAGAGAGACTGTCTACTCTTGGTTCCTAGACACACACACACAGAGAGAAACATACAGATGTAGGATCTTAAATTTGAATCAGTTTGCTAAAGCAGGAAAATAATCCTGCAGCAGACAAATGTTACATTCAAATACACTAAAAGTTTGCATGTCCTGCTTTGCAGGAAAATTCACAGCAACAAAAGAGTGATCAAATTAAGACTTGACATCTGCACAGTAGCCTGGGTTTCTGCATAATGGCAACTTGCCGTTGTCTTGTCAAACAATATCATGGCAAGGCAATGAAGAAGCGTTATTGAATACACTACTCTGAGTATCCGTACAGAGAAACAACTTTCCATCACTATTTGGGAAATCGAGAAAATTTCTGTCAAAGCAATATGAGGGCGTATGGTTTAAGTGCTTTAATTTAATTACTGAAGTTCCTTCTGGAAAAAAGAACGTAATTCTATTCTATTCTATTTACAGGATATAATAAAACAAGTCAAACAATAAAACAGTCAAACAATCCATGAATTCTAAATAATGATGACATCTCAGAATGTAGCGAGCTTTAAACACTTAAAGCTATTTTTTTCCCAGCGTTAAATTCCCCAGACGATATGAATAAAATATCCAGGTTGAAGAATAAAGGACTTTGGATGTCTCAGTCTTCAACTGCACTTCTGAAGGTGTCTGCAACGTGCCAGTCTGTATGTGAGGAAGTACCTGTATTTCCCAGACAATAAACTAGATATATTCCTTGCACAATGTCTCTACTCACTTTGTGCAGCTCACGTTTCAGAATATTTACACTGAGTGGTAGACTGTTTGAGAATTCAGCAATACCACTGTAATATTCAAGGCAAGACAACGACTCAGAACGAGTCAGAAACAGACCAATATCCACTTTCCAGACTGAAGGATACACTTTACACTAGTAAGTGATCTGTCGCTGGATAATACATCCATAGAAAGTTGGAGCAGGCCTACTGTGGTGTAGGAAAGTGTAGGTCTACTGGTTTGGATGTAGGTCTACTGTGCAGATGCATGCTCTAATGCTCAGATGCATAGTCACTTTACCCCTACCTACATGTACAAATTATCTCGACTAACCTGTACCCCTGCACATTGACTCGGTACCGGTAACCCCTGTATATAGCCTTGTTATTTTATTGTGTTACTTTTTATTTTATTTTTTACTTTCGTTTATTTAGTAAATATTTTCTTAACTCTATTTCTTGAACTGCATTGTTGGTTAAGGGCTTTTAAGTAAGCATTTCACGGTAAGATCTACACCTGTTGTACTCGGCGCATGTGACAAATAGAATTTGATTTGATTTGATTTAATACTTTGACTTCCACTCTTACCATTCTGTGTGAGCTTAGTGGAGCAGAGGAAAGAGGTGATCCAAAAGGATTCCTTGGTGCCCTTCACAGCCTGGTTGTTGCCGGGCAGATTGGCTTTGGAGAAGGGCAGCTTGAGGTAACGGCTAGAGTCCTGGAGGTTAGCATTCTCCTCACACTGAAAGGAGCAGAGATAATGTACTGGGTTAGTGCCACTACAGGAGACTGAAGAAACAGGCTACAGTATTACGGTATTTGGTTCATTACTTAACTGCATTCTCAAACATTAAGGAGTTTGTTCCACTACAATATGATGCTTCCATACAGCTAGGAAAATGCAGTTTGGGGGATTTCATGTATTATTATTATCATCATCGAAACAAATATATTTGTTTCAATGATACATTGCAATAAAGTGAGCCCTCCGAATTTTTCCAGATCTCTAACTTTGAAATATTTTTGCCATGCTTTTTAATGTCTCAGCACAGATTGGAAAGTATTTTGAAGCTAGTGTTTAAATGTGTTCTGACTAACAGTTCAGGCTCTTCCCACACTGATGCTTACACGTGGTTAGTGCTGAATCCCTTTTCCCTATTTTGGCAATGAGAAACTAGGCCACGCCAATTTTTTTCAGCTTTTTGTCCTGACTTCCATCTGACAGTAAGAGGACTTTTTACGCCGATGGAAAACAACACAAGAAGATTCTCTCTTCAGAGGCGTCCAATGCAATTCCCCTAAAACACTACAGAGAACCAGCTGTCTCAGGTAATAGCACATCAAAGATCCTCAAAAGGGGAGACATGTAAGCACTTCAAAGCGCAAGGCTCCAAATGCAGCTGTATTTGAATTATACCACTTTACACACATTTCAAGGCAGCTAAAACTGTGCAAAACGGTCCACCTATAGACTATCCCTTATTGCTTGCAGACAGGTCAGACTACAGACTGCATCTGAAGCCAGGCCAAGGTGTTTTTAATCTCTCTGTTTCTCCTGTGTTAGGGGAAATGACCTGTTAGCAGTGGGCATCTTCTTAATGAGGTGGTGAGCAGGACTAGCAAAGGGCAAGCCCAGAACCACAGGGAGGGAGAGGCTGCATAATGGTTCTCCCACAGTCTCGACTCCTCTGTGCTCTCCCTGTCTGTCTGACTGTCTGTCTAACTAAGAGGAGTCTAGACAACCCCTAACCTGTCTGTCTCTCTACAGTACCTTGGATTATATTGTCTCTCTTTCAGGCCAAAACCTCTGTCTCAGAAGAGTCCAGACTATCCACAACCTGTGCATGCTCTCTTACCCTGCCTTTCTTTTTATAAAACTCACAGACCACCTACAGTGCTCCCTACCCCTTCCTGTCTCTCTCTTAACCCACAGCCTCAGTTCTCACTCACACACACACATAAACACACACACACACACACACAGCTACAGGCAACTGGCCCCGTAGTACAGAGCTGTGTTTAATTGGCTATGCCTGAGGGTTGGTTTAGCTGCTGTTTGCTTTGGACAGGCCATGTGTTAAGTGGAGAGCTTACTGGGGTAGCAATGAAAACCAGCTGGGAGGATGGCCAGCGCCTGTTTATGACAGAGTATAAACTGGAAAAGTATCAACGGGAAATAGCAGTGTGAGCATGTGATGTGTGTGTGCGCACGCGTGTATTTGTGCATGTGTGTGTGAGTGCTCACAGAAAATGCCCCCACACACACACACACACACACACACACACACACACACACACACGCTTCACCCATGTCTCACGCATTAACAGATATTACTCATCATCCTGCTAGCCTGCTCATTACTGAAGCATCTGACCCACCTAGCCACCGCTCTGGAGCCAAGCAGTCACTATCAATAATAATAATGTGATTGCATTATTATAGCTTTTTTCTCAAGATCTCAAAGAGCTTTACATTAAACAGTATGGATTGACTCATCCGCCACTAATGTGGAACGCCTACCTAAGTGATGACTATCATGGTGGACAGGTGAGAAATTATTGTATGTGTGTGTGCATCCGTGTGTATGTGTACAGTAGGGCTCTGGTACCTTATGAATGATGAGCTCGTGGGTGCCGTCCGGCAGTGTCCGTCCGTCCTCCTGCATCAGATGAACGAAGGAGTAGCCAAACAGCTTCTTCTCACCTTTGTCTTTCGCTGTGGAACACCGCACACATCCAACGTCACTATCAGGAAACACATGAGGATCTCTAGTACTATCACTGCTACTCTCTACTACTCTACGATCAGACAGCTATATTATAGAGAGCTTGACTGTGCAGTTATGCATCACAGGTGGCTGGTGGCACCTGAATTGGGGAGGACGGCCTTATAGCAATGGCTGGAACTAAATAAATGGAATTGTAGCAAACACATTGTTTCGATGTGTTTGATACCATTCCATTCACTCCATTCCAGCCATTATTATGAGCCGTCCTCCCCTCACCAGCCTCCTGAAAGCTCTATCGCTATGTTTAGAGCCTTGGAGGAAGTGAGGGAAAATGGTGGCTTTAAGCAGGTTTAAAAACAACACCTATGAGTCATAGTTCTGCAGAGGCTGCAGTATGCCCATGAGGGCAGCTGTGTGTCAGAGCAGGGGGTGGACATTACATGAGAAGTTTTCCTCAGTGTTGTGGGAGACTACAGGCCTGGAAGACGATTATGAGAAGATGCTGAGACACAGGCCCTTTTTACATTGACGAAAGTTGAAGGAGATTCTCGAGAGGTATCGAAAAAAATTCCAGAGAATAGACTAATTACTGCAATGTAAAGCTGTGAAATGCTCACGTCTCGACCGCTACCTACGGAGGTAGCACGCGACATTCGTCTGACAGTTACCCCCCTCCAAGCAGGGCAGTGTAAACAGAATTGTTTCGTTGAGCCCAACATGCCTACAGTAAAAAAAAAAATGTAAACCGTTGAAATGTATAGACATAGACATTCCTTATACAGTGAGGGAAAAAAGTATTTGATCCCCTGCTGATTTTGTACGTTTGCCCACTGACAAAGGAATGATCAGTCTATAATTTTAATGGTACGTTTATTTGAACAGTGAGAGACAGAATAACAACAAAATAATCCAGAAAAACGCATGTCAAAAATGTTATAAATTGATTTGCATTTTAATGAGGGAAATAAGTATTTGACCCCCTCTCAATCAGAAAGATTTCTGGCTCCCAGGTGTCTTTTATACAGGTAACGAGCTGAGATTAGGAGCACACTCTTAAAGGGAGTGCTCCTAATCTCAGTTTGTTACCTGTATAAAAAAAACCTGTCCACAGAAGCAATCAATCAATCAGATTCCAAACTCTCCACCATGGCCAAGACCAAAGAGCTCTCCAAGGATGTCAGGGACAAGATTGTAGACCTACACAAGGCTGGAATGGGCTACAAGACCATCGCCAAGCAGCTTGGTGAGAAGGTGACAACAGTTGGTGTGATTATTCGCAAATGGAAGAAACACAAAATAACTGTCAATCTCCCTCGGCCTGGGGCTCCATGCAAGATCTCACCTCGTTGAGTTGCAATGATCATGAGAACAGTGAGGATTCAGCCCAGAACTACACGGGAGGATCTTGTCAATGATCTCAAGGCAGCTGGGACCATAGTCACCAAGAAAACAATTTGTAACACACTACGCCGTGAAGGACTGAAATCCTGCAGCGCCCGCATGGTCATATACAGGCCCGTCTGAAGTTTGCCAATGAACATCCCGAGTGGCGCAGTGGTCTAAGGCACTGCATCGCAGTGCTAGCTGTGCCACTAGAGATCCTGGTTCGAATCCAGGCTCTGTTGTAGCCGGCCGCGACCGGGAGACCCATGGGGCGGCGCACAATTGGCCCAGCGTCGTCCAGGGTAGGGGAGGGAATGGCCGGCAGGGATGTAGCTCAGTTGGTAGAGCATGGTGTTTGCAACGCCAGGGATGTGGGTTCGTTTCCCACGGGGGGGCCAGTATGAAAAAAATAAAATAATGTATGCACTAACTGTAAGTCGCTCTGGATAAGAGCGTTTGCTAAATGACTAAAATGTAAATGTAAATGAATGATTCAGAGGAGAACTGGGTGAAAGTGTTGTGGTCAGATGAGACCAAAATCGAGGTATTTGGCATCAACTCAACTCGCCGTGTTTGGAGGAGGAGGAATGCTGCCTATGACCCCAAGAACACCATCCTCACCGTCAAACATGGAGGTGGAAACATTATGCTTTGGGGGTGTTTTTCTGCTAAAGGGACAGGACAACTTCACCGCATCAAAGGGACGATGGACGGGGCCATGTACCGTCAAATCTTGGGTGAGAACCTCCTTCCCTCAGCCAGGGCATTGAAAATGGGTCATGGATGGGTATTCCAGCATGACAATGACCCAAAACACACGGCCAAGGCAACAAAGGAGTGGCTCAAGAAGAAGCACATTAAGGTCCTGGAGTGGCCTAGCCAGTCTCCAGACCTTAATCCCATAGAAAATCTGTGGAGGGAGCTGAAGGTTCGAGTTGCCAAACGTCAGCCTCGAAACCTTAATGACTTGGAGAAGATCTGCAAAGAGGAGTGGAACAAAATCCCTCCTGAGATGTGTGCAAACCTGGTGGCCAACTACAAGAAACGTCTGACCTCTGTGATTGCCAACAAGGATTTTGCCACCAAGTACTAAGTCATGTTTTGCAGAGGGGTCAAATACTTATTTCCCTCATTAAAATGCAAATCAATTTATAACATTTTTGACATGCGTTTTTCTTGATTTTTTTGTCTCTCACTGTTCAAATAAACCTACCATAAAAATTATAGACTGATCATGTCTTTGTCAGTGGGCAAACGTACAAAATCAGCAGGGGATCAAATACTTTTTTCCCCTCACTGTATTTGAGACTTATTTTATTGAGTTAACTTAAATTGCAGTAACAGCCTGTTACATTTTGAAATTGTTGTCATAGTTTTAAGAATATTTTTTTTGTCAACTCTGTCTGGCTGGCTGCACTGAGCCACGTTAAACAGCTGATGTCCACTCCCCAGTGAATTACTAACGTTTTCAGTTGCAATTTGAGTTCACCACGTGATGATTTTCATGATATTAATCAAAATGAAGCCTGGTTTGTTCTAATGTTGTAAGATAGTCCTACTGTTCTCTTATATTTGTATGAGAGGGGTAATCATTCATTTTTGATAGGCTAACATTATGAAGACATGTTGTTAGCTTTAGCTAGCTAGCTAGCAGTAACTGCTTTTGTCTTGAAGCGTGTACGGACGAGAAACACTTTTTTTTTTTTTTACTGTCTGCACATGCTTGTGAATTGTTGCATTATTGAAGTGTAATGTGGTTTGGTTGCATTATTCAAGACTGTAATATTGTTAAGATGAAGTTTCTTGCATACCGATACAAAAAAAGATTGCAGTCAGAGAGTATAACTGCATTTATAGTGCAGTATAACTGCAGTATGCTGCAAATACTGCGTCCAAAATAACACCGTTTTTTTCTGCAGTAATTTTGCAGTGTAACTGCAGTTCAACTGCAGTACACTGCAATTATTCTGCAATTACTGTGTACAAAATACCACAGTCGACTGCAGTCTTTTTTTGTAAGGGTAGTTGAATAGTTTGTTGTAAGCATGCTTACTGGCTAGTGGCTATACTATAGGCTAATGTGACTGGGATATTTACGGTAAATGTTAAGCTGCAGTGCAAGAACGTCTGTTGCCAAGCCCCTGAAGTCTCTCTCGGCAACAACAATGTCCCAAAGGCTGGCAAAAGGTTTATAGCTGAGTCACACTGTACTGCACAGTGGCACTGGGCATCTTTCTTTTGGTGTTTTTCAGAGTCAGTAGAAAGGCCTCTTTAGTGTCCTAAGCTTTAATAACTGTGACCTTAACTGCCTACCATCTGTAAGCTGTTAGTGTCTTAACGACCGTTCCACAGGTGCGTGTTCATTAATTGTTTATGGTTCATTGAACAAGCATGGGAAACAGTGTTTAAACCCTTTACAATGAAGATCTGTGATGTTATTTGGATTTTTACGAATTATCTTTGAAAGACAGGGTCCTGCTGAGTTTACATGCACAGAAACACACAGAGACACAGACAACGAAACAGAAAAACGCACACACCCACGCATCCCTCTTCCCCCCACACACAATACATTATCCCAGAGTAGTGGTGGAGTAGTTTCTTACTGGAGCAGTGTCTGAACTCGAAGCGGACATGCGAGCCCCTAAACATGTCCACAGGGATGGGTAGTTTGATCTGCTCAGCCCAGCGGGGACTGTTGTTGTGGTAGAGCACAAAGGAGTGGTACTCATCCCCACCAGGCTCCCCTGACCCAGCCGCTACATAACTCTGGAGGAGAGAGAGAAGAGGATAGAGGTAGAGAGGAAGGGAGGTAAAGAGGGGTGAGAGAAAGAGGGGGGAGGATAAAGAGAGGGGAGAGAGCGGAGGAGAGAGAGGGGAGAGAGCGGAGGGAGGGGAGAGGGAAGAGAGGCAGGGGAGATAAGAGAGGGCAGAGGGGAGAGGAGAGAGTGGGGAGATAGTGGTGTTAATAGGTAGTGGAGATGAAAGCAAGAGATGGAGAGAGAGTGCAGGACACACACACTGTTTACTGGACCTGTGACGCACAGCACTCTCAGGTCTCGCTCTGGCTGAGTGAGTGACATGATTGTATGCAGAGGAGAGCTCTAGCAGAAGCAGAATCACATCTATTTTCTGTGTATTGCAGCAGCATCCTGCCTGATCAGGAAACCACAGTGTTTTACAGAGAACACTAGTACCCTACTAATGACCAACACCATGTGCCAACACCCATCCTCATCTCACATCTGGCTGAGGAACAACCAGTACACACCAGATTTACCCATATAGGCCTTCAACATTAGAAAACATTACCATTGTTCAGTTTGGTTGAACCAGGTTACCAGGTTACTATGAGAATTGAAAGCACAATCATGCCTGTAATATGGAAAATAAAAAAAATAAAAATATTTTGCTACAAGTAATGAATATTGTAATAAAGGAATGGATCATCTTACCTTCATGACCTGGCCTTCGATGTCCAGCACATAGACCGTGATCTCCACGTTCCTGGCAACGCTCTTCCCTCCTTTCTCAAACTCTCCTTTCTCCAGCGTCATGTACAGGTCATTCCTCATCTCTCCTGCAGGAGGGTGAACAGAGTGGTTCAAATAAAAAGAAAGAAAGAAAGTTGCACACTCTGTATATAGGGAAACCTAACCAACGTTTCGGCATGCAGTGCCTTGGTATACTCATCTAGTGTTTGATTGATGATATTTTAATGTAGTCAAATATTTTTCATTTGCTCCAGGAAAGAAGTTCCCTATCATGTCATGCAGGTTAGCATAAATACACACAAAGCCACATTGCAATTTCTCCTGCTGTTCAGTGGTCATTTACATGTATGATATACACATAAATGCTAGAGTTAAATGTCAGTACATAGTTAAATAAGTTAAAAAGGAGAAAAGTATGTTTATATCTATCAGCAAAGAGGAGGACAATGCATTGACACATCATACTGTCAGCAAGGATAGGGTGACCTCCTCACCCCAGTGACAGACATGGAAGTGACAGGGACTGACACAGGGTTGGCACAGGGCACAGATCTGTTTTCAGGGCAGATGGGTCTGAGGGTTCTGAATCTGAACATTCCACAAAAACAACAACGTCCCAAAGGCTGGCAAAAGGCGTCTAGCTGAGTCACACTGGACTGTACAGTGGCACCCTCCCTGCATACTTCATAAGCTTAAAATAACAAGTAAAATATGAAAAATAAATCGATGTGCTTGTTGTTTTTCCAAAGGCTTGGTTTTCACTTGCGCCTGCACTTTCAGACATGTTTGTGTTGCACTTTCAGGCATGTGTGGGGCTTAGGAAGTAGAATGGATGTACAGTCACAGTACAACATTACGGCTAAGCAACTATACCATTAAAGATGGCAGGTGCTTCCTGCAGTATGACTCAGACGGGTGACATGGATGCCATGTGGCTACACACACATACACACAGGCTGTCATCTAGTGATAACACATGAATGTGCTATTCCATCACCTCATCACCCGGTACCCCAGACCACAGGGTGTGACAGTTAAACCAGCCGCTCTTCATTTACTTTGTGAGATAAGGAGAATTACATCCCCACTTACATTCTGAGCTGGTGGGAAGTATTAGATCTGTACTGAGATAAGTGTACACACACACACACACAAAAGTAGATAGTAGCTGCCTCATATGAAAACAGCCTCCTGAGGAGGTCTGTCTGTAACTTCTCCGCCTAGAGAATAATTATAGGAAAGGACACATGTATACGCTCAAGGCAGCCTTTGACTGGTGCAGAAATTAGAAGGTCAGTCCTGGGCAGGAAATAGCCGAGTGGTAGTGGTACATGTTTTATAAATAGGGTTTTTGGAGAAGTAGCACAATATAGTGAGGCAACATCTGCACAAGAGAAGACAGGTCTGTATCCGCTTCAGAGAATGGTTAGCCACAGAATAGAAACGAGAGGAAGTCGTCTTCCATCCCTTTGTGTGTGTGTGTGTGTGTGTGTGTGTGTGTGTGTGTGTGTGTGTGTGTGTGTGTGTGTGTGTGTGTGTGTGTGTGTGTGTGTGCGCACGCGCGTGCAAATAGCTCTCCACATCTCCATCTAATAGCGTTCAGGGTCAGGGTCCAACTCAACCGGCTAATAGGCATCACCATGGTAACCCAGAGAGATCGACTCACACACACACACACAGCCTGGAAAGGCTGACAGAGAGAGCAGCGCAGCCTGACTATAATCCTCTGCCTACAGCAGCACACACACTGAAAGTAGGAGAAGACTCTCTGTGACAAACACTGTGAACATAAACCTCGAGCTACTGTAGAAGGCAAAACACTAGGGGACACAGCGAACGGTTCCTCTTTGTGTGTTGCTCTTTATGTGAATGGATGTACACATGGATCTTTCTTCATTCAAACAATGGCTTTATGTTTGTTTCGCAAGTCACTTTTACTGTACACTTTACTATGTACAGTAATTCATGCCAATATACACTCACTGGACAGTTTATTAAGTACATTCACCTAGTACCGCGTTTAATCCCCTTTTACCTCCAGAACAAACCCCCTTTGCCTGGCGTTCAATTGTTGCTCAATTGGTATCAAGGGACCTAATGTGTGCCAGGAAAACATTCCCCACACCAGTACACCAACGCCATGGATCCGAAGACTCATGCTGGACTCATGCTGCTTACGCCAAATCCTGACTCTGCCATCAGCATGACGCAACAGGAACTGGGATTTGTCGGACCAGGCAATGTTTTTCCACTCTTCAATTGTCCAGTGTTTTTTTTTCTGATAGAAGTAGAACCCGGTGTGGTCGTCTGCTGCAATAGTCCATCCGTGACAAGGATCGACAAGTTGTGCGTTCCGAGATGCCGTTCTGCACACCATTGTTGTACTGTGCCGTTATTTGTCTGTTTGTGGCCCGCCTGTTAGCTTGCACGATTCTTACCATTCTCCTTCGACTAATCTCATCAATGAGATGTTTTCGCCTAACAGGACTGCCGCTGATTGGATGTTTTTTGTTTGTCGCACCATTCTCGGTAATCCCTAGACACTGTCGTGCGTGAAATGCCCGAGAGGGCGGTTGTTTCTGACATACTGGATCTGGCGTGTCTGGTACCGACAATCATACCACGCTCAAAGTAGCTTAGGTCACTCGTTTTGCCCATTCTAACGTTCAATCGAACAATAACTAAATGCCTCGATGGCTGTCTGCCTGCTTTATATAGCAGGCCACGGCCACGTGACTCACTGTCTGTAGGAGTGAACCATTTTTGTGAACGGGATGGTGTGCCTAATAAACTGGCCTGTGAGTGTAGATTTACCTGCAAAACCAGTGCAGTACAGACATCGTTCTGTTTTGACCAAAGAAGAGCTTAGCTGTGTGGGTTGTTCCGTACCTGGCATGATGATGTCAGAGAAGCCCAGTTTCTTGGTGATGGAGACTCCTCTGGTGAACAACACCATGTACTCTCTCCTCAGCTGTTCAATGTCCCCGTGCAGCAACTGGAGAGACACAGCCAGGCCTGGGAACAGAAGAAGCCCACACAAATGTTTATAATTAAAGTTATGCGTCTTGAAAACTTGACATTTAGTAAGATATGATTCGTAGGCGCGAACACGCACAGGCACGCACAGGCACGCACACACACACAACATGAGTCAGACTACTTCAAGAATAAATAACAATAGAAAGCAGTGGTGTCCTCTCCATCTAATATATTGGATAACATTTAATAAATTGAAAATGTCAGACTGTAGCCTTGGATTAAAACCCCTGTTTCTATTTTCTGTATTTTTTATTTTCATATCTCCTTGATGCAATGTTGGATATTGCTCCAGTTTTCAGGGAAGTGAAAGAGGCTTTTGTTCAACCAGACCATTGATCCTGTCATCCTGGAAGGTTTCAGGTCACCGTCACTATGTTCTCGAATTTAGAGACAGTGACATATTTGGCCAGCCTGCTAAAAGAAGAAGCTACAGTACTCTGTGGCCCAAGATGGCAAGGGTTTCATTGTAACAACACTGAAATCCTTCCACAGTAACGTGGAACCCTTTAAGTTTGGAGGGAGATTTCACAGTGCTTGGGGCATGTCCGCTTTGCCCTTCCTTTTCATGAGGTTTAAGCCCATGGCACAGCACAGCCTCACAGCCACTCCAGGGCCACAATTAGGCAACCCCTGCTTCATTACTATTCTACACAGTAACACACCGAGTATTCAGGGATGCCAGCCTGCCTGCCACCGCTTTGACAAACTCTCCCCTCTGTCCTCCTCAATGGCTTTTCACCAATTTAACACAAGGAGCACTGGGAGTAACATGATGGAACATTTCTGCTGTTCCAACAACAACACACAGACAGTTTTGTTTCTGTCAGTTGTAGAGCATCATTCTCTGTCACTTTTGCTGACTCCGTACCCTCTCTCTCATATTCTCTCCATCTCTCTATTCCTGATTATTTCTCTCTCTCTCTCTCTCTCTCTCTCTCTCTCTCTCTCTCTCTCTCTCTCTCTCTCCCCTCTCTCCCTCCTCTCTCTCTCTCTCTCTCTCTCTCTCTCTCTCTCTCTCTCTCTCTCTCTCTCTCCCCCCTCCCCCCTCTCTCTCTCTCTCTCTCTCTCTCTCTCTCTCTCTCTCTCTCTCTCTCTCTCTCTCTCTCTCTCTCTCTCTCTCTCTCTCTCTCTCTCTCTCTCTCTCTCTCTCTCTCTCTCTCTCTCTCTCTCTCTCTCTCTCTCTCTCTCTCTCTCTCTCTCTCTCTCTCTCTCTCTCTCTCTCTCTCTCTCTCTCTCTCTCTCTCTCTCTCTCTCTCTCTCTCTCTCTCTCTCTCTCTCTCTCTCTCTCTCTCTCTCTCTCTCTCTCTCTCTCTCTCTCTCTCTCTCTGATTATTCAAACCAATATAATTTCCAACATTCCTCTGCTTCAGATTTTCTTCATCCGTCTCTCCCTTGTTAATTGGCTAATCTGCCTGAGAGCCAGGTCCATGCTGGTTTTGGTTGGTAGTTGGAAGCTCTACACAGCAAGCCCCACTACGCAGCACAGCACTGCACACCACCACTCCATTTTAATTGTTCCCCTGACAACCAGGCTAATGAATTTAAAGCATTTAATTATGCAAGGTATTCCACCATCTCCTGCATCAATGATCTATAAGGGCAGGACCTGTGGAGAAGAGAGAGGATGAGTGGAGTCACCTGGCTGCAGGGCTGAGAGGCTCAACTGATTGTCTTATAGTGCAGTAGTATAGTAGCCTGCTGCAGTACAGCAGAACGTGTAAGGGGCTGGAGTTGATATTGAAATGAAGTGGATACATACTGTACAGTAGGAATGGTGGATGGCTTTAAATACACAGAATTAGGGGGGAAACAAGTGTTCTTAGTCAAGTAAATCCAAGTGAAATGTAATGTGGTTTGTTCTGCAGAAGTCAACATTTCTACCTCTTCACAATGCCTAATCTGCTTTTAGGCATAACATGCTGTTACTAGAAAACGTTTTCACATGCAGGGTTTCCATGGAACTACTCCATACACTGTAATTTTGTCAAATTTTTATGCAGAGTCATAATTAATGAATGTGCCTCCTCAATGAACCAAACAGCACTGGTTTGACATAATTCATAATCAACTGCTGTATCAATCCATATTGCATTCATTGTCATTCAGATGAAACACACAGTTTTACTGTAATGCAGTTTGAACTGTCCCGTTAAATTTTTCAGTGGCTGTGAAACAGGAACGGGAAGCTTGATCCAGCACTCAGTATGATCGATGATACAATCTGGAAGGTATTCGATGGAAAGCGCCGGAGCCTCCGATAAACACAACTTAACAGGCCAGGGTCAGAAAAGTGTGCATTTTAAAATAATTCCATTACAGAGGACACATCAACTCTACTTCAATCATGTGGTGTGATGTGATGTGATGTGATGTGGTGTGTGTGTGTGTGTGTGTGTGTGTGTGTGTGTGTGTAACATAAACTAATCAAAATGCTATTGTGTTATTTGAAATCAAATACAAATCATATTCTAATGTTACCCAAGGCCTTCATAAACACAACCAAATTATTATTTTGCAATAGCATATATGAAATATATGAATTACACTGTTAGAATGTTGCAGTCAGAATGACTGCTATTTAGGTTGAACGGGGGTCCATCGAGGCCCAGCGGTTCTAGTGTTAACCGGTCTCCTCCCCTTCATCTACACTTATTGAAGCTGATTTAACAAGTGACATCAATAAGGGGTAATAGTTTCACCTGGATTCACCTGGTCAGCAGACATATAAATTAAGATGTTACTTGCTCAGTTGAATCGATAAGCGAGAAATTGGAATGAATTCCCAGACAAAACTGGAGAACGACACTAAGTAGGATAACAATATCCACTATGGCATGGAAAGAGCAGCACTCAGCATAGAAACACCATGTTAAGTGCGGGGGCGGCAGGTAGCCTAGCGGTTAAGAGCGTTGGGCCAGTAACGGAAAGGTTGCTGGGTTGAATCCCCGAGCCGGTCTCGTATCGGATGAGTGGTGGCAATTATTGCTGATGAACAAAAGGAGTCTGCTCATACTGAACGTTGATCATAAGGTTTATTCAGATCAGAAGCTTCAGCATGAGTGACAGGTGACATGACACCCGGAGAGCGACGCCTCAGAATGGCTGCTCGTTCTGCCTTTCTTCTTCGTTTTCCCCCCTATTTATAACCAATGATGCTCCCTCTTCTGGCCAATCCCCAGTCTCCCCTGTCTACAACACACTTCCGGTCTGTTGTATGTGACGTTACACCTAAAACATTCCCTCTTGATACTAACATAAACAACATTCCATTTCTTCATGAAAAACATTTAACACCATCATAATCTTAATACACTACACCGGCAACATGGGAAAATCTGCCGTTCTGCCCTTGAGCAAGGCAGCCCCCATCAACAACTGCTCCCCGGGTGCCGATGACAGGGAAGTCAATTACACACAGCAGAGCAGAACACTCAAGTCTATTGGATCATAGCATCGTAACTGCCTCAAATACCCTCCTGTCGAGTTCTAAACCTACTAAACTCTTTTGCAACCTCTTTAAAACATCAACACTTATCTTAAAAGCATGCTAAATCCCCATCCTCTTAATTAACATCTAATATGCATGTCTTATCTGATATCAACAACAACATAACAGATTCCTAGATACTACTACAATATGCATCTGATATAAGGATTATAACATAATCTTATTGAAGTTATTAATTCAACTCCATTGAGTCAGAGAGAGTGCAGTAAATGGTTGATTAAAGTTTTGAGGTTTTGCTCGCCTGAGGTAGAGTATCTCATGATAAGCTGTAGACCACACTATTTACCAAGAGACTTTTCATCTATATTTTTCGTAACTGTCTATCTACCACCACAAACCGATGCTGGCATTAAGATTGCACTCAATGAGCTGTATAAGGCCATAAGTAAACAGGAAAACACTCATTCAGAGGCAGTGCTCCTAGTGGCCGGGGACTTTAATGCAGGGAAACTTAAATCCGTTCTACCTAATTTCTACCAGCATGTTAAATGTGCAACCAGAAGAAAAAAACCTCTAGACCACCTTTACTCCACACACAGAAACGCATTCAAAGTTCTCCCTCGTCCCTCCATTTGGCAAATCTGACCATAACTCTATCCTCCTGATTCCTGCTTATAAGCAAAAACTAAAGCAGGAAGCACAAGTGATTCGGTTAAAAAAAAAGTGGTCAGATGTAGATGCTAAGCTACAGGACTGTTTTGCTAGCACAGACTGGAATATGTTCCGGGATTCTTCAGATAGCATTGAGGAGTACACCACAACAGTCACTGGCTTCATCAATAAGTGCATCGATGACGTCGTCTCCACAGTGACCGTACGTACATTGAGGGAAAAAAGTATTTGATCCCCTGCTGATTTTGTAAGTTTGCCCACTGACAAAGAAATGATCGGTCTATAATTTTAATGGTAGGTTTATTTGAACAGTGAGAGACAGAATAACCACAAAAAAATCCAGAAAAACGCATGTCAAAATTTTTATACATTGATTTGCATTTTAATGAGGGAAATAAGTATTTGACCCCCTCTCAATCAGAAAGATTTCTGGCTCCCAGGTGTCTTTTATACAGGTAACGAGCTGAGATTAGGAGCACACTCTTAAAGGGAGTGCTCCTAATCTCAGCTTGTTACCTGTATAAAAGACACCTGTCCACAGAAGCAATCAATCAATCAGATTCCAAACTCTCCACCATGGCCAAGACCAAAGAGCTCTCCAAGGATGTCAGGGAGAAGATTGTAGACCTACACAAGGCTGGAATGGGCTACAAGACCATCGCCAAGCAGCTTGGTGAGAAGGTGACAACAGTTGGTGCGATTATTCGGAAATGGAAGAAACACAAAAGACTGTCAATCTCCCTCGGCCTGGGACTCCATGCAAGTTCTCACCTCGTGGCGTTGCAATGATCATGAGAACGGTGAGGAATCAGCCCAGAACTACACGGGAGGATCTGGTCAATGATCTCAAGGCAGCTGGGACCATAGTCACCAAGAAAACAATTGGTAACACACTACGCCGTGAAGGACTGAAATCCTGCAGCGCCCGCAAGGTCCCCCTGCTCAAGAAAGCACATATACAGGCCCGTCTGAAGTTTGCCAATGAACATCTGAATGATTCAGAGGAGAAATGGGTGAAAGTGTTGTGGTCAGATGAGACCAAAATCAAGCTATTTGGCATCAACTCAACTCGCCGTGTTTGGAGGAGGAGGAATGCTGCCTATGACCCCAAGAACACCATCCCCACCGTCAAACATGGAGGTGGAAACATTATGTTTTGGGGGTGTTTTTCTGCTAAGGGGACAGGACAACTTCACTGCATCAAAGGGACGATGGACGGGGCCATGTACCGTCAAATCTTGGGTGAGAACCTCCTTCCCTCAGCCAGGGCATTGAAAATGGGTCGTGGATGGGTATTCCAGCATGACAATGACCCAAAACACACGGCCAAAGCAACAAAGAAGTGGCTCAAGAGGAAGCACATTCATAAATAAAATAAAAATTAAGGTCCTGGAGTGGCCTAGCCAGTCTCCAGACATTAATCCCATAGAAAATCTGTGGAGGGAGCTGAAGGTTCGAGTTGCCAAACGTCAGCCTCGAAACCTTAATGACTTGGAGAAGATCTGCAAAGAGGAGTGGGACAAAATCCCTCCTGAGATGTGTGCAAACCTGGTGGCCAACTACAAGAAACGTCTGACCTTTGTGATTGCCAACAAGGGTTTTGCCACCAGGTACTAAGTCATGTTTTGCAGAGGGGTCAAATACTTATTTCCCTCATTAAAATGCAAATCCATTTATAACATTTTTGACGTGTTTTTCTGGATTTCTTTGTTGTTATTCTGTCTCTCACTGTTCAAATAAACCTACCATTAAAATTATAGACTGATCATGTCTTTGTCAGTGGGCAAACTTACAAAATCAGCAGGGGATCAAATACTTTTTTCCCCTCACTGTACATACCCCAACAAGAAGCCATGGATTACAGGAAACATCCGCACTGAGCTAAAGGGTAGAGCTGCCGCTTTCAAGGAGCGAGACTCTAACCCGGACGCTTATAAGAAATCCTGCTATGCCCTCCGATGAACCATCAAACAGGCAAAGAGTCAATACCGGACTAAGATTGAATCATACTACACCGGCGGATGTAGCAGGGCTTGAAAACTATTAAAGACTACAAAAGGAAGCACAGCCGCGAGCTGCCCAGTGACACAAGCCTACCAGATGAGCTAAATTACTTCTATGCTCGCTTCGAGGCAAGCAACACTGAAGCATGCATGAGAGCACCAGCTGTTCCGGATGACTATGTGATCACGCTCTCTGTTGCCGATGTGAGTAAGACTTTTAAGCAGGCCAACATTCACAAGGCCGCAGGGCCAGACGGATTACCAGGACGTGTACTCCGAGCATGTGCTGACCAACTGGCAAGTGTCTTCACTGACATTTTGTAGACCACCATAGTCCCTGTGCCCAAGGACACAAAGATAACCTGCCTAAATGACTACCGACCCGTAGCACTCACGTCTATAGCCATGAAGTGCTTTGAAAGGCTGGTCATGGCTCACATCAACACCATTATCCCAGAAACCCTAGACCCACTCCAATTTGCATACCGCCCCAACAGATCCACAGATGATGCAATCTCTATTGCACTCCACACTGCCCTTTCCCAGCTGGACAAGAGGAACACCTACGTGAGAATGCTGTTCATTGATTACAGCTCAGCGTTCAACACAATAGTGCCCACAAAGCTCATCACTAAGCTAAGGATCCTGGGACTAAACACCTCCCTCTGCAACTGGATCCTGGACTTCCTGACGGGCCGCCCCCAGGTGGTAAGGGTAGGTAACAACACATCTGCCACGCTGATCCTCAACACGGGGGCCCCTCAGGGGTGCGTGCTCAGTCCCCTCCTGTACTCCATGTTCACCCATGACTGCATGGCCAGGCACGACTCCAACACCATTATTAAGTTTGCTGACGACACAACAGTGGTAGGCCTGATCACCTACAACGATGAGACAGCCTATAGGGAGGAGGTCTGTGATCTGGCCGTGTGGTGCCAGGATAACAACCTCTCCCTCAACATGATCAAGACAAAGGAGATGATTGTGGACTACAGGAAAAAAAAAAGAGGACTGAGCACGCCCCCATTCTCATTGACGGGGCTGTAGTGGAACAGGTTGAGAGCTTCAAGTTCCTTGTTGTGTACATCACCAACGAACTATCACGGTCCAAACACACCAAGACAGTTGTGAAGATGGCACGACAAAGCCTATTCCCCCTCGGGAGACTGAAAATATTTGGCATGGGTCCTCAGATCCTCAAAAAGTTCTACAGCCGCACCATCGAGAGCATCCTGACTGGTTGCATCACCGCCTGGTATGGCAACTGCTCGGCCTCCGACCGCAAGGCACTACAGAGGGTAGTGCGTACGGCCCAGTACATCACTGGGGCCAAGCTTCCTGCCATCCAGGACCTCTATACCAGGCGGTGTCAGAGGAAGGCCCTCAAAATTGTCAAAGACTCCAGCCACCCTAGTCATAGACTGTTCTCTCTGCTACCGCACGGCAAGCGGTACCAGAGCGCCAAGTCTAGGTCCAAAAGGCTTCTCAACAGCTTCTACTCGCAAGCCATAAGACTCCTGAACAGCTAATCATTGCTACCCAGACTATTTGCACTGCCCCCCGACTCCCACCCCCCTCTTTTACGCTGCTGCTACTCTGTTAATTATTTATGCATAGTCACTTTAACTCTACCCACATGTACATATTACCTCAATTACCTCAACTAGCCGGTGCCCCCAAACATTGACTCTGCACCGGTACCGCCCTATATATAGCCTCCCTACTGTTATTTGATTTTACTGCTACTCTTTAGTTATTTGCTTTAATTTTTTTTACTTAACACTTTTTTTTCTTCTTTAAAAAATGCATTGTTGGTGAAGGGCTTGTAAGTAAGCATTTCACTGTAATGTCTACACCTGTTGTATTCGGCGCATGTGGCAAATGATTTGATTTAAAGTATCTCTGTAAGAATATTGTTATCCTACTTAGTGTCGTTCCCCAGTTCATTTTTGTCTGGGAATTCATCCAATTTCTCGCTTATCAATTCAACTGAGCAAATAACATCTTAATTTATTCCAAAGCCAATCTTTCATTTGGGATTTCAGCTGGCGCCAGTGCTGGATATTGCGATGCTAGCTATTAGGGCTGATCCCATTTAGTCGACTAGTCGATTGTTTGGTTGATAAGCTGTTGGTCGACCGAGATTTCTTTAGTCGAGCAATAGCAAAAAACATATTACAAAAATATCATGGTGCGCAAGACACCTGTCTGATTGGCGCCTGTCTGAGTGGACTGATCCATTGTGGAGGCCGTTGGGATGGCACAGTCCATCAGTCTAAGACATGGTATATGGTTATATTATGTAAGAACAATGGTATATTATTTTATAATACATGTGCTTTCTCCCGCGTTGGATAGTGGTCGCTGTCCGCAATTCTTAAACACATCAGTGCGCTGTTGAATTGGCACATTTGACTAGACCATGTTGCTATGTGCATAATAGCAAAGTTAACCAGCATATTGGTGTTGAGAACAATGCGGTGGAGGCAGCAGCGGAGTTAGGAGACGAGAAAACAGCCCTTGCCTTAATTGTCTAAGAAAATTAAGGAGAGAGGAAACCCCAACTTAATTAGGTCTATAATCAATAGCCTAACTGTTAAATGTGCCTGGCTTTATAAATCATATATATATATCTACAGAAATAAGACAGATCCTGTTTATGTTGCCTGTTTGAGTGTTTGTTTAATAGCCTACTGATTCCGTGAGCACCAAGTCTCACCCAACCACATGTCAGATAAACAATTTCACAAATGTGGCTGTTTTCATCTTTGCTATGCTGTAATAATGGCTTTACACTTTTTTTTTGTTAGAACAGCCTCTCTGGAATTATTTCTAATTTATTTAGCGTTGTTTACACTGTTCCAAATTGTCCGATTTTTTTATTTTCTTCCCTTGATCTCCTTCTTATTGTTATTATTACTATTATTATTAAGATCATAATTATAATAATAAGTTATTTCATTATCATTAGTAGGCTTAGTATAGCATCGTAATTACTGTGTTGCTGCTGCTCCCTCCACTACCAGATTATTCAAGTTGTGACTGCACCTCACGCAATTACTGCTGGTCTTTTGAGGCGCTGAGGCAGAAATAGGAGCAGACTTGCAGGTCGGACTCTGAGATAAGACTCTGTTTATGGAGATCCAAATCCTATAATCCTTCCCAGTGTTTTCTATGTGGAGAGAATACAGGCCAGTTAGCTACTAATCTTATTGTTGTAAACAAGCTATATAAGAATAGGGCGAGGTAGTTATTGAAATTAGCCATTGATGACGCACACACACACGAATGCACACACAGACAAATATACGCACACACGATATCATTTAGGCCTATTTGAGAAGAGATTCATACATATGTTTAAGCGTCTTCCAGCCACTTCCTTTCCATCCGATTTGCAATTTCCTTTCACAGCCAAAACCTAATGTTCTCCTCATATCCATCAACCTGTTGCTAGGGAGAACTGCAGACATTTAGTTTCATATGGAGGGGATTTCTATTTATATCAGTTCAATGCATATTGAGCTGTGCAGGCTTCCCCCGGAGCAGCGAGGTACAAACCCAGCTACAGTGGAACTCTACAGCAGAGAGCTAATCGGCTTCCCATTAAACTCCCATCCATCGCATCTCATGTATTTTCAGTTCGCAGAATGTTAGAGGTATAATGTTTTCGCTAGTTGTGAGGTGAGAAATACAAAGGGAGGTTGTTCCTTACCCGTGTTGGAACCCGATAGGTTGTATCTGGAATTGACCTTTCTGATGATGTTCTCGTGGATTTGATACCACTCGCTTTCTGTGGTACATCTGGAACACAAATGCAAAACATGGTTTGTCATGCATGATTTGGGTCAACAAGATAACATTAGCCCAATAGCATTCTACAACTTTACAATATAAATCCAATGAAACACAGAAGTAGAGATACGTCACTTCTCTGGGGTAAATACTATAGGCCTATACTGCCCTACCAAGCAAAAAGGTAGTAACTGCTCATAGCGTGGAACTGAGAAAAATTGCTTTTATTTACCTTGGTTTCACATAACCTTATGCAGTTACTGCTAACATGACCCCCATTTTCTCCAAAACACAATACAATAAAGGCATGATACTTGTCCACATGATTAAGCATGTATTTAATGTAACAAAAATGACATTAACTCATTTTCGACCAAATGAGCAGTTCCTGCCTTTTGCTTGGTAGGGCAATATAGTCCACCCATTTCAGCCCCTATGTAGGTCAAAAACCATTACTGTGTCCATAACAGCTATTTCTATCCCCCTCGGGCATGTATCTAGAGTGCTTTAATAGTACCTGTGTGTGTGTGTGTGTGTGTGTGTGTGGGTGTGGGTGTGTGTGTGTGAAAGCTGGTCAAACACTGTTGCACTACAATCAGTCCACTGTGAAAGCTGAAAAATGTATCTGCTACTCTGTGCACTTTGATACTCTCCATCATCATTATTTAATTGTCTGTGAGAGGGTACTGAAGTGTATTGTGAGTTGTGACGTCCGTGTAAAATGCACTTTAGATTTGATGGAAGGTGACTCACGCGTAAACCTTCAGTAGGTGGTCGTCTTTAGAGTCTGCCGTGAGGAGGTCTGCGATACTGACCACAGCACAACCGAAGGGCCGTCTGTACTGGATACTACACAGGTTCTTCTTCTCCCCAGCACCCATCCGCCCTGCAACCAACATAACAACAACACAGTCAATGTCTGTACATCAGTGCTCTGTAGTTACTATGTCAGACAGTGTTACCACTATACTATAATTACTGCAATACTATAATACTAATGTTTTTTTAAAAATGTATGCACTGTACATACATGTAGTGTATGTATAGTGATTGACTAATTGAAGAAGAAAAAAAACGGAAATCTTGCCAATTCTCATAATGTGAACAACAATGTAGACATCTTTTCTGAGATCGCTGCTCCCCAAATCCTGAAGAGAGAAAAATACATACATTTTTAATCAAAGGGTTATGGTAGTATCCTCAATACAATAACAGACAAAGTGTCATGTGCAGTACTACTACTACTTCTATAACCCCCTAGAGTGCATAGAAGACACAGTGAAGTTCAGTACTCACCACAAAGAGGGTGCATTGTCTCTCTGTCTTCTCTGGCGACTTGGGCACTCCGTTCTTATTCAGTCTGACAAAGAACCTTTCACTGGAGGAGGAGAGAAGAGAAGAGAAGAGGAGAAAAGAGGAGAGAAGAGGAAGAGGAGGGGAAGAGAGGTTATTCATTGTCATGCCATAAATAAAACACATGTTGCGGATGACAGCAAACATGACAGAGGAGGGGAGTTGGCTAAAACAACATGCAAGCTACCAGATCAGGTCTCCCACATGAGAGTAGTGTACTAGAGTACAAGCTGATGTAGTGCACTAGTAGTGTACTAATGTACAAGCAGATGTAGTGTACTAGTCTACAAGAGTACAACAAGAGGTAACCCAGAGTTTTTTTTATTTGGCTGTCATATTCACAGGTTTGCTAACAACAAACTATTTAGCTAGCTTCTAGCCTAGTGTTTGATAAGCAATGTGATCTCCATGTAATGAACAGTGTTGAGTGTCTTGACGAGAAGGCACTTTGCCAGGCAAAATTGGGCATCATCAGCTCGTTGTTATGGAAGTAACCAAATTAATGTCAATAGAAAACAGCTTAAACAAACGCAAACGCAGCTAATTTTCTGTTATTCTGGCTGCAGAGGTCGTGACTGTGTTAGCCGTAACTAGTTGGCTAGCTAGCAAGTAAGGGATAAGAACATTGCCAGCGAGCATGGCAACATACAGAATGAAAAAACTGGGTCACGTCCTTAAATATAGAACTAATCGAACGAACGACTGGGTTGTTTCTCTAGCAACCAAAAGATGAGAAAGTATTTAAATATCAACAAAACGATTTTATTTCTAGCAGTAAATGTGTACTTTGTAAATGTGTTTTCTCTGGTAACTGTGGTTTAAGTGGGATAAACCCCTCCGTCCTGTACATTACCTCGTCCCGCTACGTCGTCCGTTATGACCAAGGTAATGTACAGAACGTCAGCGTTTACCCCTTACATAATAAACTTCTGACTTGTGTTGCTGTCTAGAAACAGTAACCGCTAGTATTTTAATATGCATCATCATCATCATCGTTCGGCTGCAGAACAGTCAACCACAAGCCATTTTATTTTAATATGTACATAGTTTATTATACATACCGTGTATACAAAAATACAAATCATCTACAGAATGTGCATTTAACCAACTGCAGCATTACAGAACTGGCCTCAGATGCGCCCATGCTCAAAGGATAGGGAGGAGAGTGACTGTCAGACAGAGGACACACACACCATCCCCTGCCGTGCTTGCCCATCCCGCTGCCAACGGCCAGCTAATCCCGTTAGGTGACTTTCACAGCCCTCAGATAAGCAGAGAGAGAGCCTTGTAACGCTGGAACAGCAAGCCAACTCCAAACTTGCTGCTACAGCTATAGCCTTACATGGACTGTTAGCTAGCTAGCCTATTAATTCAGCAAGCAAACCAGGAGATGGATAGATTCCACACACACACACAGACACACACACACACACACACACACACACACACACACACTCCAATCTCTAATTAACACTACATTGTTGAAACCTCATCCTCCAATTACCAGCCGCCCCAGCGCATACAGGTCCCTGAGCCCCCCGACACACACACACACACACACAGCTGTAAGGCTGCTGATCTGGTTGCCTCAGACCACTAGCAGGCCCCTAGTGGGACCATATCACTGCCTATCAGCAGGTTCATTTAAATATCATGAATGGCTTCTCTCTCCCTCCCCCTCTCTCTCTCCCTCTCTCTCTCCCTCTCTCTCTCCCTCTCTTTCTCTCATCACATAGTCCCTCTGCGGTGCTCAGAGCGTTTGTTTTTAATGATTGCATTAAGACAGAAATCCAGACATGAGCGTGGGCCAGAATGACCTGGCTGGTGTGTGTTGATGACTGGCTAAATTAACCATGTTATACTGAGTCTCCAGGGGAAGAGGAGACGGGATATCACTCCACAATGGACTGTCTGAATCAGTCTGACGGACTAACGTATAGCCAGACAATATGGCCTACACACATTCACACACACAGACACACAGACACAAACACAGAGTGAAGCACTGTGGGAGTGTCTCATAGACACGGAATTTGTAACAACAGTGGAAGCCATATGTTATAGTTTTTTTCAAAGTGTCTGGGTCCAAGCATACTATTCAACATCCAAGCTATCAGTGAATGTGTCCCCACTACACCATCTGTGACAGTTCTAATTAGACTGCTGTTGTTTTACTGGCTGCTCTAACAATAGATGTTTGTGTAGACAGCAGCTAGTGCCCCATCACCACTCATCCATCCATCCCCAGTCTTGTTAAAGCTGACCAGAGCGTGGAAGAGGAGAGGGAACCCATTAGTTTATATGACAGCAGAGAGACAGGGGCTTGAGTGACGGTTGACAGAACTGTAAAGTAGAGAGAGAGAGAGAGCGGAGTTTGGATGGCTTGTCAGTGTCATCCACTCTTCAGAGGGGTTGTAGTTGTGAATATACGTGTGTGTGTGTGTGTGTGTGTGTGTGTGTGTGTGTGTGTGTGTGTGTGTGTGTTGTATGTGCCTGCATCCATGCTAGGGTTATCAGATATAACACAGATGCCATGTCTGACTCTGAATAGGGGCTTCTGCTGAGCTGGTGGTGCTGGCATGGTTTCTCTTTCCTCTAGCTGTGGTTGAGAAAGAGCAGGTCAGACCCCCATCTGGCTCCAGTCAAACCCCGGACCAACACAACACCATAAGGACTAATTAACTGGCTGTCAGCCAGGCAGAGAAAACTGCCTTGGAAAACAGCCAATAAACAGAGGCTGCGTCCCAAATGGCACCCTATTCCCTATATAGTGCACTACTTTTGACCAGAGCCCAACGTCAAAAGTAGCGGGTGCCATTTGGGATGTAGCCAGATTCCCCTTCAAGACAACATAGGTGGAAGGAAGATAAGCCTGGAATAAACTCAGTGGGCACCCAGAGCTTCCAGAGAATGGAGGAACAATGGAGGAACAGTAGGCAGACAGCTGAACAGCCCTCACCCTCACCCCCCCAGCCAGAGAGAGAGAGAGAAAAAGGAAAAAGAGAGAGGGGGAGAAAGTAATTAGTTAAGATGAGATAAGATAAAGTGCCACTTGCATAGAGAAACTAATTCACATAATGTGTCAGTTGGCTGGGAAAAGTAGGACGTGTTGTGTTTCTCATGTCTCAGGGCTAGAAGATGCACAATTCCATCAAGTCTATATCAAGGTAAGAATCATATATTTTATATAGTCTTTCAAACGATTCTGACTATGTTTTGTGGGGGGGATTACGTTTATATTTGTCAAGCAACTGAGCGACAGCTATTGTATTGTTCTAAGCACACTTACTTCTTATTAAGATAAATATCTTCTAGGTAGTGAGCTTAAAATACATTTCAAACGGCATGGCATTACAATGAAGGACCAATTACCTGGCACAGGTGCTTAGTGGCAAGCTTTTTAAAAGAAAGCCAGAGAGAGAGAGAGCGAGATTGGAGCGAAAATGAAGTTAATACCGTTAAAGCTAATTATACACTACGAAACAAAGTTGCTCGCTGGGAAAGCACATTTTTTTTTGCCTTCATTATCATGGACTTCAGAGCTGTGAGTTAGAGAGCCAAGAGAACACACTTAAATAGGCCCCTTTTTAAAGTGAGTCCCGCTGGCACTCTGTGCAGGTAGGTATTTTATTCAGAACGTGCACTGCTCTTATTCCCCTGTGCACACTCTCGACGTTCAGGCACACAAAACACGTCATCAACACAGCCTTGTGCAGGGAAGGTAAAAATAGATGTTCTCTCATGTGATATTAGTCACAGCAACACTCACAAGGGGAAGAAATGTGGCGACTAACTATATCCAAGGTTGAAAAGCTTCCGGGGGGATAAAACACGACAGAGCAACATCCATTGACAATTATCTGGACAACAGACTCTACAATGAATTCTAGGACCAGTCTATCAATGCCTACGAATAACTGTGTATTAATAATAGTTGACTAGATACACTTGGCTTCTCATCTCTGTTGTACCTGCTGAAACATTCATCCCATCACTGTCAGCCTTGTTTCTGTCATGTTAGCCACCAGGGTACAGACATCAGACACTGTTGTACAGAAAGAGGACGCTTGAGCCTCTCTTCTCACATTTCCAATTTCTGTTCTGTTTTGATGAATAGATTCATTTGCGAGATGAAATGGAATTTCTGCCCTTTGACTCGCGACACTCAAATCTTCAGAGGAAACAATGACGCTGATTGTGTGTGTGTGAGTGTGTGTGTGTGTGTGTGTGTGTGTGTGAGAGTGTGCATGCCCACATGCGTGGTTCCATCCAAGTGCGTGTGTGTGGTGTCCCTTCGCACGTAATCACCCGTGTGCCTCCCTTATAACTACTACTACCAGCCATGGCCAACCCCAAACCAACCCAGTGACGTGGCTTTGAGACAGATGTGTGTTTACAGTCAGATGAAAGGAACATGGCCTTACCCACTTCAACTATGCCACCAGTTAACAGCTCATTGTGACGCAGCATTACAGTCCGAGAGGATTAGCTACAAGTGTGTTAGCCTCAATGGAGGTCAAGGGAAAAACACAACTGATAGACTGGTTGCTAGATGCCAGAACTGGTTCAAATTAAATTAATTCCATTGTTAGTTGCAAAGACCCCCAACACAATGGCAGAGGTCAGTCAATCCTGTTCACTTCAAAGCCACATCATGGGACCCTCCTTACTGTATTACTTCCTGTACTACTTACTGTATTACTTAGTGTACTACTTTCTGTACCACTTACTGTATTACTTACTGTATTACTTACTGTACTACTTTCTGTACCACTTACTGTATTACTTACTGTACTACTTACAGTATTACGTACTGTACCACTTACTGTACCACTTACTGTACCACTTACTGTACTACTTACTGTACTACTTACTGTATTACTTACTGTACTACTTACTGTACCACTTTCTGTACCACTTACTGTATTACTTTCTGTACCACTTACTGTATTACTTACTGTACTACTTACTGTACTACTTACTGTATTACTTCCTGTACTACTTACTGTAAGCGGTCCTTTAACAGCTTAAAAGAACACTGACTGACGCAGACATAACATTACATTTAGTCATTTGGATGTTGTAGCCCATCAACTCAATGATCATCATACAGTCATCATCACAAACCTGAGCATAGCCTACAGCGTCCTGTCTCTCAAAATATATAATGCAATACAATAAAACACAACACAAATGCGTTCATACCTTTAGGGCAATTTGATTTGGGGCAGCCGCCAGTGGATGCAAGACACACATACTTCAATGTACACTTTGAGCACACACTTTAAAGTCAACAACATATCGATAGTAATCACTTAGAATGCATGCCCAACACAGTGTTTAATTCAAAGTAGTATACCAGTGTGAATATCAGAACATACAGTCACAGTGGTTGCAATGTTTCTTTTTTTTTTACCTGAGTGGCCTGTTCTCCCTGCCGTCGTAGATGTGGAAGAACACCTCCAGCTCCTCTCCCAGGTTGGAGCTCATCAGGCTCTTCATGTGGACGAAGAGGTGGTGCGTGCTGGCCGGGACCGGAGTCTCCTTCTTACGGTGACGGTGCTCCATCTGCAGTGTGGATAAACAGGATCAGAGATCATCTGGCTAGTGCAAACACCAGTCTAGTCTAGTGGTGCTTTATCATCAAAGGATCAGAAATGTCAAAACCTTGATGGTCATCAGCTGGTGCAACCACAGGTCTAGCGGTTGATTATTATCTGAACTAGGGATGTCATAAAGACAGTAAGCTAACGCTCTGTAATGTGTGCACAGGGGATTAGACATGTCAAAACCATATGGTCATCAGGTAGTGCAAACACACTGGTGTTTTATTACCCGAAGGGGTTTTATTATAGTATCTAGACACAGCCTTAACATTGGTTCTGAGTGCAGAGATTATCCCATGAACACAATTTAATCACTTTCCCTTTTTCAATGAACTGATTTATTCAGCTTTGACCTTCATTAAAAATTAAATGATCTAATTTGACTTGAATTAAACGCTTCAAAGTGGACCTAGCTCTGTGAAAATAAATGGCAGCATTGGCTTTTAAGCTGTTCTGTCTACTCTGGCCTTTGCCTTTCATTTCAGTTGAGGAAAGCGCTTTATAACTGGTTGAGTAGAGCAGGTAAAGGGAGAGAGGGAATTCAGATTTAGGTCAAATATATGCTATATTTTTACCCTTCTGCTCCAATACCCTTTAAAGGGGCAATCAGCAGTTGCAACATCCATTTTGGACTTATAAATTAATTGTATGTACCCATTGATTCTTGAAGAATATAACTTAGAAATGCCTCATTAGCTTAGTTTAACTATCATACCCCATCAGACCCCAAAATATACACTTGTTTTACTGCAATGTTTGTAAATAAAGTAAATGTAAACAAAACACTATAGCCTCAAAACATGGTTAAAACTATAATTTTGATATTTTTGATGGTCAGTACTTCCATCCATAGCTCTGTCTATCAATTTGAGAGTGATTTCATTTCTCCCGAACCGTCCCTCAGCTTTTTACCAAAACAGTGTCGGGGAAATGCTTTTTTATTGTTTCAACAGCTGATTGGCCCTTTAAGTGTAGCTGTGGAAAAGCTATGCATATTAATTTCCCAGAAATGTGTTAAGTATTCCATTTAATTCCAGAGGCTGCATTTTCGCAGCACGCTTCCTTAATAGTCGCACAAATCTAATTTGTTTCAGTTAATATGCTGCCCTCTTTGTAGAAATAAACAGATGATCAGTCTAACACACACACACGCATTAGGAAATGTGCACACACACAATCAGCCATGTCAAACTGGGATAGAATGAACAGTAGCACAATGTACTGACAGCATCAAGCCTAATGCGCTCTTAAGCACTGTATAATAATGTATTAACTCAACCAGATCTACAGTATATCTCCACATTATTATCTGACACAGCAGTGTGTGGGGTAGTACTGTAAAGGCGTCCCGTGCTTCCAAGCAGAAACAGTTTGGAAGAGTTTGTGCATATACAGTGAGGGAAAAAAGTATTTGATCCCCTGCTGATTTTGTACATTTGCCCACTGACAAAGAAATGATCAGTCTATAATTTTAATGGTACGTTTATTTGAACAGTGAGAGACAGCATAACAACAAATCCAGAAAAAAGCATGTCAAAAATGTTATAAATGTATTTGCATTTTAATGAGGGAAATAAGTATTTGACCCCTCTGCAAAACATGACTTAGTACTTGGTGGCAAAACCCTTGTTGGCAATCACAGAGGTCAGACGTTTCTTGTAGTTGGCCACCAGTTTTGCACACATCTCAGGAGGGATTTTGTCCCACTCCTCTTTGCAGATCTTCTCCAAGTCATTAAGGTTTCGAGGCTGACGTTTGGCAACTCAACCCTTCAGCTCCCTCCACAGATTCTCTATGGGATTAATGTCTGGAGACTAGGCCACTCCAGGACGTTAATGTGCTTTTTCTTGAGCCACTCCATGACCCATTTTCAATGCCCTGGCTGATGGAAGGAGGTTCTCACCCAAGATTTGACGGTACATGGCCCGTCCATCGTCCCTTTGATGCGGTGAAGCTGTCCTTTCCCCTTAGCAGAAAAACACCCCCAAAGCATAATGTTTCCACCTCCATGTTTGATGGTGGGGATGGTGTTCTTGGGGACATAGGCAGCATTCCTCCTCCTCCAACCACGGCGAGTTGAGTTGATGCCAAAGAGCTCGATTTTGGTCTCATCTGACCACAACACTTTCACCCAGTTCTCCTCTGAATCATTCAGATGTTCATTGGCAAACATCAGACGGGTATGTATATGTGCTTTCTTGAGCAGGGGGACCTTGCGGGCGCTGCAGGATTTCAGTCCTTCACGGCGTAATGTGTTACCAATTGTTTTCTTGGTGACTATGGTCCCATCTTCCTTGAGATCATTGACAAGATCCTCCCATGTAGTTCTGGGCTGATTCCTCACCGTTCTCATGATCATTGCAACTCCACGAGGTGAGATCTTGCATGGAGCCCCAGGCCGAGGGAGATCGACAGTTCTTTTGTGTTTCTTCCATTTGCGAATAATCGCACCAACTGTTGTCGCCTTCTCACCAAGCTGCTTGGCGATGGTCTTGTAGCCCATTCCAGCCTTGTGTAGGTCTACAATCTTGTCTCTGACATCCTTGGAGAGCTCTTTGGTCTTGGCCATGGTGGAGAGTTTGTAATCTGATTGACTGATTGCTTCTGTGGACAAGTGTCTTTTATGCAGGTAACAAGCTGAGATTAGGAGCACTTCCTTTAAGAGTGTGCTCCTAATCTCAGCTCGTTACCCACCAGCCGAACTGAAGCATGCTGACGCCTTAATACAGATTATTCACAGCTCACTGCACAAGTCTGCATAAACTGAGGACAGAAAAAGACTAAAGCTCTCATCTTCCTCAGTCACTGTCTGTGTTGGTGCCCAGTACAAGGACAAAAAGAAGGACTGGTGGCTAACAACTAAACATCGAGCCAGGACCCAATCCAAGTCTTCCTTGCACTCTTGCATGCACTCACTCACTCCACCAGATGGCTGCTATAGTCCCTGCCAAAGGCCGCCCTGCATTCATATTCACTTTTCTTTCAGGGAGAGGACTAATAGAGGTGGAGGAGAGGAAGATGGAGGGATAAAGGAGGAGAAGAGGGGGCATCAGCCAGGCATTGAGACATTATGTTTTCTGCGGTTTACGTAACAGGGTTAATCTCCCAGTTTAGTTTAATCTGGAATGAATAGGTTTATGTGAGAACTGACAGAATTTCATTAGCAGGTTTCTTCTCTGTCTCAACTATACAGTACGTTAAGCAACCGAGGGGAGACAATGTCTTATGTGACAGTTTCTGCCTCACTTAATAGAGGAGGGGAACTAGTATAGTGTAGTATTGTAACTCAACTAACCGTTCAAATATTGTTAATATAACACCATCCATGTTGGATTTCTATTTGTCATATATTTTTCAACTGTACTGTGATGTTTTACAAAAGTTCTGAACCTTTCTATTCTCATTGTTTCTACAGTTTGTGGATTGAAAATAAACATTTTGCTAAAAGTATTATTATATTATTGATCGATTGACTATTACTTTTCAGATCACCCAGTAGTGCTATCTGCAGGGTCAGCTCCATGCAAATATTGCAATCCTTCAGCCATTCCTGGACCTGTGTCCAGAAACAAGCTACAAATGGACAGTTCCAAAACAAATGATCTAATGATTCTGTCTCTTGACAGCCAAATCTGCAGAGCTGGGAAGATTGTATCCCCTATACAAATAACATTCTATTGGTAGCAAGAATTTTATATAATAATTTACATTGAAAAATTCTAAATTTTGAATCCGGCGTCGTTTTGCGTGTCAGTTCATAAACACTATGCCATGGAATCGGTACGTCAAAAATCTCTTCCCAACTAGTTTGCAATCTATATGGGACGGCTGTCAATCTTTTGGTCCTTAAATGAAACTGGTAAACTTTTTTATTTATCACAATTTTCTTTAACCAATTATGTTCTTTAATGCAAGGCCGACAGACAAGTTCCTTACTTTTTCCTCCTTCCACTTTCCTCTTCCATTTTTGCGGTAATGCTGCAATTATTTGGTTGTAATTTTGGGTAGAGCAGACATTTCCATATGTTTTTGTTAGCTGCATGTGCGACATAACTCCACCATTCCTACCGATAATATCATTTACGAAGATTATAATTTTATTTAATTTTTTTCTCAAAAAATAATGGTTTTTTATCAATTAGTATATTTGAGTTTAACCACAATATTTGTTGCAATATTTGTTATATTATTTCTGGAGGATTAAATTGAAATTGCAACCAACTTTCTATGGCTTGTTTTAGAAATAGTGATATTTGGGAGATTATTTCCTTTTCAAACACCTGAAAGTGAGGGGTTGTAATCTGAATAAAGGGAAAAAGTCCCTTCTTGAACATTGGGTGAGACAATCTTACTAGTTTGCTAGAGAACCAGTTCGGATTTAAGTATCATTTTTGTATGACTGAAGCTTTTAGTGATAGGTCTAATGCTTTAATATTTAATAATTTCTGTCCTCCTAATTCATATTAATTATATAAATAGGCCCGTTTAATTTTGACTGGCTTGCCGTTCCAAATAAAATGGAGAAAAAAATTTCTCATATAATTTTAAAAACTGTTCACTTGGCGTAGGCAAGACCATAAGCAAATAGGTAAACTGGGATAATACTAAAGAGTTAATCAGGGTGATTTTTCCACAAATTGACAGGTATTTACCTTTCCATGGTAGGAAGATCTTTTCTATTTTTGCTAACTTTCTATAAAACAAATTTGGAGTGAGATCATTTATTTCATTTGGGATATGTATTCAGAGTATATCCACATCACCATCAGACCATTTTATTGGTAAACTACATGGTAATGTAAAAATTGTATTTTTTAGTGATCCAATACGTAATATAGTACATTTATCATAATTTGGTTGTAATCCAGAGAGGTTAGAAAATGTATCTAGATCCTCTATGAGGCTGTGGAGGGATTCAAGTTGTGGATTTAAAAGAAAACATGAATCATCAGCGTACAATGACACCTTTGTTTTTAAGCCCTGGATTTCCAATCCCTTGATATTATTGTTGGATCTGATTTTAATAGCTAACATCTCGATGGCAATAATAAATAGATATGCCGATAGTGGACAACCTTGTTTCACTCCTCTTGACAGTTTAAAACTTTCTGAGAAATAGCCATTATTTACTATTTTACACCTAGGCTTACTATACATGATTTTAACCCAATTCATAAGAGATTGTCCAAAATTGAAATGTTCCAGGCATTTATATATAAACCCCAGTCGTACTTTATCAAATGCCTTTTCGAAGTCTCTAGTAGGCCTGGCTTCCCAGATTTGTCATAGTGTTCTATTGTTTCCAGTACTTGCCTTGTATTATCTCCAATGTATCGCCCATGTAAATGTCAGACAATACCTTTTTAATTCTATGCGCTTTACATTTTGCCATTATCATGAATATGGTGGCGTTATTATTGTTTTGCATCCATGACGACAACAGTAATTGTTTGGTTCTTCCCCCTTTGTATCTTCCGTCTCAGTTCCTAAGGAATTACTGTAATTTTCTACATCCTACACGCTGTAATAGAGATGCATTAGACTTTTATTTATCTCATCCCTCACTCCCCTCTTTCTCATCCCCATGTACCTTCTTTGTTTAGCAAAAAGGATTAACTGCTTTAATTACATTGTGTGGGAAAAGAAAAGCCACCTCACATCAGGATATGAGCATCAGGCAGGGGATATGGTTGCTATGGTTACGGGATGGGAGAGGAAGGCGGGGGGGGTTGGGGGGATACGCACCTGAATTACAGAGGAGAATACTGGCACACACTCTGCAGTCATTAGGGCTAGCTATGTGGCTAATGCTAGAGAAAGGTATAGTGGACAGTGGATTGATGAGGATAGTGAGTGGGGAATAAACAGTAACAAGAGAACAGTGTTCCTGGTTTTGGGAATATAACTCACCAGTTTGAAGAGTTCTGTGACACTGATCTCGTCTGGGTCCACCATGCTGAACTCCCTGCGAGGTACCAGGTCCAAACTCAGCTGTCTGGAACACACACACACACACACACACACACACACACACACACACACACACAGCACTGTCAGTGCATCAAACCATTTAGACAGGACACACTTGACAAAACTGCAAGTCTGCTATGTCTCACAGGGACATAGAGGAGTAGAGGGGTACCCACACACACTCTCCAATCTCCCAGGGATAGATCAGTCTTTCAAAGCATGGGATGGTATAAGACTAGGAGAGGCAGGGGGAGCCGTCTGTCGTCTGTCCACACCCAACAACAAGGGACTGACGGGTGTCGTTTTATCCCTTCTGCCCGGGAGATAGACACGCAGTGGAAAGTGTTTGTGTGTGTGTCTGTTTGATACAAAATGAAAAGTGTGTGTGTGTGTATGTGTCTGTTTGAATGTGTGGTGTGTCTGTTTGAAGGAGAACGGAACTGATTGAGCACATCATGTGCCTGGGGAGGGAGTGTGACATTCAAAGACAGGGACTGGGGACTGGGATGCAGGAATGTTTCTCTCTCGCCACTACTCACTCGTTTCCCCAGTCCAACCTGGCAGTGATGTGCTGTTTGACGTCTTTCATGCGGTCGTTGGTGAGGTGACCAACCAGAACCTGTCTCCTCAGGTCCAGGATCTCATTCATCACGTGCCACAACCGATGGAACAGATCCCCCTCATTCTTCTACAGAGAGAGAGAGAGAGCGAGAGACAGAGAGACATATCAGAGTAAAGAAAATGGGGCCAGACAGTCAGCCTTCCATAACAAATAATGCATCACAAATTCAGACTTTCTGTCTAACAAGCACAGGTAATTTATTAGGGACACAAACACAAGCAATGTTAATATGCAGAAAAAAGCTTCCACTGTTTGCTGCAGGGAAAACAGCTGAGGCAAAATGTATTGTCCACTAGTTGAAAGGTATTCCCTGTCTGCAATGGTTAATATTCAGGTCTATTCTCCACTCTGGAGGAGGTGTGGTATACACATGGGAACATGCACGTACATGCGTGTGTGTGTGTGTGTGCATGCATGTGTGCGTGTGTATGTGTAAATTCATGCATGTCTGTGCGTATTCCTGCATGCATTCCTACATGTGTGTGTTGAACACTCTTTACCACGTAGAGCCGTTTCCACATGGCCCCCCAGTCTCTCAGGGTGGATGTCATCTCAGTGATAACAGAGTCCTCTGTGGGGATGACAGTCTCAAACTGCCTGTGTGTCAGAGAAAGAGAGAGGGACATCAAATTACTACAGTATACCTACCGAACATGGGTTAAAATACACTATCACACACACACACACACACACACACACACACACACACACACAGATAACAATGCAGTATCATTATGAGAGGCTGGTAGAAGAAGCACTTAACCTCTGTTCTGTTATTATGACGTTAATCTGTTTATCTAACGTTTCCTTTCTACAGAAATGACATAAACCTCCCTCACCTTCCAGACTGGCTGATCTAATAAGGCTGTTTGCCTTCTCAGAGAAAGACACAGGGAAACACAAACAGACACACACACACACACACGCACACACACACTGAAACAGACACACACACACCCACCCACACACACACACAATACACTCATTACTTACCCTTTGTTCTTGATATGGGCATTCTTCAAGTGAATGTAACTGCATGGGAAAATACCCTGGGGGGAGAGAATAAACAAACTAATGAATGTTGAATGTCATTCTAACTGTATCATTCAACAGTACTACCATTAACACATTCTGTTAGCGAGTGTAAATGATGCATATAATCAATACAAATAAATGTACTTGTGTGTGTGTGAGCGTGTGTGTGCGTGTGTCAACTTGACATTATTAAACTATGAGCCTCTCCCTATTGACCTGCTTGCTGCACAGCCCTCAGATCAAAGCAGAGACCTGATATTTCTGAAACTGAAAATAGCAGCTGCACTGACAGCTTCAATTCACACAAAATAGTCTCTCACCCACCTTGACATTTGGATTCTTATGGACGAACCCCCTGTACCAGCCTGAGGAGACAAAAAAATCACATTTTCATCATGTCACCGTGACTTTCAGACCCACTATCTTTCCTTCTATCGAAGAGTCTGTGTGTGTGTGTGTCTACTGAATTAATAGATAGCATTGCTATTATGATTCTGAAGATTGGCTCTTCTGCGCTCTCAGTTAAAATGTCAATCACCAAATAATCAATTTCATTCCATCACTACAGCATCTGATATGGGAGTGGAGAGTAGGAGAGGAGAGAAAGAGCTGTCTGGTTAAGTAATGGCTGCCTCTCACTGCCAAACAAATGACTGGGGCTGTGTCTCAAATGGCACCCTACTCCCTGTATAGTGCACTAATTTTGACCAGAGCCCTATGGGCTATAGGGTGCCATTTGGGATGCAGCCCGGGTTACTGAAGCATCGCCACTTCAGCTCCGACCACACCAGTCGTAGAGCTGTCGAGCTGTAAAACAAACACCCAGCTGGAACACTTTATCACGGGAGGCTGTATCTGTCACTGCACTGTTTACTGCAGCCTACCAGGCACGGTGTTACATGGCACTGAGCACCCAGTATTTGTTGTGGCCACCGGCCAGGCTGGTGAGCCAGGGGGTGTCAGTAGCACCAGGGGGTGTAAGTAGTACTAGTAACCTAAGGTCATAATGTGCTACTCGGTCCAGCACCTGTCTGTGACAGTGCTAAAGAGGTATGAGTGGTAGAGACAAGGTGAGAATGAGTCTCACTGTGGTATTGCCTACTGAAGGACCTCTGCTTTTAGAAGTCTTCCTAGTTTTTGCTTGGCCAGAGTGTCAGAGAAGAAGCGGTCGTATGTTACCGATCACACTTCATTTGAGTGATCACACTACAGTAGCAACTTGATGACACAGTACCAGCAATGGCAGAAGCCCTTTTTTAGTAACTTCTCTCCTCTCTAGTACAGAATAGATAGACCTTCTTGTCAACACCCTGTCTTGCCTTTGGGTTGTGGAAACTGGTACAGATTTTATTTCTTCCCTCCATCCAAACCAACCACATACACTATATGACCAAAAGTATGTGGACATCTGCTCGTCGAACATCTCATTCCAAAATCATGGGCATTAATATGGAGTTTGTCCCCCCCTTTGCTGCTATAACAGCCTCCACTCTTCTGGGAAGGCTTTCCACTAGATGTTGAAACATTGCTGCGGGGACTTGCTTCCATTAAGCCACAAACGCATTAGTGAGGTTGGGCACTGATGTTGGGTGATTAGGCCTGGCTCGCAGTCGGCGTTCCAATTCATCCCAAAGGTGTTCGATGGGGTTGAGGTCAGGGCTCTGTGCAGGCCAGGTAAGTTCTTCCACACCGATCAACAAAACATTTCTGTATGGACCTCGCTTTGTGCACGAGGGCATTGTCATGCTGAAACAGGAAAGGGCCTTCCCCAAACTGTTGCCACAAAGTTGGAAGCACAGAATCGTCTAGAATGTCATTGTATGCGGCAGGGTTAAGATTTCCCTTCACTGGAACTAAGGGGCCTAGCCCGAACCATGAAAAACAGCCCCAGACCATTATTCCTCCTCCACCAAATCTTACAGTTGGCACTATGCATTGGGGCAGGTAGCATTCTCCAGGCATCCGCCAAACCCAGATTCATTCGTCGGACTGCCAGATGGCGAAGCGTGATTAATCACTCCAGAGAATGCGTTTCCACTGCTCCAGAGTCCAATGGCGGCGAGCTTTACACCCCTCCAGCCGACGCTTGGCAATGCGCATGGTGATCTTAGGCTTGTGTTTGTCTATGGAGATTGCATGGCTGTGTGCTCGATTTTATACACCTGTCAGCAACGGGTGTGGCTGAAATAGCCGAATCCACTCATTTGAAGGGGTGTCCACATACTTTTGCATACATAGTATATATTAGATGTCAGATCATTTCCTTCAGTGAGTTTGGAATGCATCATCAGCTATCTCAGATGGATCTGTCAGTCTGTCTGTCCTTCAGCAACAAGAGGAAGTGAGATCATGCCGCCCTGAGAAGGGAGGAAGGTTGTGTCAATGCTGTGTAAGTTAGCTGGGTGGAAACAGGAAAGTGTGACGGGCGCCTGCTCTGCTCTGTCTGAAAAATGTTACCTGGAGTGTGAGTGCCTCGGCCTTAAGGCTCACACACTCCTTAGCAATACACAGGCAAGCAGGGACACACACACTGGCAAGCAAACACACACACACACACTCCTTAGCATGTACACACACACACATGCAAGCAAGCACACACACGCACAAGCTCTCAGTCTCTTTGTGTCTAAGGCAAGCAAACACACACACACACACTCTCTCGCTCTCTCTGAGCTCAATGTGGGCGGGAAGCAGGAAGCGAAGTCTTCTCCCTCTCGCGGCACAGGAAACAGTAGCAAACTGAGAGCCTCCACAAACGTTTATCTCATCAAAAAGAAAAAAAACTACAAATGTCTATTAACATTTCATGTGCAACACAATACCCCTGGAGGGACGGACTGGGGAAGGAAACATGGCCCAACCTCAAAGGTTGACTACAGCCCCAGCAGCAGCAGCAGTCGCAGCCCATCTGTGAGTCACAGTGGCTATCTGTGAAGCTTGAAGGGGGGTTCATGGTTTATGTGGGTGTGAAATGAGTAGAGGTTATCAGTTACCTTCACATTTCTCCAGGAGCTGCACCGTGTCCCCAATCTCCAATGGCAAGCCATGCTGGACCGTCCCTCGGAAACTGGCCAGCACTGAAACACAATAGAAGACACCTACTTTAATACCTGTGTGTAGTTTTATGTTTGTAACTAGGTATCACACACCGACTCGACACACAGTCACAAAAAAGTCATAAATCACTCTCTTTTCATGTCACTAGAATTGAATCCGAGCACAACTGTCTTGACTTTGAGGTTGTGATGTGATTTGTTTCTAGTGTTCTCTGGGCATAGAGAAAGAGAGAAGTGAATAGCCTGCTGGCTGCTGGTAGATTGAGTAAGCCTAGAATGCTATTTGGCCCTAAACAGAGAGTACACAGTGGCAGAATACCTGACCACTGTGACTGACCCAAACTTAAGGAAAGCTTTGACTATGTAAGACTCAGTGAGCATAGCCTTGCTATTGAGAAAGGCTGCCGTAGGCAGACCTGGCTCTCAAGAGAAGACAGGCTGTGCACACTGCCCACAAAATGAGGTGAAAACTGAGCTGCACTTCCTAACCTCCTGCCAAATGTATGACCTTATTAGAGACACATATTTCCCTCAGATTACAGCGATCCACAAATAATTAGAAAACAAACCCAATTTTGATAAACTCCCTTATCTACTGGGTGAAAAACCACAGTGTGCCATCACAGCTGCAATATTTGTGACCTGTTGCCACAAGAAAAGGGCAACCAGTGAAGAACAAACACCATTGTAAATACAACCCATATTTATGTTTATTTATTTTCCCATTTGTACTTTAACTATTTGCATATTGTTACAACACTGTATATATATACATAATATGACATTTGAAATGTCTTTATTCTTTTGGAACTTATAAGTGTAATGTTTACTGTTAATATTTATTGTTTATTTCACTTTTGTTTACTATCTACTTCACTTGCTTTGGCAATGTTAACATACGTTTCCCATGCCAATAAAGCCCTTAAATTGAATTGAATTGAAAGAAAAAACGAGAGAGGGAGTGAACAAGCGAGCAAGAGAGAGAAAGAGAGAGTAACATCTCAGTCGATCAGCACAGAGCACTTTGCTCTAACAGCATCTAATAGCTGGGTTAGTAGTGAGGAGTGTCGACAGATGCCATTCACTGTGGTTCTGAGAAACAGGACATGATATCAGCACTCAGAGAATTATCCAAGCTGCCACACACTGACACACTCAGGGGTAAACACATCTAATAGGGTTTGTACTACGGCATGGAAATGAGGAAGACTCGAGTCAGGCAAGGGTTTTGGAGAGGGTTTCATTTCATGGGGCACAGGGCAATCTTGTGTAACTGACCTGGCTGCAAAGTCAGTGGAACTCAAATTGGGAGGTTCCGCTACATTAAATACAACTAACTTCAAACACACTTCACTTGCACCGTGCTAACTCTTGAACCACATGGTAAATCAAAGAATAACTGACAACACATCCAGACTGAACTCCTGGGGCACATCAAGACCCTGGGGAGAACGAAACCTAAATCTGTCCCTCTCCGAGGGAATGCCACATCAGTTCTACCAATTAAATCACAGCGTGGACAGTATCCTATCTGTGAAAACCTAGTGTAGTCCACACTGCATTTTCATATTTGGACTCAATTCCCATGTTATCCTTAACTCAATCACAAAACACTTATTTGAAGCATTTGTTTCACGTGTTCAATTTGACTTTGTAATTAAAAGGGGGGTTAAACACACCAAGTCCAATGCATGAATTATACAAGTAGAGTTTTCCAGCTGCAGTGTACTAAAGGATGCAGCTTGAAGTAGAGTTTTGACAGAGCTGAATCACTTCCTGGTAATCCATTCCCCAGCTGTTGTCTGTCTGCTAACTGGCATGGATCTTTTCCAGAAATGTTGGCACTTGAAAGGTGTTCACTCAGCAGAGAATATAGTTTTTATTTCCTCTCCAGGGGAGTGGAGGAAGTGCCACCTTAAAGGCAGGACAAACAGGACAGCGCACACACACACACACACACACACCCACCACAGTGTAATAAAAAGATGAACTGGGGCATAAAAAACAAATATAACAAAACCACAGATACACAGATATGAAATGTGTACATAAACACACACACACACAGCCGTGGTCTCATAGCCTCATAGTGGTGAACCTGTCACGCAGGGGCAGGGCCCCCATGTTTCCAGTCGGCTTGGTCTGAAGCAGGAGTTCAGTCACCACAAGCTGTGCTCTGCTCCGCTGTGACACACATCTACTCGTGGGCAAACGGCTGTTCCTATTTCTGACCAGGCAGCCTCGATCATGCTGCACTAACTTAGACATTACGTAAAGACTGCAGGAAACGGAAAAAAAGAGACACAGAGGAATTCAGGAACTGGGATAAAAGTCACAAACTGAAATAAAAGTCATGGACTGAACTATGACTGAGATCCATTAACTTATATTACACTATCTTCTTCAGACTTGAGATGTAATGACTTTTATGTCCAAACGGGAAGTAGGTAACTACGCTCCATTCCTGAGCCTAGGTAGAGACTTAGTTGCACTGACGTCCAGTAATCTACCCATGGGCTACGTGCGACTCCGTAAGGATCAGCCGCTCCTGAGTCTCTCACCTTGCCCTAATCCTACGGCAGTCCCCCAAAGCCAGAGAGAAGACTGACTGTGTAGTCAGTGTTCTGCCAAGGGTGGATTGGGAAAGGCAGGCAGATCAGTACAAAGAGTGTTTGTGTGAATTAGGCTTACATGTCCTTTAGGCTGCCATTTGGAGTCTAGGCCTGTCAAGTGATCCTACAGTTGGTTTGTCGGTCTCCCTCTAAGCTCCTTATAGAAACATGATGCAGACCACTGGTTCAAACAGGCTTTGGTGGGGTTTGTTATGTTGTGTTCAAAGGCACTGGGTTTCACAGGTTGTACTGAATTTATCAAGCAATTCCAGGTTTTCAACTAGCTAGGTATTACACAGACCTTGGTGTCATGTGTTCAAACCATGCAAGATGTAAAAGGTAAGTAGCTACCGATTGAGTGTGGCAGGCATAACAACAACGTTTGAAAGGATATTAAAACAGTTGTGTTGCATGAACCAGACAGAATATTCAGAGAAGACAACGAAACATACATAGCAGGTTCTTAGTACAGAGAGTATCTGCCAAAAGAACTAGAAAAACAACCTGCAGTCGACTGTGCAAATAGTGTTCAAAGGCTCCATAAAAGTGCTTTTAACAGCCGGCCTCACCCCCTTTCTCTCCGATTTGTGTTCCGACAACGAATCACACTCGTAATCCACTCCTCCGTCATCAATTACTCAACACATCATTAATATGCTAATTCATTGCCACAGACACGGGTGGTCCATTGACCCTGCTGCCAGAAATGAGCAAGCATGCATTTTGCATTATTCAGATGTGTTGTGGTTGGAGTCCTACTCCAATCCACACATACTGCAATCTAATGTAATGTAATCAGGTTAATAAATAATGGAGAGAACGGGACCGCACTTGAGTTGCAGGAAGTTGCAAAACAATTCATCAGCAGTAAGTGATATTCAAAATGGAAGGTGACATCCCTCGTTTTTCCCCTCCTCTTATCCATCCCTCCTCTCATTCCCTCTACTCCTTTTTCTATTCCTTCGCTATGTGCAAGGCTACGAGTTGAGGATGGTTAAGTCCTGCTTTATTTATACTCTGGCGCTCTGCAGAATTTACATCTCAAACCACAGCCATCTGCTTGGGTTTGACTTCATAACCATAAAACAGTTGCGTTTCATAATGGGAACTCGGCTGTCAGAGTTAGAATATCAAAATTATCTTTAGAATCAGTGATTTATTCAAAGTTCTCAACAGATCCTTAATGTTCTCTGGCATAGGGCTGGTAGTTGGTACAGGCATGCCATTGTGGCTTGGACATGGGTAGAGAAACAGCATTATTTCTGCCGTACAGTGGAGCCCCAATCGGAAACAAAGACAGCATCTGTCTGTCCAAGTCTAAGACCGTCTTTATATTACTTTACTGTGCAATTTTCTGGACTCGACCATGGCCAAAATACTCTCTATTCTAGCTATGCAAATAAACATGACAGAGTAACCCAGAATTAACCATGTTGTTTGAATGGGTCCCAACCCATTATGTCCCAGTTCTAGGGAAACATTACAGTTGGACATTCTTTTCAATGTGTAGAACAGGCATGAGTCTTAAAATACCCACTCCTAACATACTTTTCCACTGTGTTATTGACACAAGGCAATGACTCAGCCCCTGTGGTTAAGTACACATGCCTACAACCCTCAGCCCCTCCAAACACACTAAGCAGCTTTGGGGCAGAGAAATGTATGTGTGTGCATGTGTGTGTGTATACGCGCACCACAGTCCAGTGAGACATGGGGCACGAAGATTTGGGCCAAGCCTGGTCATCTGACAGAGTGCTCTAACACTGAGACAGGGATTAAAGAAATGTCGATGCGCTTCAGCTCTCTGCTCTCTCTCATAAAGGTGATTTCCTGGGGATGAGATTCGACCCTGGAAGAGGCCGCTATGCATTTTAAAGCAGGAGGACTCAACAGGGGCTGACAGCATGAGAGGAGGCAGCAGACGCCTGCCTCACAGCATAGAGTATATGCACACACACACACCTGCCTCACAGCAAACAAACAAACACACGCCTGCCTCACAGCATCCAGACGATACGGCCGTGAAGCGAGAAGACCCACATTGCGCCACGCTGCATCCGCTCAGCTACAGAGATATATATAGGCTCTCTCTCTGTGTCTGCTAAAGAGAAGGAAAGACTGGCCAATGAAAGCTAGACTGGCGAAATCGCTCACGAGGAACGGCTTTCATTTCACCTTTTCCATTTCCAGTTGTCCTTTCGATGCCTTTGTATGTCGAGATAACAGTGATAAGCAGGCTCGGGGAAACAAGCGCTCGCTGGCAACAATAGCCTTCCCTCGAATCACAACGCTTCAAAATGAGCTTTCATAAAATATAAGTGTATAGCTTCTCTGAGGTGGCAAGGGCACGCACAGAATATAAAGGAATAAAATGTAATTACTACAAATAACTGTGAGCAAAAGAACATCATCCCGGGATCCATAATGTTAGATGAATACAAATATAAGCCATACAATAGGCTTACTCCTACAAATGTCAATGCAAGTAAATCATGCAAGACCTCACAAGTAGTAAGACAGAAATTCTGCTTGGTTGGTGCTTTGTTCACTCTGGTCTGAATGTATTCATAAAAGGCAAGATTATGAGCTTGAACGGTGCCCCAGAGAGCAGCGTGCTCTTAGAGAGGTGCTAATTGTGTGTGTGTGTGTGTGTTTGTGTACATGTGCATGCTAACGTGTGTGTGTGTGTGTGTCCAATACCTTTCAGCAGCATCCTGTGAGACCCTTCAGAACCCCTTCTCTTTCTGCTCATTAAAAGGGAAGTCTGAGAGGAACTGGGTGTTCTGCTGTGGCTGCTTTAGCATGCAGATCTCTCCTAGTGCTTGATTAGCACTAACTAAAGCCTATTGTAAAGAAAGAGCTCCCTTGGCTCTGAGAAACGCGTCTAGGCCTGAACGACATCGCATAAATCGCACTTTACGTAATGCACTGTCAGCCTAAAACATGAACAGGGTGTTTACTGCGTATGGTATGCCGCATCTTGACAAGGAAGATGACACACATACACATACACACACACACACACACACACACACACTACACGCACTCAATCTCTGCAATAAACCACATAGCCTGATTGTAATCAACAGAGTAGCGAGTGATTTATTCAGCTCATAAATGAAAAGAGTGAAAGTAAAAAACTAAACGGATTGTTTAACATCTGCATATCATCATGACAAACATAAACAGTAATGGCAGTGTAATATCTCATCTTTGTTGACCAGATCAGAGGTCCCATATTGCTGAAATAAAGCCATGAAAGCAGTGAAAACAGTGAAATGGTGACAGCCTGCTTAATGACTAGGGCAGGCAGAGGAAATCATACATGACTCAGATTAAAGGGGAATATAGGTCAGAGCGAGTCCAATGCAAAGCAATCCCACTTCACCTCATTCTCAGTCTCAGGCCTAATATGCCTGCCTACTGCCTCTCTCTGTGGACTGGCTGGGGTGTGGAGGGCTGTGTGTGTGTGTGTGTGTGTGTGGGGGGGGTTAGGGTTCTCTGATATGTTATCATGAAGTTCACAGCATCCGAAACAGACAGACAGCAAAAGCTGAGCGGAATGCCTGTGTTCTCTCTCTCCCTCATTCACTTTGTATTTTGACCCTGAAAAGTGATGGTGCGCTACTGTAGCTTTAAGAAGTACTGCATGTCAACGGCAAACTGAGAACACACAGATGCCTATGCCTCCTTACACCCAGCTGAGAGGAGAGGACAGAGGGAGGAGTGGAAGACGAGGATACAGAGGGACAGATGGAGAGAAAAAAGGGATGGGTGAGGATAATGAGATGAGAAGAGAGAGAGAGAGAAAGAGAGAGGAAAAAGAGGCCTGGTATTCTCAGGTAAAGTTTCTTTGTGTGGGAGGGAGGGTAGAGGCAGTGTAGAGGTTATATGAAGCGTGCTGCATCAGACTGTCTTTGTTCACCACCTCCCTCCATCCCTCCCTCTGGGGAGAGGGGAGGAGTGAGTGACCACCTACTCCACCCGCACTTCAAGCTCTCCGAGTCAAATTACATCCATCACCTGCTCTTCCCACTGCACGTGTATGAACACACACACACACATTTGTGGGCGAACACACACATACATGCACACAGGATATCAAATGAGTGTAAATACCCAGCATTCAGAGAGGAAAACAAAACACATGTGTTCATGCAAGCTTACACCAGTATTCCGAGACAGACCACATAGACACCTGACCCTGAGCGCACACACACACACGTGTACAGCTGACACAAGTGAGCAAGGGGCCACTGACTGGGCATGTGATGAACTGCCCCCACTCTCCCCCCTCCCCCCTCTATCTTTCCCTAAGCCCCATTGTCTGAGTTACAGAGTAACAGAGATGACAGCTGCCTTGTTTAGCTGTCACCACCACTGCTTCCAGGAAGGGGGACGTCTCGCTCTCAGCTTCAGCCAAGAAATCACGGCTAGGAGAAAATAAATATCCCACACACTTGTAATATAAAAACTCCCCAAAAAATAGATATCCTGCCAGTGAGTAATCTTTGTGGAGCGCTACCTTATGAGGATGATGAAAGCCTTCGTAAGAGAGTGTGAGGTTGACCTTTGAAGTTTAATTTTCCCTTTGCGACTTTAAGAAATGTCACACTGACTTGAAGCATTTTCCTCTTCGCTATGTTTTACTTAATGTTTGAGGGAAGTCAGGATGTGGTCAAGCAGCCTAGGGCTGACACAATTTAGTCGATTGGTTTGTTTGGTCGATAGGCTGTTGGTCGAGCGGTCGCAAACATATAGATTTTTTTCATGGCACACGAGACACACTAATCCATTGCGGAGGCTGCGGGGATGGCACAGTCCATCACTCTAAGACATATGTGCTACTGAAATTGTATATGGTTATATTATGTAAGAACAATGGTGCAACATTTTATAACAAATGTGTTTTCCCGAATTGTATGGTTTATTACTATTAACATATAATGCCAAAAATCCCCTTTCATTTAACTGTGTATTCACTAGATTTCTTGGCAGACGGCACGTGCAAATGAGCCTAATTGTAGCCTAAGACTTGCTTACCGGTACATACGGCAGCTTTCTCGCGCGTTTTACTTGGCCTTCTCAAATATAGTTACAAGGCCTATTGTGTAACCCAATGGTTCCCAAACTTTTTCACCAACTGAATTTTGTTATGCCTGGAGTACCCCTAAAGTACCCCCCTCATGTGCATTTTACCAGTAGGCTTCGGGTCTCATGAGTCTTCTCAAGTACCCCCTGTGGATAGGCCAAGTAACCACAGGGGGTCCTTGTACCCCTGGTTGGGAACCACTGGTGTAGCCTATTACCGGCAACTTCAGGAGCGTAAGGGCAGAATCTGCTGCAGCGGGAGGAGGTGGGTAGGGAACAGGTTTTTTATTCTGGTTATCTTGATCCCTGGCTCCCTCGAGTCATTTGTATGTCTTAATTATTTAATCAAACAGTGTGCTTAAAGCTAGGCGGTATACCGTCAAAAATATTTATTTGAGGTTTTTTTATACATTTACATTTTAGTCATTTAGCAGATGCTCTTATCCAGAGCAAATAGGGTTAAATGCCTTGCTCAAGGGCACATCGACAGAGCATTGTCGGCTCGGTGATTTGAACCAGCAACCTTTGAGTTACTGGCCCAACACTAACTACTAGGCTACCTATATAGCTAGATTTTTGTATCTATGAAGTTGACTCTCTAAAATGTGCTAAATGCTCAGCAGTTGTGCATTTTGTTTGCTAATTTAGTAGCTAGTTAGCTATTTGGCTAAGTGGTTAGCTTCTTCCAAAATCAAGCATTCGCTTGATAACAGTAGAGAATCCCCTCCTGGATCAAGAGCCTTGCTGGCTAATATTTGTTTTGTGCATTCAGCAAACTGTGCGTCACATTTTTGAGTTACTTGTATACTTGTATATTTTAGGTCAGAAACTGTACAAAATGTTCACAATGCGCGCATTAGCATTTAGATAGCATTCTCTACGGGATTTTACTAGTACTTGTTAGCATTGCTAACCTTCGGATTACAAAGTATCAGTGGGGTTTGAAAACAGTGCCCCTTGTGTTCAGTGCCAGTATTACCGAATATCCCGGTATCGCACAAGGTCAGTATGAAGGTATGGCAATCTGGATACCAACCAAGCCTACTTAAAGCATCAGACAAGCTCAGTGCATATAGTTGATTTGATTAAAACATATAAGGTGTGTCTACATATGGAGAAATACACATTTTTTTATTTCAACCAATCGATTGGTCAAAAGAACAGAAGGCTCTCAGTCGACCAAGATTTGTTTCAGTCGGGGACAGCCCTAAAGCAGACAGACAGTAGGCTACTAGGTACTCCATGGATCTTAGAGCAGACACACAAACAGCATCCAGCTCAAGCCCCTGTCTGTACACCCAGACACCAGTGGGGTTACAACTAACAAGGGAGTGTAGAGGGGAGAAGGAGAAGAGGATGAAGAGAGAGGGAAAGGAGGAGAGATAAGTGCCTGTCAGACCTCATGCATATCATCCTACTCTCTCCCCCCATTCTCTGTTTCCGTCTGGTGTCAGTCTAATATAAAGTGATTCACTAGCACTCGACTCTAATCTCCAAACACAAAAGCCCTGGACTGAACCAGGGAGGAAGGAAATGGGAGGTGAGCTAAACGCACATGAGAGGACTGATGTTAATGGTCAGGATGGGATATATGCTGTGAGGAGGGAGTGTGTGTGTGAGAGTGTGGGAATATTGTGTGGAGACTGCGTGTCTGGGTCGAATAGAATGGTTTTTCAATGACTATTTAATAGTAAGGCTGTACACTTTCACTATTTCTTTCCTTAGGGAAGATGAAACACTACTTCTGAAGAGCTGCATCTTTTCTCCCACTAGTGTCTGCACTACAGCCATCTCATTCCCTATGATGCAGACAATATCTGTGTGGAAGCTATGTTCTCAACTGAAGTGGCATGATATCACTTTGTTAATATGGATTATTATAACACTCTACTTTATAAAATATGATGCTCGACAGCTGCTGTGCCCATCACTTCTGCAAAAAATATGAAAATATTTATACCTCAACTTGTCCCTCACAGGGTGGTGTTAGGGGATTGGCTAACATATTTCAATATGCATTGAGCCATGAAGACCATATGGTTGTCTTTTGTGAATCTGCTGGATTGTTGCATGACAGTAGCCTCTGAAATATTGTCAGGCAGTTACGTTGCTCATTACATATAAACAGATGCACACCGATTAGCCATTTTGAAAAGCCCTGACAACCGCACGCAACCAACACCACTTCAGAATGAGAAAAACACACAAAAACACCACAGCTTGGTGTGTGTGTTCACGGCACTAGCTGGCAGTATAACAGCAAGTCAAAGCTGGCTGGCGTCCTCCCCGCTGGGCACCTAGGACCGCATCACTGCCTCATCTGATTAGCACCCTCAGCCCTATGGTTCATAGAGGGAGGGAGGGAGGGGACAGAACGAGGGGGGAAGAGACAGAGGAGCAAGAGCAGAGGAAGAGAGGGAGATAGAGGGGAAGTAGAACCGAGGGAGGGATGAATAAATGGATGGAGGGAGAGAGAGGGAGGGATAAAGGGAGATGGATTGACTTCTCAGGACAAAATGGAGCTGGAGCCCGGAGGTTAGGATTCCCTTTCAACTATAGCCATTTGCATCTCATTATCACACCAACAAAAAGCGCTTTCAATAAAGATCAGACTAACTTGTCACTTTTGATGCCTGTGGTAATGGGTCAAGGATATATATCCCCTACTACGCCTCAGCTAGCCCCAGTGAACATGTATTCTGTATAGGAAGCAGAGAGGGAAGTGGTATCGACACAGTCACAGACACACACACTCATGATTAAAGCTCATCAGCTCTAAGACTGGAGGGGTAAAGGATGGGATGAATCAGGCATTTCTCTCTGAGCGTCAACATCACCATTATTAGCGACAGACAATTTCTATTTGTTTAATCATTATAGATTGCTTATTTAGACAATTTGGCCTCAATAAAAGCTAACTAGTGCAAACTAAGCATCACAGTGCAGTGAGTGTACGAGTAGAGTATTGAGCATTATGAGAGCAGTGAGTGTATGAAATGCTGAGTCTCTGGTCACTGCAGAGCTACAGAAGGAAGAGGGCACAGTAGGAGAACCGGACACACGTCTGGTCTTCAGATGTGTGTTAGGGTTCAGTACACAGGGCACACGCACACACACACACGGACAGACAATGCTCGCCTCAGAGCACAGCCAGGGCAGAGGAAGTCCCTACAAAGGAGACAGTAGCCAGAGTATACACGCACACAGTTACACACACTCAAGACCCAGATGGCATGTGCTACACAAACAAGCCAGTGGAGCATACCTTATTATCAACTCAGTCAGCCAGCCTCTGACTACAATATCCCAATCTGTGATTTAGATTCAGCACAAGAAGCAAGTGAAGCAACCATCCCAAGCTCACAACAATATGAGAACAGGCCCAGAAACCACCATGCTAACTGTATAAAGACACTCAGTCATTTATTTTTATTTAACCTTTATTTAACTAGGCAAGTCAGTTAAGAACAAATTCTTATTTACAATGACGGCCTACGGAACTCCTATGGGACTCCCAATCACGGCCGGTTGTGATACAGCCTGGAATCGAACCAGGGGGTCTGTAGTGACGCCTCAAGCACTGAGATGCAGTGCCTTAGACCGCTGCGCCACTTGGGAGCCCGAGTGAGTCATCTGGGGTCATGAGATATTTCATCCATACAAATCAAGCCTGGGGCCAGACACAGACAAGCAGAATAACCAGTGGTGGAGACTGGAGAGAGAGATACAGTATTGTAGGAATCAGTCGTAGCTGAATGACTTGGTCGATGGTTGGATGTTTGGCAGAAAGAGAGGAGGGGGGAGAAACAGAGGAGGCGAAAGAGAGGATGGTTGACAGAATAGAAATAGAGGAGGGGGAGAAGAGAGGATGGGGAGAAAGAGAGGATGGGGAGAAATGGATGGGGAGAAATAGAGGAGGGGGAGAAAGAGAGGATGGTTGGAAGGGTAGAAAGCCTTTATGTGGAAGACATAAGAAAGGGGCAGGTGAACACATTAGTCAAGTGAGAGGGGTGGTCAGGCGTGTGTCGTACAACAGACTGGTTAGCTTCCAGTGGTCTGGATGAGTTGGATGGGGTATGGTAGGAATACGAGGACAGAGACTTGGAGAGGGGCTGGTATAGTGGAAGGACATAAGGGCTACGCTGCACTGCTACACAGCACAGCATCACTCACATAACCACTGATACAGGGTCAGATATCCCCCTAATGGTTAAAGGGCAATTCCACTACTTTTCAACCTCATATGCATTATCCCCAGCACCAAACCAGTGTCTACATATGTGAAAACAGCACGTTTCTATGATCTGTGGTTAAAAATATAAAAACATTCTTTATCTGTGACATCAAAACCTGCAACGAGTTTCTATCCCAAGGGAGGGTATTTTCTTGCTCGCCACATCACCGCGAATCTCATAGTGTTTTGATGATGTCATCAGGTAGAACTTTATATTTTGTTCTACAAAACGTAGAAATGCACTGTTTTCACATACACTGAGTGTACAAAACATTAAGGACACCTGCTCTTTCCATGACATAGACTGGCCAGGTGAACCCAGGTGAAAGCTATGATCCCTTATTGATGTCACTTTTTAAATCCACTTCAAATCAGTGTAGATGAAGGGGAGGAGACAGGTTAAAGAAGGATTTTTAAGCCTTGAGACAATTGCGATATGGATTGTGTATGTGTGTAATTCAGGAGGTGAATGGGCAAGACAAAATATTTAAGTGCCTTTCAATGGGGAATGGTAGTAGGTGCCAGGCGCACCGGTTTGTTTCAAAACTGCAATCCTGCTAGGTTTTTCACGCTCAACAGTTTCCCATCCATAACCGTCAGTTTCACGGTTATTCAATTACAGTCACAGCCCTATTCAATTACATCAAAACACATAATTTGAAAATGCATTTTGAAAACACAATGTTTACTCAGTAAACAGAGGAAAGTATGTATACCTAAATCTGTACTGTATTTGGGTCAAGCAGGATAAAGAGTGTGTGGTGCACAGTTCCTATAACATTACATAACCCAACATGCTGTTCAGTTCACCCATCGATGGTTAGGTGACGGAGGAAAATAACACGTTCCAAATGGCACCCTATTCCCTATACAATGCACTACTTTTGACCAGACTGCCCTATGGGCTCTGTTCAAAAGTATTGCACTGTAAAGGGAATAGGGTGCAATTTGGGGACGCAACCAAAATGAAGGCCAGGCAGCCAGCGTTGTAAACAGCATCAGAGATGTTCCAGTACCCCCAGCTATCATAATCTGATACCTCTGGTTATAGGAACGCCAACACTGTTTGTTTGTTTTAGCACTAAGCCATTCATCCCGTCAGAAAGCAGTGCGAGCCATGGCCCGTGAGCACAGTGGCACTAACACAACACAATTTCACAATGGTTGCGTCCCAAATGACACCCTATTCCCTATATACTGCAGTCCACTACTTTTAGTAGTGCAGTATAAGGGAATAGGGTGCCATTTAGGACGCATACCAGAACCACAGGTGCTGGAAAAGCTAATCATCAATTTACAACAGAACAGTGGGAGGAGAAGTGAAGGATAACAACGTTTAATGGACTGAGAGAATGCTGTTGTTGTCTTACATTAAGAATACATTTTTGTGTGTGTGTGTGTGTGTGTGGTGTCTTCAGAGCTGGTCCACTGCAGAGCCTATACAATACGGTGACAGTGAAAAACAGAAGTGAAAAGGAGTTTTGTCATCCAAACCAAAACCCCTCATATGAAAGAACGTCATTTTCATGTCACATTTAACATTCCCTCCCCTTCCCTGCCTGCCACAAGATGTTACCAAGCGACAAACGAGTCCAGGCTGCTGTGGTGTTCAATTTTTTCCCTAGTGGAAAATGTGTTCCTCCTCGATAGCTCGGGGACGAGGTTGGGGAGAGGCCCTTTAAGCCTTGGGCATGCCAGAGTCAGCCATGCCATCTGCTTGGTTTAGACTAATCAATAACCGCCACCCTGGCTTCCATCCGGCCCATTGACACCCGAACACACTCAGGTGTGGTGTGGACATGAGCCTTGGCCTGCGGTAGATCAGTCATTGGAATGGGATAGAGACACATGGTCATCATGGACACACCAAGCACAGGTTCTCAGGTTACAATATAATATTCAACGAAGTATGAGAGAGAAACAGTGAAAGGGCTAAAGTATGGTTAAACTTGATTCCCAACAGTATTGCCCTCTGTGTTGGGAGCTTGCGCACATGGTTTAGCATTCCTCTGAGGCTAAGGGCTTCAGATGTCTGTGTTATTTTGCTGCCCACCGCTGCCGGCGCATACCGTTGGTGGATCATGCCGGATTATTCCAGGGGTCGAGGAACTGTGCGAGAGAGCCATGACGGAACCGCGAAGACCGCCATTGGCTCAGTATGAGAGTTCCAGAGTTCATTCAGGAATGGAACTCAGGAATGGAACTCTATTTGTCAAAGCCAGCCACAGAGACAGGAGGCATAGCCAGTAGCCACAGAGCGGTGGGGAGGGGAGAGGACAAGAGACCACAGCACAACCAAGAGAGTGCATTCTCCAGCTACCTCACAACATAGTCACGGCTGCTACTCAACAGTCATGACTACTACTCAACAGTCATGACTACTACTCAACAGTCATGACTACTACTCAACAGTCATGACCTACTCAACATCCAGTAGTCATGACTGCTACTCAACATAGTCCTGAGTGCTACTCAACATAGTCATGAGTGCATCTCTCAAGGCTCTGCTTTGAGTTGCGGTGAAACAGCTACTTCACATGTGCTGCTATTACCTTTATCTTGTCAATTACAGTCCAGCCGGAGCCTATCAGGCTTTAAACTAATACTGGGCTTCTCATTTAGTTCCATAATGACTCTCAAGTTTATAGCTCGTCCGGTCAAACTGAAATGAATGAGTTTTTCAATTACTCTATTTTGCTTGCAGATTAAATTGGGAGGGAAAACAGTTATGCGATTTAGACGCAGCAGCTATTGCTGCGCCTGTCGTGAGTCAAAGTGGCTAAGCTCTGTTAATTTATTCATGCCGACCAGGGTCCACACAGCCAGGCAAAATCAATACAGGAAAGTAAGTGAGGGTGAAAAACATTTTCTGTGCCCCAGTTTCCACCCTGAATTGGGTCAGCAGCAGTCATTTACACCCTCAAACTGCCTGTAATTAAACAAAACTAGTTAAAAGCCTTGTAGAGGGCTGCGGATGTGGAGGTGTTGGGGGAAATGCAATGGAAGGAAAAGGGGAGGTTGGTTGGTGTGATTAATTTAATCTTTGTTTTACTCCCTCCCAGTCCCTCAGTACTAGGTGTATAAGAGCGTATAACAAAAAAGAAAAGTAGCCTAATTTGTGCATGTGAATCGTTCCATCTTTACAGCTCCCTGGGGGCCATGAATGGGTTTGTATAAAATCTTTAATGAGCGCCAGTGAGTGTTCCTCAAAACCAAACAGGCACAACCCTCATGCCAACGCAGTGCCTGGCTAATTTGGCAGTCGATCCCTTGATATGGATGATACGGGACTAAGCTGCAAAATGTATCCACAGGACAAGGCCTTCTTGATGATCAATTGACAGAAGTGGTTCACTTACTTTCTGTCTCTCAACACACTCAAATATGTGCAACAATACAACACAACACAAGCCCCTCATCCACAGATCCAGCTGGGGATGAAACCCAACACTGCTACAGATGGCTCAGACAATGTCCCCGGCCCCACTCTCCTCTCTCCCCCTCCCCTCTCTGTAATCCCCCAGTCTTGCAGGTAGGATCCAGCCTGGTAGGGTGACAGGCTGCTGTGTGGCCTATTGTCAGAGCTGTGCTACACTGACTGGGCTGGGGAATCCATTCAGGGAAAGCCTCTGCTCTTCTCTGCTGCTGTCCTGTTGATAGGATAGGCCTATTCCTTGGTGGCACTGGTGGTGAGTAGAGGGAGGCAGTAGCCTCCACACTGCATTAGGGCCAACATCAAAGAGGATTATGGAGCAAATCCAGATGAAAACCAACCAGGAGAGATTTAAACACCACCGCAGGTGTTGATGATGAGGATGTCTGGAGTGGAGTGGGGACATTCCATCGGTAAATTGATGAATTAAGGAATTAATGGCCTTGATTCAGATTCATATCAATCCAATCATCAGGTTATTATCCTGGCCTTTGACTTCAGTATTAACCAGAAAGATTCATACCGTTTATAACTGTATATTCTGGAGAGGGTCCATGGAATTTACCATGTAAATACCAGGTAATACCATGTTAAGGCGGCCGGTGCGTGGGAGAGAAAATATCTGTAAAGTTCAAAAAGAACTCGCACTCAAAACCATGAAAAGGAATAACCCAAAGAGACCCGAGATGCAAAAATAACATAATTAATTGAATACATGCTCGAAAGAATACAAAAAGTGAATGTGCATGGTGATATGTAAAAAAACAAACACAAAAAAACAACACAAAAAACATGTAAATACATTTACATAAAATTTTAGTCATTTAGCAGACGCTCTTATCCAGAGCGACTTACAGTTAGTGAATGCATACATGTTTTTTTATTATTTATTATTTTTATACTGGCCCCCGTGGGAAACGAACCCACATACCTGCCGGCCAAACCCTCCCCTACCTTGGACGACGCTGGACCAATTGTGCGCCGCCCATGGGTCTCCCGGTCACGGCCGGCTGCGACAGAGCCTGGACTCGAACCAGGATCTCTAGTGGCACACCGATGCAGTGCCTTAGACCCCTGCGCCACTCGGGAGTCCAAATAACAGGTCATTAGGGGGTTGTAAGATACTGCAAAAATAAAGTGTTTCTGTCCCCCTATATATTCAATGAAATAATTGCATTGTACAAAAATGATAAATGATCTACCTTTCATCCATCAATCTCTCGCTGTTACTATACAGAGGGTCAGCTACTAATTATGTTGGCCAGCGTTCTCAGCACCAACACATTGGGCCAAAAACAATATTCATATTTCAACTATAGATAGCACAGCTAGGTCATTAAAAACATAGAGGAACAAACTTTTTTTAATCATGTTTGCCTAGATGCCCATTGAATCCATTTGAAACGACTTAAGCATGACTATCTTTTCTTCAGAAAGGAACAACCCACATGATACAAAATGAAATGTGATAGGCCTACAGGAATTTAGGGTTCCATACTGCAACCAAAACAGTCTGATTTAAAAAAAAAAAAACGGATGGATTCCCGAAGCTGTTTGTTTGTTATGGTGATTATTTATCACGTGCGCTGCACACAGATAATCTGTTGGCCAGAGAGAGCACACAGCTCTTAAACAGCTGGTTGTTGAGTGGAGCAGCTCGGCCCGAAGACGGAAAGATGTTCCAAGTTATGATATCTACCAGTAAATGCTAAGGCAAGAATGGGTACGCAAATCAGGTATTTAAAAAGTTCAAAGTCTTGGTTGAATATTTGTGATGGGTAATTCAGTCATCCTGGAATAACCTACCTTGAAAATCTGACATTTCCTCTATGGTCTTCGGTCCTTGAAAAGTCTTTGAAGTTATGGTAGCCGATTTGAAGTTCTACTGCTCCAATATAATTATTCTGCGATTTCATTTAATCAGTTTTTATGAGATGTAGCCGCTTCGTTTGTTTCCCGCCATTTTCAGTGTTGCGCTAGTCTGTTGTCCTTGTTGCGGTAAAACCATGCGCGGTTATTATAAGAACAAGAACATTGACTGTTGGCTTCAACTTGGTTTTCCATACAAAGCGTTCCATTACAAAGGGAACCTGGTTTTTGGTCGCTTTCTCATTTTAAAACATGATACAGTAACCCATCAATAACCCTTCAACATCTCAAAATGGCTACTCTGATAGCTACCACTTGGACAGACTACATTAGTGTGTTTGTGTCAGGAGAATGTTGTGTATTTAGTCAGACAATGCCCACATTATTTGGACATATTTTAGAATGTAAAAATAAATGTGAATGTCAACCAATAATGCGATTTACCTGAATGTCGAGCCCTGTGTGTGCGGTGTGCGTAGGGCCTATACAGTGCATTCGGAAAGTATTCAGACCCCTTGACTTTTTCCACTTTGTCACATTACAGCCTTATTCTAAAATGGATTAAATAGTTATTTCCCTCATCAATCTACACACAATACCCCATTATGACACAGAAAAAACAGGTTCTTAGACATTTTAGTAAAAATAAATAAAAAATAAACAGAAATATCACATTTACATAAGTATTCAGACCCTTTAATCAGTACTATGTTGAAGCACCATTGGCAGCAATTACAGCCTCGAGTCTTCTTGGGTATGACGTTACAAGCTTGACACACCTGTATTTGGGGTGTTTCTCCCATTCTCCTCTGCAGATCCTCTCAAGCTCTGTCAGGATGGATGGGGAGCGTCGCTGCACAGCTATTTTCAGTTCTCTCCAGAGATGTTCGATCGGGTTCAGATCCAGGCTCTGGCTAGGCCACTCAAGGACATTCAGAGACTTGTCCCGAAGCCACTCCTGCATTGTCTTGGCTATGTGCTTAGGGTCGTTGTCCTGTTGGAAGGTGAACCTTCACCACAATCTGAGGTCCTTAGCGCTCTGGAGCAGGTTTTCATCAAATGATCTCTCTGCTCCGTTCATCTTTCCCTCGATTCTGACTAGTCTCCCAGTCCCTGCCGCTGAAAAACATTCCCACAGCATGATGCTGCCACCACCATGCTTCACATTAGGGATGGTGCCAGGTTTCCTCCAGACGTGAAGCTTGTCATTCAGGCCAAAGAGTTCAATCTTGGTTTCATCAGACCAGATAATCTTGTTTCTCATGGTCTGAGAGTCCTTTAGGTGCCTTTTGGCAAACTCCAAGCAGGCTGTCATGTGGCATTTTACTAAGGACTGGCTACTGTCTGGCCATTCTACCATAAAGGCCTGATTGGTGGAGTGCTGCAGAGATGGTTGTCCTTCTGGAAGGTTCTCCCATATCCACAGAGGAACTCTGGAGCTCTGTCAGAGTGACATCCCTGACCAAGGCCCTTCTCCCCAGATTGCTCAGTTTGGCCAGGCAGCCAGCTCTAGGAAGAGTCTTGGTGGTTCCAAACTTCTTCCACTTAAGAATGATGGAGGCCACTGTGTTCTTGGGGACCTTCAATGCTGCAGAAATGTTTTGGTACCCTTCCCCAGATCTGTGCCTCAACACAATCCTGTCTCGGAGATATCCGGACAATTCCTTCGACCTCATGGCCTGGTTTTTATCTGACATGCATTGTCATCTGTGGGACCTTATATAGACAGGTGTGTGCCTTTCCAAATCATGTCCAATCAATTGTATTTACCACAGGTGGACTCCAATCAAGTTGTAGAAACATCTCAAGGATGATCAATGGAAACAGGATGCTCCTGAACATAATTTTGAGTCTAATAGCAAAGGGTCTGAATAGTTATGTAAATAAGGTATTTTGGTTTTTATTTTTTATAAATTTGAAAACATTTCTAAAAATCAGTTTTCGCTTTGTCAATATGGGGTATTGTGTGTAGATTGATGAGGATTTTTTATTTATTTAATCAATTTTATAATAAGGCTGTAATGTAACAAAATGTGGAAAAAGTCTAGGGGTTTGAATACTTTCCGAATGCACTGTATGTCTACACTCTCTGTAACCCTTAGCGATGTTAATGATAGCCTAACTCTCTTCGGGTAGATGGAAAAGCATTTAAAAGGTAACTAACAAAGTAGCCTATGCCTACCTGGCATAATCATGATTATTTGCATCAATCCAGTGGACTTTTAGTTTTTTTACTCACATCACAACTGCGCTAAAGAAACACTGCAAGCCAAACAACTCTCTGACTGGTGCTCACCTGAAATAAAGGGTAATTACATACAAATATCAAAATTTCTCCTATTTTTTCCAAACCTAAAAAAATGGCCCCCTGATGTGGTTTAAGCATTGTTGTTGTTGCTGTGGTATCGTTTTGGTATCAAGTATCGTTTTTTAAATTTTTATTCTGCCCTCTCAAGAATTTCGCAGAAAAGAACACATTGCACTTTGAAATCTGCTTTTACACTAAATCTATCCAAATCAATGTAAGAACACAAGGGCATGCCTAGTTCTGTGTGGAATGCAGGCACATTATGGGACAGAGGCCAGGTCATAAATTATAACAAAATAATGTGCTGGTGCCACCAACTGAAAAAGTTGAGGAAAAGTTGGGAAGTCACTCAATATTAAAAAGAGGATCGGCAGCATTGTTTTGTGATTTTGAGGAAGTGATTTTATTGACTTATTGAAGATGACAATTAAATTTTAAAGATGACATTGAGAAATACACATTTTGGCATCTGTTGTTGGAAGACCAACAGTGAGAATAAGATTGCACGAGAAAACCAAAGATCTGCCAAATTGAGAATTGTATTCAGACTATACAGTGTGAATGCTCTCTGATTATCCAAGCCAATGTGGTTTTAGTGTAGGTTCAAGCATGGGAACCAACCATATTCTCATTCTCTCCAAACCTCCTATGGCCTATCCACTGATACCCACAGAAAGGCAGATGTATAGAGGCTAAGTGTTCTCCAGTGTTGTGCATACAGTATCTCTTCTCTCTCCTGCTGCATTGACTCTATGGCCCCAGGTCTCCATCTGTCATCACATGAACAGTGTGCATTAAGGTCCCACACAAAGGCTCTCACAGCGGGACAGCCGCAGTCCTTCCCAACCCACTCACCCACACAAAGGGTATACATTACACAGACTTTTTGCTGAACTGCACTTCGCTGCAGTCGCTTATGACTAAATGTTCACCCCCGAGGGGAAGTGAAGGAGTTAAATAAAGGGACCAGGTGGAGACGAAAAGGAAAGAGAGAGAGGAAAAGGGCCGTGGTGTTAAGGGCTTGTGGGCAAAGCGGGCCACTTCACTAGCAGCCGTCCCACTGCAGTTGGTTTCAGTGACCCATCGGTCGGGGAGAGAGGTGTAAGAGACACCAGCACTATGAATGATTCCAGTCTGAGGTTTGTTTGAACTGGAATGTAACATGTCTGAGAGATATGCAATTCTGCAGTATAATAACAGGCCGGACTGTGGCAGCTTCTTATTGGTGTAGCTACCTTGAGGGAAAAAAAGTGTAATGTTATCTTCATCAGATATGCACAGTACAGAGATGTGAACTAGAACACAGCCAGACCAGAGGCAACTCAGTACAGTATTTACTAATACTGAGGCCAGACAGGGATAATGTCAGTCTGGGTCAGCCACTACTGAATAAGTCACTTCTTACTTTATTTAAACCATAAAAATTAAAAAAATACAGCAAACAACTTCAATCCACTCTTGCGTTGTAATTAATAGGTAATGGTTGTGTAACACAAAGACTGTTAAATGACAAGGATACAAAAGCAGCCAAATGAATCAACCGAACGAATCCTCACAGCCAGTAAAAAGACTAGGAAACAAAAGGGCATCCCAGAATGCTATGCAATGCCAACCTTTGGTGTTGATGCTGAAAGAATGCAAAAAAGGCCCCCATTCAATCAATGATGAGAAGGAGGAGGAAGAGAAGACACAGCCTCCCCAGACAAATAACTTGAGAGAGAACTGGGTTATTATTATTCAGGAAAAGCCTAACAGAATTCTGGTTTCCGCCTTAAATGGTTTAAAGGCTTTCTGTTTAGTTGGATAAACATTCCGACAGAAAAAAGCTCCAAAAGATAGTCTCCTACTTAACCTAAGTGGAGCGGGTAACAGTCGGTGGAATAGTCAACTCAATAAATTAAACACAGGTTTTTACCTTTACCACCCAGCGACAATATCAATAATTTTCAGGATGGTAAAACAATTTCAGTGTATTTACAAAAGATAATGGAGCAATATACAGTACCAGTCAAATGTTTGGACACACCTACTCATTCAAGGGTTTTTCCTTATTTTTTACTATTTTCTACATTGTATAATAATAGTGAAGACATCAAAACTATGAAATAATACATATGAAATCATGAAGTAACCAAGAAAGTTTTAAACAAATCAAAATATATTTTATATGTCAGAATTTTTCAAAGTAGCCACCCTTTGCCTTAATGACAGCTTTGCACAGTCTTAGCATTCTCTCAACCAGCTTCATGAGGAATGCTTTTCCAACAGTCTTGAAGGAGTTCCTACATATGCTGAGCACTTGTTTGCTGCTTTTCCTTCAATCAGCGGTCCAACTCATCCCAAACCATCTCAAATGGGTTGAGATCGGGTGATTGTGGAGGCCAGGTCATCTGATGCAGCACTCAATCACTCTCCTTCTTTTCTTCTTTTTTAGGGGGTAAATCAGCTTTAATATTGCAGATAGATTGTATCTTCCATCAATGTAATTGACTGCATCACTTCCAATCCCCCATATGTTTTTTTTTTCTCGCATATACAGTGGGGGAAAAAAGTATTTAGTCAGCCACCAATTGTGCAAGTTCTCCCACTTAAAACGATGAGAGAGGCCTGTAATTTTCATCATAGGTACACGTCAACTATGACAGACAAAATCAGGAAAAAAAATCCAGAAAATCACATTGTAGGATTTTTAATGAATTTATTTGCAAATTATGGTGGAAAATAAGTATTTGGTCAATAACAAAAGTTTCTCAATACTTTGTTATATACCCTTTGTTGGCAATGACACAGGTCAAACGTTTTCTGTAAGTCTTCACAAGGTTTTCACACACTGTTGCTGGTATTTTGGCCCATTCCTCCATGCAGATCTCCTCTAGAGCAGTGATGTTTTGGGGCTGTCGCTGGGCAACACGGACTTTCAACTCCCTCCAAAGATATTCTATGGGGTTGAGATCTGGAGACTGGCTAGGCCACTCCAGGACCTTGAAATGCTTCTTACGAAGCCACTCGTTCGTTGCCCGGGAGGTGTGTTTGGGATCATTGTCATGCTGAAAGACCCAGCCACGTTTCATCTTCAATGCCCTTGCTGATGGAAGGAGGTTTTCACTCAAAATCTCACGATAAATGGCCCCATTCATTCTTTCCTTTACACGGATCAGTCGTCTTGGTCCCTTTGCAGAAAAACAGCCCCAAAGCATGATGTTTCCACCCCCATGCTTCACAGTAGGTATGGTGTTCTTTGGATGCAACTCAGCATTCTTTGTCCTCCAAACACGACGAGTTGAGTTTTTACCAAAAAGTTCTATTTTGGTTTCATCTGACCATATGACATTCTCCCAATCCTCTTCTGGATCATCCAAATGCACTCTAGCAAACTTCAGACGGGCCTGGACATGTACTGGCTTAAGCAGGGGGACACGTCTGGCACTGCAGGATTTGAGTCCGTGGCGGCGTAGTGTGTTACTGATGGTAGGCTTTGTTACTTTGGTCCCAGCTCTCTGCAGGTCATTCACTAGGTCCCCCCGTGTGGTTCTGGGATTTTTGCTCACCGTTCTTGTGATCATTTTGACCCCACGGGGTGAGATCTTGCGTGGAGCCCCAGATCGAGGGAGATTATCAGTGGTCTTGTATGTCTTCCATTTCCTAATAATTGCTCCCACAGTTGATTTCTTCAAACCAAGCTGCTTACCTATTGCAGATTCAGTCTTCCCAGCCTGGTGCAGGTCTACAATTTTGTTTCTGGTGTCCTTTGACAGCTCTTTGGTCTTGGCCATAGTGGAGTTTGGAGTGTGACTGTTTGAGGTTGTGGACAGGTGTCTTTTATACTGATAACAAGTTCAAACAGGTGCCATTAATACAGGTAACGAGTGGAGGACAGAGGAGCCTCTTAAAGAAGAAGTTACAGGTCTGTGAGAGCCAGAAATCTTGCTTGTTTGTAGGTGACCAAATACTTATTTTCCACCATAATTAGCAAATAAATTCATTAAAAACCCTACAATGTGATTTTCTGGAGAAAAAATTCTCAATTTGTCTGTCATAGTTGACGTGTACCTATGATGAAAATTGCAGGCCTCTCTCATCTTTTTAAGTGGGAGAACTTGCACAATTGGTGGCTGACTAAATACTTTTTTCCCCCACTGTATATGCATATATATATATATATATACATACATATCCTTTAAAAATATATATATTTCCCTTTATTACTTTCCAACCCCACCATTCCTTCCCTAATTGGAGTAAACTAGTGAACAACAATGCTTAGGCCTCTACTTCATGCTTATACATACTATATACATTTTATGGACACAGTCAATAATTATATTTTGTTTGTTTTTACTCCTGAACTTCCTCCGATCATTTTTATGATGTCCATCTGGTATGCTTCTATATTCCATATCTTTCTAACTGTGCTCTTTCACAAAAGCTCACAATATATAACCTATATACTTATTATACACTAGTTATCTTGTTGTTATTAGTTGTTGTTGTTATTAGTTGTTGCTATCTCTTAACATCATCCATATTGGATTTCTATTTGCCATATATTTTTCAACTGTACTGTGATGTTTTACAAAAGTTCTGAACCTTTCTATTCTCATTGTTTCTACAGTTTGTGAATTGAAAATAAACATTTTGCTAAAAGTATTATTATATTTTTGATCGATTGACTATTACTTTTCAGATCACCCAGTAGTGCTATTTACGAAGATTATACCTTTTAAAAAAAAAATCTCAAAATAAAACGTTTTTTTATCAATTAGTATATTTGAGTTTAACCACAATATTTGTTGCAATATTTGTTCTGTCATTTCTGGAGGATTAAATTGAAATTGCAACCAACTTTCTATGGCTTGTTTTAGAAATAGTGATATTTGGGAGATGATTTCCTTTTCAAATAACTGAAAGTGAGGGGTTGTAATCTGAATAAAGGGAAAAAGTCCCTTCTTGAACATTGGGTGAGACATTCTTACTAGTTTGCTAGAGAACCAGTTCATATTTAAGTATAATTTTTGTATGACTGAAGCTTTTAGTGATAGGCCTAATGCTTTAATATTTAATCATTTCTGTCCTCCGAATTTATATTCATTATATAAATACGCCCGTTTAATTTTGTCTGGCTTGCCGTTCCAAATAAAATAGGATATTTTTTTCTCATATAATTTAAACTGTTCGCTAGGCGTAAGACCATAAGCAAATAGGTAAACTGGGATAATACTAAAGAGTTAATCAAGGTGATATTTCCACAAATTGACAGGTATTTACCTTTCCATGGTAGCAAGATCTTATCTATTTTTGCTAACTTTCTATTAAAATGTATTGGAGTGAGATCATTTATTTCATTTGGGATATGTATTCCGTGTATATCCACATCACTATCAGACAATTCTTTTGGTAAACTACAAGGTAATGTAAAAATTGTATTTTTTAGTGATCCAATACGAAATATAGTACATTTATCATAATTTGGTTGCAATCCAGAGAGGTATGAAAATGTATCTAGATCCTCTATGAGGCTGTGGAAGGATTCAAGTTGTGGATTTAAAAGAAAACATGAATCATCAGCGTACAATGACACCTTTGTTTTTAAGCCCTGGATTTCCAATCCCTTGATATTATTGTTGGATCTGATTTTAATAGCTAACATCTCGATGGCAATAATAAATAGATATGCCAATAGTGGACAACCTTGTTTCACTCCTCTTGACAGTTTAAAACTTTGAGAAATAGCCATTATTTACTATTTTACACCTAGGGTTAGAAATGTCGTTTCTCTTTGCTTATTTGAGCTGTTCTTGCCATAATATGGACTTGGTCTTTTACCAAATAGGGCTATCTTCTGTATACCACCCCTACCTTGTCACAACACAACTGATTGGCTCAAACGCATTAAGAAGGAAATAAATTCCACAAATTAACTTTTAACAAGGCACACCTGTTAATTGAAATGCATTCCATGTGACTACCTCATGAAGCTGGTTGAGAGAATGCCAAGAGTGTGCAAAGCTGTCATCAAGGCAAAGGGTGGCTACTTTGAAGAATCTCAAATATAAAATATATTTTGATTTGTTTAACACTTGTTTGGTTACTACATGATTCCATATGTGTTATTTCATAGTTTTGATGTCTTCACTACTATTCTACAATGTAGAAAATAGTAAAAATAAAGAAAAACCCGGTAATGAGTAGGTGTGTCCAAACTTTTGACTGGTACTGTATTTTTAAATAAGATCATCTTTGAGAACTAACAATCACCGAAATAAAAACTAGACTTTGAGGGAGAATCTAATATTTTTAAAATGGCATGGCATGGGTCCCCCATTGATTTTGTTATAATGTTTGAGTCACTCAAATAGCATGAGAACAAGGAATAAGCCATTGCAAAATGTGTATAATTGCAGGAAATTAGCTTTAAAACAGAAAATTCTCTCAGCCCCATGACAAATGTAAATCTGTTAAATATTCTGTCTGTCCCATATTAAAATGTGTAGCATTTCAGGAAATTAGCTTTAAAACAGCTACATTTTGTCTCTGTGGCCAAGAGGAGGGCCTCTAAAACTGCACCATTGGCCACCCCACCCCCCTCCCTAACTTTGCCACCACTGCTGAAAAAAATCCTAGGGGAAAGACTGGTTCAGATACAGAGCTATTCTTCAGTGAGTAAGATTTCAGATAAAGCTCTTTATTCCATATGAAAAAAAATGTCAATAGGCTTACATTTCTAGTGTTCAATCATACTGAAAACAGTTAAACTGTTATTCTATTCTGGTCCTTTCAAAGCGAACTGGGAACATTGAACAACCCATGTAGATTGCTCCATGTGTGTAGCCTACTCTCTTTTAGGAGAACGCAGCCATTTCAATCAGCTTACCGTGATAAAATGAATTGCAATTGCTCTAAAATACCCACTCAGCTTTTCACTGTGTGAAAAACAGCCATGGAACTACAATAAAACCCCTTTGAAGGTCAAACTAATATTAAGTTAAACTGGCTTGTCTGTGGATGTGCAAGACAGGATATAAAGGACCTGACGGGGGTGGTTGTGTGTGTGTGTGGGTGTGTTTGTGTGCGTTGAGCCAGACCCTGAACCAGGCAGGGTAACGAAACAGAGATCCCACACACACACACTGACAGACAGGTAAGATGATGGCTTACAGCAGCCAAGGTCAAACCAACCTCTGCCTAGCCGCATCGAGCTGATTCATGCAGTGTGTGTGTGCATGCAAGTGTGCGTTCCTCTGTGTGGAGGTTGCGTGCATCCCTATGAGTGTATGCAAGTGACGTGAATGGAAAACTAACACAGTATAGTGTGGGTAGTGTGAATTGGTCTAAGCAACGGAACTGTAACACCTCACTAACAGCTCAGGTAGTATCAAGTCAAACACTGGCAGACAAATATATTTATTCATACTGTACGTGTGACAGAGAGAGGGAAGATATTTAAATCAGCAGGGTACAATAATAGTTGGGGATGCTAAGAGAGAGAAAGGGGGAGAGAGAGAGAGAGAGAGAGTGAGAGAGAGAGAAAGGGAGAGAGAGAGAGAGAGACATCATTATCACTCACATGAAAGACAGCGATGAGAGCTGGACAAGCAGAACAGCCCACAGTAAAATAATACCACATTGGTGTATCATAGTTCCTGCTTTTCCGAGCCAAACAGAACAGCATTCAAACATCACCCTTCAACAACACATAAAAAACAGGAGCCAAGGACATGGAGAGCCAGGAAAACATTAAAAGCCATCTGGCCTGATACATTGCACTTTACCAACAAAACACAACCCAGAAAGACAGAGTTTGTGCGTCGCAAATGATACCCTAGGGGACCCATAAGGTTCTGGTCAAAAGTAGTGCACTATATACAGTGAGGGAAAAAAGTATTTGATCCCCTGCTGATTTTGTACGTTTGCCCACTGACAAAGACATGATCAGGCTATAATTTTAATGGTAGGTTTATTTGAACAGTGAGAGACAGAATAACAACAAAGAAATCCAGAAAAACGCATGTCAAAAATGTTATAAATTGATTAGCATTTTAATGAGGGAAATAAGTATTTGACCCCCTCTCAATCAGAAAGATTTCTGGCTCCCAGGTGTCTTTTATACAGGTAACGAGCTGAGATTAGGAGCACACTCTTAAAGGGAGTGCTCCTAATCTCAGCTTGTTACCTGTATAAAAGACACCTGTCCACAGAAGCAATCAATCAATCAGATTCCAAAAGCTCCACTATGGCCAAGACCAAAGAGCTCTCCAAGGATGTCAGGGACAAGATTGTAGACCTACACAAGGCTGGAATGGGCTACAAGACCATCGCCAAGCAGCTTGGTGAGAAGGTGACAACAGTTGGTGCGATTATTCGGAAATGGAAGAAACACAAAAGAACTGTCAATCTCCCTCGGCCTGGGGCTCCATGCAAGATCTCACCTCGTGGAGTTGCAATGATCATGAGAACGGTGAGGAATCAGCCCAGAACTACACGGGAGGATCTGGTCAATGATCTCAAGGCAGCTGGGACCATAGTCACCAAGAAAACAATTGGTAACACACTACGCCGTGAATGACTGAAATCCTGCAGCGCCCGCAAGGTCCACCTGCTCAAGAAAGCACATATACAGGGCCGTCTGAAGTTTGCCAATGAACATCTGAATGATTCAGAGGAGAACTGGGTGAAAGTGTTGTGATCAGATGAGACCAAAATGGAGCTCTTTGGCATCAACTCAACTCGCCGTGTTTGGAGGAGGAGGAATGCTGCCTATGACCACAAGAACACCATCCCACCGTCAAACATGGGGGTGTTTTTCTGCTAAGGGGACAGGACAACTTCACCGCATCAAAGGGACGATGGACGGGGCCAAATCTTGGGTGAGAACCTCCTTCCTTCAGCCAAGGCATTGAAAATGGGTCGTGGATGGGTATTCCAGCATGACAATGACCCAAAACACACGGCCAAGGCAACAAAGGAGTGGCTCAAGAAGAAGCACATTAAGGTCCTGGAGTGGCCTAGCCAGTCTCCAGACCTTAATCCCATAGAAAATCTGTGGAGGGAGCTGAAGGTTCGAGTTGCCAAACGTCAGCCTCGAAACCTTAATGACTTGGAGAAGAGGAGTGGGACAAAATCCCTCCTGAGATGTGTGCAAACCTGGTGGCCAACTACAAGAAACGTCTGACCTCTGTGATTGCCAACAAGGGTTTTGCCACCAAGTACTAAATCATGTTTTGTAGAGGGGTCAAATACTTATTTCCCTCATTAAAATGCAAATCAATTTATAACATTTTTGACATGCGTTTTTCTGGATTTTTTTGTTGTTATTCTGTCTCGCACTGGTCAAATAAACCTACCATTAAATTTATAGACTGATCATGTCTTTGTCAGTGGGCAAACGTATAAAATCAGCAGGGGATCAAATACTTTTTCCCCTCACTGTAGGGAATAGGGGATCATTTAATTGGGACACATACAGACAGAGACAGTGTTCTATCAGCTTTGATTACAACCAAACTGTGGTGGTAGTGATCTCTATCTCTTTCATGTAGATGAACACCTAAATGAATTGTGGCCAGGCACCAGCTCAGTGGTGTGTTTCTGTACTCAACTGAAGCCTTTCTGTGTCTTGTGATAGCAGCAGCAACCAGCTCCCTGCCCAGATATGATCATCCATATTCATTTGGGGATCCGAATGGGGAGACGGGGACATAGGTGAATACATAGTGGGAGAGTTAGACACTACACAGAGAGCCAGTGAGGTTTCACTACTTTATCATCCTCAGTCGCTCTGTCTGTTTCTCTGCCCTAGAAATCTCACTGACACCAGAACAACACTACGGAAGTGTCTGGGGAGGAGGAAGAATGGACAAACAGAAGGAGAAAGAGACAAAAGAGAGAGAGAGGGGGAGAGAAAGAGACAAATGGGAGGAGAGTAGATAAAAAAGACAGATGGAAAGACGGATACGGAGAGCGGTGGGTAAAGAAAGAAAATAACAGAGAGAGAGACAGAGAGAACCACCAGACAGACAGATCATCAGACAGAGATAAAGGGAGAAAGAGAGACAGACAGATATGGGGGAGAGTGTAACCTCCAATCTCTGCAAACAGCTCCCTGCCAAGAAAGAGAGCGAGAGAGGGGGGGGAAGAGAAAGAAGGAGGGAGAGGAGGGGAGGCAACAGTGGTAGAAGCTACAGTGCCTTAGTCAGGGCCAGGCAGGGCGCCTCAGAACTCCTGTATCAGTCTCCTCCTGACACTGACATTAATTCTGCCTGCCAAGAGGAGAGAGCCTTCTTGATGACCTCTAACACAACCAGGACCGTCACTGCATAGAAAGGCCTGGTTCAACCTTAGTACAACCAACCATAACAACCGTTTTATTATGCATTCATAATGTATTAATAGCAAACCGCTAACACCTCTAACACAAGCATCACTGCACAGAAAGGCCTGGTTCAACCACAACGATGACAATTTATTATAAAGCATTAATAATGCATGAATAAGATACCACTTATTGATCATTTTAATAACTGAGGACAAGAGGTTGTCAGACGGTGAAGCCAAGTCGCTTATTAAAGAAAAGCCATTATGGTTATGGTGAAATAGATGGATGCCTGTGGGTCACTGGTGTGCTGTGTGGGTCACAGAGTTTCAATGGCTGCCACGTCCCAAATGGTACCATATTCCCTTTATAGTGCACAAAGGGCTCTGGTCAAATGTAGTGCAATATAAAGGGAATAGGATGCCATTTGAGACACAGCCATGATCAATACAGCAAGACTTAGATTACACAGCCAACGGACACTATATACAGTTGAAGTCGGAAGTTTACATACACCTTAGCCAAATACATTTAAACTCAGTTTTTCACAATTCCTGACATTTAATCCTAGTAAAAATTCCCTGACTTAGGTCAGTTAGGATCACCATTTTATTTTAAGAATGTGAAATGTCAGAATAATAGTAGAGAGAATTATTTATTTCAGCTTTTATTTCTTTCATCACATTCCCAGTGGTTCAGAAATTTACATACACTCAATTAGTATTTGGTGGCATTGCCTTTCAATTGTTTAACTTGGGTCAAACGTTTCGGGTAGCCTTCCACAAGCTTCCCACAATAAATTGGGTGAATTTTGGCCCATTCCTCCTGACAGAGCTGGTGTAACTGAGTCAGGTTTGTAGGCCTCCTTGCTCGCACACGCTTTTTCAGTTCTGCCCACAAATGTTCTATAGGTTTGAGGTCAGGGCTTTGTGATGGCCACTCCAATACCTTGACTTTGTTGTCCTTAAGCCATTTTGTCACAACTTTGGAAGTATGCTTGGGGTCATTGTCCATTTGGAAGACCCATTTGCGACCAAGCTTTCACTTCCTGACTGATATCTTGAGATGTTGCTTCAATATATCCACATAATTTTCCTTCCTCATGATGCCATCTATTTTGTGAAGTGCACCAGTCCTTCCTGCAGCAAAGCACCCCCACAGTATGATGCTGCCACCCCTGTGCTTCACGGTTGGGATGGTGTTCTTCGGCTTGCAAGCCACCCCCTTTTTCCTCCAAACATAACGATGGTCATCATGGCCAAACAGTTCTATTTTTGTTTCATCAGACCAGAGGACATTTCTCAAAAAAGTACGATCTTTGTCCCCATGTGCAGTTGTCGCATGGTGTTTATACTTGCGTACTATTGTTTGTACAGATTGTCCTTTGCTGTTGTTCTAGGATTGATTTGCACTTTTCGCACCAAAGTACATTCATCTCTAGGAGTCTCCTTCCTGAGCGGTATGTTGGCTGCGTGGTCCCATGGTGTTTATACTTGCGTACTATTGTTTGTACAGATGAATGTGGTACCTTCAGGCATTTGGAAATTGCTCCCAAGGATGAACCAGACTTGTGGAGGTTTTGTTTCTCAGGTCAAGCAAAGAGGCACTGTGTTTGAAGGTAGGCGTTGAAATATATTCACAGGTACACCTTCAATTGACTAAAATGATGTCAATTAGCCTATCAGAAGCTTCTAAAGCCATGACATCATTTTCTGGAATTTTCCAAGTTGTTTAAAGGCACAGTCAACTTAGTGTATGTAAACTTCTGACCCACAGGAATTGTGAGACAGTGAATTATAAGTGAAATAAGCTGTCTGTAAACAATTGTTGGAAAAATTACTTGTGTCATGCACAAAGTAGATGTCCTAACCGACTTGCCAAAACTACAGTTTGTTAACAAGAAATTTGTGGAGTGGTTGAAAAACGAATTTTAATGACTCCAACCTAAGTGTATGTAAACTTCCGACTTCAACTGTAACTCAACACCTCTGGAAATGCATTTTTTACGGAATCTTTAAAATGAGCATGTGCACAAAAACTCAATGGTTCCTTTCACACATCAATCACGATGATTGTCATCTATGAATATAGCATTCATTTCTGAAACATTGGTGACAGGCTGTCATTTCTCCCACTCCCACCTCCACTGTCGCAGTGTTGATGAGCACAAACTGTGAATTCATAATAGAACACATCCCATTAACCTCTTACTGGGTTCACAGATTTGTATCAGGGAAACCACGGTGACCATACGATAGATAGACCTCTGGAATAGGCAGGCTACTTCATTACAATGTAACAGAAGTAGGCTTTATATCAGTATGGTTTAAATATAGAGTCCATTTCAATAAGTAGGCCCTATAGGCCTGAAAGGAATACATTGAATCACTCAGAGGGGAAGAAGTTTCTACTGAACAATGATTAGGCTAATATCATCCTATTTTTAAAACATTGGCTTTTAAATATATCCATTTCACAGCACTGACCTTTAAATATATATATTTTACAGTAGTGTAATTTTAATGTACATTAAGAAATACATGAATAGGACATACATTCATGTATGTACAGTATGTATCCATAGTGATGCCCTCTCAGTCCAGTTGTTACCAGGAGACAGCAGCCCTAGCTACCTCCAGACTGCCCCACCTTCAGCTGATTGTGCTGTGGTGAAAAGCAAGCTGGGATTCATACTGGAGGTGACATGTGAGCTGCAATCCTGTCCAATCATTGGCTGGCTGCAGCTGCCTAGCCTCAGCTGCATCCTTCCACAAAAACATATGCCGCCAATTAGACTGTGGTGGTGTCACCGAATCCAACGGGACACACACATTACATTGTATTCATATCAAAAGGCTGCCTCGCCACAGGGGGTGAAAAGGTAAACATTCTGATTTTGTAGGAAATAAGACCGGAAAATAAGTTTTTTTTCTGTGCATCTTTATATAATAAATGGGATAGAATGATGTTTGTTATATTTTCAATTGAAAGTAAATAGAGCTGCAGTAATGGGATAACACAAACAGGCTAAATGCAGCATTTTCCAATCCAGTCTAGTATTCACCAACCATTTTAAATTGAAATGTGTTGTTGTGCATGATTGCCATTGTAAATAAACACAAAAAAGCTTTGTTGGAGCGGAGGCATAAAAAATACATGGCTCCACTTAGTTGCCTCTGTCTACCTATAACACCAGCTAGTCTAACATGTCAAAGGTTTTTCTCCCTCTTTCTCTCCCTTTCCCCATCCCTTCCTCCCCCCACCTCTCTCTCCCCACGCTCTCTCTCTCTGATCCCACCGTGCCTGTCTAATTCACCAGGGAGCTCCAATATTGACTGGGGCAACTCCCTCCAGCGATCATCATCCCTAAATGATTGCCTGTGTCGGCCCGGCCGCAGCTAGTAGATTAAGCCTAGTGGATGAGGACAGCAGAGGGGAGCAGATGAAGAAGCAATTACAAGCTGGGGTGGTGTTGTGGGGCCATGCCTCCCCGTGCCCCAGGGCTGTGTTCATTAAGGAGGCAGGGGGGTGTAATATAATGAAGGAATGGGACCACAGGCCCCGGTTCCCCCTGCCAAACAACCTGCTAATCCCACGGAGGTAGGGGGTGTGGGGTAGGGTGGCCACGTCCAACAATAAGCCCTTCTGACACACGCCGCCAGGCATGGCCCGCCCCCCACCCTTCGGTCCAGTGACATCCCCCCAGGGGGGCAGGCGACAGCAGCCAGGGGAGAAGGACAGCCCCAGGCCTAACACAGACCCCCACTACATAGCAGGCCTCGAACTCCTCCACTCTACTACATGCATTGCTCAAGGGCCAGGGCCATTCAAGGGCAACACTTCACTACACAACTGCTCCATTCTGTTTTTCTACCATTCGCTTGAGGGTATTTATATGTTGAGGATTATTTATGTGTTTCCATAGGCTGCTGTGGGTAAACATTGAGAATTCAAAAGTAAATACTAGGCTGTGGTTATATGCTAAATACAAAGTATTTTGTTTGAATGCTCGCTGGAAAATTATATTCAATGCACACACACACACACAAGATCCAATGCAGCTCATTAAATTATGATGAGCAATGACATGCTTGATTGGCTGCAATATCAGACTTAACAAGGAGAGAAAGGCCCCTTCTCTTCCTGTTAATCATCATTTAAGACTATTTGCAGCAAACACAATTTCCCAAAACAGAGACAATGTTCTTTCTCCAAGGCTGTGAAGCTACATTGTTAGCTGCTGTGTGTTTAATTGATGATGGATAATCCACTGAGAATTCCAGTATTCCAGTGTTCAAAAGGAACCACATGCAGTGGATATTCCAAAGGTGGGAATACCGGGGAAAATATTCCCAGATAGTCTCATGGGTGTTCCTGCACATTCAGTCCTACCATTCTATTCGTCTACCATCCTTTCTCAATGTACAAATTTTTATTCAAATTCCTACCTCATGTTTAACTGAAATCCATTCCAACCCTCTTTGATATGAAAATCTCTCCTCTTGGCAGTATGCAACGCCGCCATAGACTCAATGTCCATTAGGAATCCGATTTTACAGTAAAGCGCATCAATCTTGCACCCTTGCTTATGGTTACAAACCTGTAATCACTCAAATGGTGCGCTAATAGGAGTCTTAATGCTGTACTACCTTCCTCTGCTGGACTCCATTCATATTTCATCAATGGTAGATAGATACAGGGCTGTCCTCCTCCCATGCATAGGGCAAATCAACATCAAAGCCCAATACCTCCCAATTAAACGCTGTAATTCTAATTTCGCTCCTTGGCGAGAGATCAAATGGTTCACACCAAGGATCCAAGAATCTCAACCCATTTTGGGAAGCCAGCCCTGGTTTAAAGGGGGGTAAAATGTTCACTGAAAGGACCTCAAGGAAATCACATTTGCAGTGCATACTATATGAATCATATTCAAATACAGTAGGCTACTATATCAATACTACTGGTACATCAAAGACATAATGCACATCCATTCATCTTGGGAGTAAAGATCCTGGGGTGAAACGGTTAAAACCAGGATTTTGAAGACAGCTGTATCACTGAAACATCAATAATCTCAAATAACATTCTGTGTTGAACTTTGACCTCAGTGAGTGATCATGATCAATGATGATCACAGAGGGTAATTAGCTGTTTGACGTCATATAGCTATAGAATATCAATATGTTCCATGTGTTAGGATCATTTTGAATCAAGTGTATGTGTGCATTCTATTTTTTTTATTCAAAACCAAATCAACCAAAACGATGGTGACTAAGACTTTAAAGATGCTTGAAAACATCCTCAAAAGCCTAAACGTATGTTTAGCTCAACTATCTGTTCCAGTAAAAGCCCACAACTCTTCAATGGAATTAGCACCCTGTGTACCGATAGGCGAAAGGAATTTATAAACAAGGGACTGAGTCTTGAAGATGAAAACAGATGGTCTACAGATTTCTCCACTCAACCTATTTAACAGCCCAAAGCATCCAAACAAACAACCAAAGATCAACTCCAGTACTATCTAGGGCTAAAGAAATGTATATCTTTATCCATCAAACATCTCTCTACATCATTAAAATATGTCCAAATGTAATTGGATGTACAGTGGGGAGAACAAGTATTTGATTCACTGCCGATTTTGCAGGTTTTCCTACTTACAAAGCATGTAGAGGTCTGTAATTTTTATCATAGGTACACTTCAACTGTGAGAGACGGAATCTAAAACAAAAATCCAGAAAGTCACATTGTATGATTTTTAAGTAATTAATTTGCATTTTATTGCATGACATAAGTATTTGATCACCTACCAACCAGTAAGACTTCCGGCTCTCACAGACCTGTTAGTTTTTCTTTAAGAAGCCCTCCTGTTCTCCACTCATTACCTGTATTAACTGCACCTGTTTGAACTCGTTACCTGTATAAAAGACACCTGTCCACACACTCCAGACAGACTCCAACCTCTCCACAATGGCCAAGACCAGAGAGCTGTGTAAGGACATCAGGGATAAAACTGTAGACCTGCACAAGCCTGGGATGGGCTACAGGACAATAGGCAAGCAGCTTGGTGAGAAGGCAAGAACTGTTGGTGCAATTATTAGAAAATGGAAGAAGTTCAAGATGACGGTCAATCACCCTCGGTCTGGGGCTCCATGCAAGATCTCACCTTGTGGGGCAACAATGATCATGAGGAAGGTGAGGGATCAGCCCAGAACTACACGGCAGGACCTGGTCAATGACCTGAAGAGAGCTGGGACCACAGTCTCAAAGAAAACCATTAGTAACATACTACGCCGTCATGGATTAAAATCCTGCAGCGCACGCAAGGTCCCCCTGCTCAAGCCAGCGCATGTCCAGACCCGTCTGAAGTTTGCCAATGACCATCTGGATGATCCAGAGGAGGAATGGGAGAAGGTCATGTGGTCTGATGAGACAAAAATTGAGCTTTTTGGTCTAAACTCCACTCGCCGTGTTTGGAGGAAGAAGAAGGATGAGTACAACCCCAAGAACACCATCCCAACCGTGAAGCATGGAGGTGGAAACATCATTCTTTGGGGATGCTTTTCTGCAAAGGGGACAGGACGACTGCACCATATTGACGGGAGGATGGATGGGGCCATGTATTGCGAGATCTTGGCCAACAACCTCCTTCCCTCAGTAAGAGCATTGAAGATGGGTCGTGGCTGGGTCTTCCAGCATGACAACGACCCGAAACACACAGCCAGGGCAACTAAGGAGTGGCTCCGTAAGAAGCATCTCAAGGTCCTGGAGTGGCCTACATCAGTCTCCAGACCTGAACCCAATAGAAAATCTTTGGAGGGAGCTGAAAGTCTGTATTGCCCAGCGACTGCCCCGAAACGTGAAGGATCTGGAGAAGGTCTGTATGGAGGAGTGGGCCAAAATTCCTGCTGCAGTGTGTGCAAACCTGGTCAAGACCTACAGGAAACGTATGATCTCTGCAATTGCAAACAAAGGTTTCTGTACCAAATATTAAGTTCTGCTTTTCTGATGTATCAAATACTTATGTCATGCAATAAAATGCAAATTAATTACTTAAAAATCATACAATGTGATTTTCTGGATTTTTGTTTTAGATTCCGTTTCACTGTTGAAGCGTACCTATGATAAAAATTACAGACCTCTACATGCTTTGTAAGTAGGAAAACCTGCAAAATCAGCAGTGTACCATAGTCCCCGTGCCCAAGAACTCTAAGATAACCTGCCTAAATGACTACCGACCCGTAGCACTGACGTCTGTAGCCATGAAGTGCTTTGAAAGACTGGTCATGGCTCACATCAACAGCATAATCCCAGAAACCCTAGACCCACTCCAATTTGCATACCGCCCCAACAGATCCACAGATGATGCAATCTCTATCGCACTCCACACTGCCCTTTCCCACCTGGACAAGAGGAACACCTACGTGAGAATGCTATTCATTGACTACAGCTCAGCATTCAACACCATAGTGCCCTCTAAGCTCATCACTAAGCTAAGGATCCTGGGACTAAACACCTCCCTCTGCAACTGGATCCTGGACTTCCTGACGGGCCGCCCCCAGGTGGTAAGGGTAGGTAACAACACATCTGCCACACTGATCCTCAACACGGGGGCCCCTCAGGGGTGCGTGCTCAGTCCCCTCCTGTACTCTCTGTTCACCCATGACTGCATGGCCAGGCACGACTCCAACACCATCATTAAGTTTGCCGACGACACAACAGTGGTAGGCCTGATCACCGACAACGATGAGACAGCCTATAGGGAGGAGGTCAGAGATCTGGCCGTGTGGTGCCAGGACAACAACCTCTCCCTCAACGTGACCAAGACAAAGGAGATGATTGTGGACTACAGGAAAAAAAAGAGGACTGAGCACGCCCCCATTCTCATCGACGGGGCTGTAGTGGAACAGGTTGAGAGCTTCAAGTTCCTTGGTGTCCACATCACCAACGAACTATCATGGTCCAAGCACACCAAGACAGTCGTGAAGAGGGCACGACAAAGCCTATTCCCCCTCAGGAGACTAAAAAGATTTGGCATGGGTCCTCAGATCCTCAAAAAATTCTACAGCTGCACCATCGAGAGCATCCTGACTGGTTGCATCACCGCCTGGTATGGCAACTGCTTGGCCTCTGACCGCAAGGCACTACAGAGGGTAGTGCGTACGGCCCAGTACATCACTGGGGCAAAGCTCCCTGCCATCCAAGACCTCTATACCAGGCGGTGTCAGAGGAAGGCCCTCAAAATTGTCAAAGACTCCAGCCACCCTAGTCATAGACTGTTCTCTCTGCTACCGCACGGCAAGCGGTACCGGAGTGCCAAGTCTAGGTCCAAAAGACTTCTCAACAGCTTCTACCCACAAGCCATAAGACTCCTGAACAGCTAATCATGGCTACCCGGACTATTTGCACTGCCCCCCCACCCCATCCTTTTTACGCTGCTGCTACTCTGTTAAGTATTTATGCATAGTCACTTTAACTCTACCCACATGTACATATTACCTCAACTACCTCAACTAGCCGGTGCCCCCGCACATTGACTCTGCACCGTACCCCCTGTATATATAGCCTCCCTACTGTCACTTTATTTTACTTCTGCTCTTTGTTTTTCTCAACACTTTTTTTGTTGTTGTTTTATTCTTACTTTTTTTGTTTAAAATAAACGCACTGTTGGTTAAGGGCTGTAAGTAAGCATTTCACTGTAATGTCTGCACTTGTTGTATTCGGCGCATGTGACCAATAAAATTTGATTTGATTTGATTTGATCAAATACTTGCACTCTTTCCATTTTAAAACAATGTGTACATAACCTCTAACCTGAGTTATAAAACATTGACAAATCAAGACATCTACTCAACGTTGTGTTGTTGTTTCTTTGTCCACTTAAAAACAACAATGGGTTTATGACCAGAGTTGCACAACAAGGAAACAGTATTTCTTCCTCACCATCACAGGGAGGAAGTCCCCTACTTCCCAACCACAGGCTCTAAATCTGAGCTAATTAAAATAGTCTTATTGCTCTTATTGAAAATAGGATCAAGACTGCTTAATCCACTTAAAGCCTCACTTGCAATGTTTAAGACAATGAAGGCATTTAAGCATTGAGAATAAATTGAATGTTATACAACCCTCCTCCCACCTATCTCCATGGACTGAACTTAGAAAGAGGTTGAAATTGTGAAATGTAGCAATGTATCAAACTGCAAGCTCTGGGTTCTAACTTGAGTCTTTAAATTATACAGTAGCAAAGCTTAGCTCAGTTGTGACAGGGAGGGAAGAAAACATGCACACACCAGAGGAAAAAGAGCAGGGCCAGTTAGTGACCAACAACCAATTGTAACAGATACAGGGCAGAGGCCCGTTTCTGGTTCAGTGAATCACTGTGTTCCAATGATTTCAGGTCAAGACAAGGTAGACCAGCACCTAGAGGTGTGACTGATAGGCCTACATAACTCAATATCGTAATATTTCTGCAATGTTGAGATTTCAAGCAGTGACTGTTGGGGGCTGGATAAAGCATCCCAAACATGCACTCCTTCAACCAATAAATAGGCTTTACTGCCCTATTTTTGGTCCATTGTGGAACGCTTCTCATGTGGGAGCACAGTGAATATCTCCCACTTCGATTAGATATTATAGCACTATTTTTTAAGCCCATAGCCTATCTTTTATTCGCGTTGTTTGCTTCGCTTCAACGTTTTATCTATGGCTACGACACCCATGCCGCTCAGAACAATGCACACTAGGAGGACAGCTTCATTCGCTATTTTCACTGAGAGAGACGAGATAAACAATGTTGAAGGTTCAGTGGAATTTCCGAATAACAAAAACAATGTTCCATTCGAACGTAAAAAATAATGATTTATCGTGACACTTTCTCTTCTTTTTAATGAGGAGTAAACACAATACACACATATAAAGTGCTAAATAAATGCTTTGCATAGAGTATCGTATTTTGTTTCCTTCCATTCATTTATCAGATACAATGTAACAACAACCAACAAAGCGATTGAGCGCGCACAGAGTGCAAAGAGATGTACTGATCACAGAGGTTCCATAGCCTCGAGTCATGCGTGGTGCGTTCATTTTTATAGATGTAAAACCATAATGTATTCATAGCCTATAGCCTACAAATGCATGGAAAGAGCAAATACTCGTGAAATGCGTGAAAGTGGTGGTGCCTATGAAATAAGTACGCGTTAGTAGGCTACATGATAAAAGACAGTGATCGTTGTTATTTTGATACTGTGCAACAAAATGAAACAGCAGCATATTACCTCTTAGCTTGAAACTAATTGTAATTTTGTGAGTAAACGAGAGCACTGCAGTTTTAAAACATAGAACCAATAAACTTACCGACGCCGTATTTCTCGTGTTCTGTAGGTATCCACATATTTACGGTTGGTACATTTAAGTAATTTGTGAGAACAGCAGCTCAATGCAGATATTTCGTGCTGTATAACGCATTCTAGGCTATTGAATTCCTTTCCTAGGTTCTGAAGTCATTGTTCAGATTGCAGGAGAGAGAGCGGCTACTGTATCTTCATAGTGGATTGAGACGGAGAAGGAGCTTTGAATTGTGGGGCTTGTAGTAAAACCGAATGACGTAGACAACCCGAGAGAAAAAAAGGACTCAGAGTCCCACAAAGCCATACTGAATACATGGATGAAATAGAGTATCACAGTCAGTGATGCCAATTTAGCAATTGTGTTGCTAGACTTAGCACCTTTTCAGACTACCCTGGCAACTTTCTTTTCAAACAGCACCTAGCAACAAATGTAGCTACTTTAAAAAATATATTTTGAACTTTTAGCAACTTTTGAAGTGACTCAAACGCTAAAATGCACGCACTTTCCCTCTAAATGACACAAAAACGATTTTATCTGTCACACACTCAGTCACAACACACGTGCCTGGCTGCAAAAGTGCAGTGTGAGTGACGTCAGCAGAAGGCGCTCCGCTCGTGCACAGGCAGCAGCAGGCCAGCCAAGCAGCACAACCTGGAGAGAGATGCCTAGCGCACACATCATTATTTGAGTTAAGTTGCTTGTTCAATAAGATAGCATATATACCTTGTTATTAGCGTGTACCTATAATTGTTGATCAGTTAGGTAGCATGTTAACTAACTACCAATACACTGCTTAAAACTATAATTGTTCAGAATGTGTAGGTTTACTAGTTAATAAGAAAATAAATAAAATGTAATTGTTCAATAATGTGTAATGTGTAATTGTTCAATAATTCAATGTGTTCTGTTTAAAAATACAAATATCTGATCATATAAAATGTGTTGTGTTTATATTACTTTTACAAATAAAAATATGTGATAATAAACAAACAAATCTAAACTAACAAATGTCAAATCATATTTGTCGCCCAGATGGCCAGTCAATTTGAGTAACGTTATTGTGTATTCTACGTACTGACGCGGTTTAACGTTATTACCTAATGATGTCATCACGCAATGACATCACAACATCATTTAGCAACTTTTAGCAACAAATCGACCTGCCTCTAGCAACTTCCCTTGAAAATTAATTGGCAACACTGATCACAGTATGAGTCATAATACCCATAAACACTAGTAGTCAAACAGGGAAATGGTTCCAATCGTTTTTCCACCATTCATTTTTCCCAAAGGGGATTTTAGAAACACTTCAAATAAGGGCTGTGTTTCATGTAGGCTTACCCTGGTGTGATGTTTTGATAACCGTGTAAATCTCTCTAGGACAAGGTGACTTTTATCAATGTATTCACCTGTATTTACCCCCCCACCCAAAAAATAAAAATAAAATAAAAAATGAGACACTAATTAGCTGCTAGTGTGGCTATCATAAAGAACTACAAATGCAACAATGTTCTGGACGAGACTTCGAATTGAGGCAAAGGTAAGAATCTATGGATAAACTATCTAATGTTAGCTAAATGTAGTAATTCATAAATTGGCTACATTTCTCTAAATGGACAATTCTGTGAAATGTCTTGTGCAAGATTTAAATTGACACAATACCTGTTAGCAAAGGTTTTAGCTAGAGATGACATGCAGGAGCTTGCAGGGATTTGTAGTTTTGCATGATGTCTACAGTGATGCTAGTTAGCATTTTCGAATCTGAGAGTAAATAGAGCCAAATACATTGATAAAAGTAACCTTGTCAGAGAGAGATTTACATGGTTATCAAAACGTCTCGTCAGGGTAAGCCTACACGAAACACAGCCCTTATTTTAAGTGTTTCTAAAATCCCCTATGAGAAAAATGAATGGTGGAACAATGATTGGAACCATTTCCATGTTTGACCGCTAGGTGTAATGGGTGTTATGACACCTCCACTGTGGGGCTCTATGAATACATACATGAATGCTTTGCTCTTCTTCAGTTATGGATTACTGCCTTGTCATTGGATTGGTAGATGTGACCCTGGTGCAGTAGGCTAGTTAGATTTATTGCCAGACAGACAGACAGACAGAGTGAGAGAGAGAGAGAGAGAGAGAGAGAGAGAGAGAGAGGGTGTGAGAGAGGGTGTGAGAGAGAGAGAGAGAGAGAGAGAGAGAGAGAGGGTGTGAGAGAGAGAGAGAGAGAGAGAGAGAGAGAGAGAGAGAGAGAGAGAGAGAGAGAGAGAGAGAGAGAGAGAGAGAGAGAGAGAGAGAGAGAGAGAGAGAGAGAGAGAGAGAGAGAAAGAAAGATACTTTTTACACATAGCCAATAAAGCCAACATGAAATTGTAGGCCTTGTCAAAGGGTAGCCTACCATGTCTCATGGTCAAGGGAGGGGATAGGTAGGCCTATAGGCACAGGAAACATAAGATGATATCCAATAGGTGCAGGTGTAGGGAGTAATCATTGACAACTGCATTCATGTTGAAAACCAGTTTTATTTTATTTTTCAGAAAATACACTTTGGCTCAGTGTGACTTTGCACTTCACTTGTAGCAAAATTAATTGGCCCAAATACATTACGTATGTCTCTTCCCGCCCACCTTCTCATCCCAACAACTGAAACAAACTGATTTAAATACCCTCTGTGTCTAGAAGCCCGTGATAGTTGATTTAAAAAAAAGAAAGGAATATTACTAACAACAACAGATTAAACTAATTTTGGCCAAGGGATCTGTGGAATAAGTTTAGAGGGTGTAATCCAATACAATGTAATATTATTAATCTACAATTTATGTTCTTAAAGGCATACTTCGGGATTTTGCCAATAAGGCCCTTTATCTAGTTCCCCAGAGTCAGATGAACTTGTGGATACCATGTTTACAGTTGAAGTCGGAAGTTTACACACACTTAGGTTGGAGTCATTAAAACTTTGGCAAGTCGGTTAGGACATCTACTTTGTGCATGACACAAGTAATTTTTCCAACAATTGTTTACAGACAGATTATTTCACTTATAATTCACTGTATCACAATTCCAGTGGGTCAGAAGTTTTCATTCACTAAGTTGACTGTGCCTTTAAACAGCTTGGAAAATTCCAGAAAATGATGGCATGGCTTTATAAGCTTCTGATAGGCTAATTGACATTGGAGGTGTACCTGTGGATGTATTTCAAGGCCTACCTTCAAACGCAGTGCCACTTTGCTTGACATCATGGGAAAATCAAAAGAAATCAGCCAAGACCTCAGAAAAAAAATGGTAGACCTCCGCAAGTCTGGTTCATCCTTGGGAGCAATTTCCAAACGCCTGAAGGTACCACATTCATCTGTACAAACAATAGTACGCAAGTATAAACACCATGCGACAACTGCACATGGGGACAAAGATCTTACTTTTTGGAGAAATGTCCTCTGGTCTGATGAAACAAAAATAGAACTGTTTGGCCATAATGACCATTGTTATGTTTGGAGGAAAAAGGGGGTTGTTTGCAAGCCGAAGAACACCATCCCCAACCATGAAACACGGGGGTGGCAGCATCATGCTGTGGGTGTGCTTTGCTGCAGGAGGGACTGGTGTACTTCACAAAATAGATGGCATCATGAGGAAGGAAAAATATGTGGATATATTGAAGCAACATCTCAAGACGTCAGTCAGGAAGTTAAAGCTTGGTCGCAAATGGGTCTTCCAAATGGACAATGACCACAAGCATACTTCCAAAGTTGTGGCAAAATGGCTTAAGGACAACAAAGTCAAGGTATTGGAGTGGCCATCACAAAGCCCTGACCTCAATCCTATAGAAAATGTGTGGGCAGAACTGAAAAAGTGTGCGCGAGCAAGGAGGCCTACAAACCTGACTTAGTTACACCAGCTCTGTCAGGAGGAATGGGCCAAAATTCACCCAACTTATTGTGGGAAGCTTGTGGAAGGCTACCTGAAACGTTTCACCCAAGTTAAACAATTTAAAGGCAATGCTACCAAATACTAATTGAGTGTACGTAAACTTCTGACCCACTGGGAATGTGATGAAATAAATAAAAGCTGAAATAAATCATTCTCTCTACTATTATTCTGACATTTCACATTCTTAAAATAAAGTGGTGATCCTAACTGACCTAAGACAGGGAATTTTTACTAGGATTAAATGTCAGCAATTGTGAAAAACTGAGTTTAAATGTATTTGGCTAAGGTGTATGTAAACTTCCGACTTCAACTGTATGTCTCTGAGTGCAGTTAACCCTGGGCAACATGGGCCTGGTAGGCTCATAAATGCACTGTAATGTAAGCTTTAAAACTGCAAAGTTTTCTCTCTGCCTCATGGCAAAATGTGTAGAATTGCAGGAAATTTGCATTAAAATGTTATTTCCCAGGGCCCAAGACTTGGTTCGTCCTCATAGTAGAACTCCTTGTATGCTTTTTTTTTTTTATCTCACTCGAGTTGTGTTGTGATTATGAGGGGGTCCCTGATGAATTTGCTGTCACAAAAGGGGTCCCAAAAGTTTAAGAACCCCTGGTCTAAGGATGGTCTAACCATACCATTACATATAGATAAAAAATAAATACATAAGTAAATTATAGAATCTCTATGGGTCTAACAATATGACAGTGATATTGCTAGAGATCCCAAGTGTTGTGGCACCATGGTGTTTCAGATTCAGAGGTGCTCATTAACTACAAATGGTGAACGTGTTGGCTGACATAACTCATATTTCCCATGCAAGGCGTGTAAGGGAAGGCTGTAGTAGGCCATGCAGTCAAGTCCTCTTACAGATCATCTGCTGCTAGGATGAGCATAAAAATAATGCATGAGTGTGTTGAGGACTGCAGGGCACTCCAGTATACAGCCAAGAGTTCAAGGCACCGTTTGGTGTGTAGTCCACATAATGCCTGGAATTAACTGCTCTGCCCACAGACAATCTGTATGATCTTAAAGCTCTCTGCTCCTAAACTCCTCCCCTTAGTTCAGTTCAGAGGCAGTGCCACCACTTTCAAATAGCCTCTAATAGTAATTCCAGCTTTGAGCTGCGTAGTTTGCTTCTCTTTGCCACTGAAACCATAGATGTTATTTATTAAATAACTGTCCAGAAGCTTCCTCACTCATACTCTGTTCTACTGTGAAGCTGTGGGCTGTGGGTTGGTTGACCCTTATGGACCTCTCACACCCTCACCCCACTGCTGTAAATACAAGTGTGTTTAGCACAAATATGGTTGGTTGAGCTAGCTGGCTGGGTTTAGACTACAGTTTATACAGTGTTTCCATCATGTTACAAGTCGTTCACCCTCCACCCGATTGTGGTCTCTGCCATGTCTCGATGGAGCATGGAGAGATGGGCTCACGGAACACTCCATCTGAGATGAATTAATCATAAGAGGGGACTAGAGGCGAAGAAAAAAAAACTTCTAGATGTATTCCTTCCTCCCTCCCTGTAAAGAAAAGAGATCTGAGCGTGTAGTGCTCTTTCATTAAGGGTAGAAAACTGAAGTCTAGTCTGTTCCAGTATGTAGTTCTATCACAACTCTCGGGTCAGCCAGGGAGAAGTAATACCATGAATAAAAACAACAGAAGACATTTAGAAGTTGTTGACTATTTATTTATAACAGGTGATTTATAATGGATTAATAATGGCTTTGGTATTTTTCAACATATGCATATATAAAATGCATCTCTGATTTTATCAAAGCATCAAGTCTCACAAGGACATCTTGTGTCCTCTACCACTGTGAGTATCCCATGTGACTGAGTAAGCCCATGCTCTTTGAAGAGGAGAGATGGAGAGACCACAGGAGGATAAAGGAGAGAGATGGATAGAACACCACCACAGGGATAGGAATGGTAGAGGAAAATATGGATCAACAGAGGAATACAACAGAGAAGCGATGATGGACAGAGAGAGTAAAAAGGATGAAGAGAACACCAACAGAGAGACAGGTCAGTCAGGTTACAGTGCTTTCCACTGACCACGCGGTTGTGTGGATTATAACCCAGAGGACACTGCAGGCTCACACTGTCCTAGTTCCAGTTTGGTGCCATATGGTCCCTGGAAAGACACAGTCACATAGTTTGAATAGTTCACGTAGGATGAGACTGAGAGAAAGAGAGAGAGAGAAAAAGAGAGAGAGAGAGAGTGAGAGGATGTCTGAGGCTGAACCACACTAGACAGATCCAGTAACCCAGATAGAACCTTGAAATATCACTCAGCGCTTCCTTTTTCCGCCAATCACCCACCATCACCCACCATCGCTTTTCATCTGTCTGTCAAGAAGAGCCATTTGCTCTGTCTGAGAGGAGAGGGGAAGGAAGGAGAGGAAAGATAATTGTTTAACTACTACTCTAGAATTCTACTCTATTTTTCATACTATTCTACTACTACTTTCATACTTCTATTCATTATTTCCACAGAGGCCATACCATTTGTACTCTACAGCGAGGTACATACTGTGTGTTTGTGGAGACAGGCTATGGCCAGTGATACATATTTAATGGCACCAAGCCTTTCAAGTCTCCTTCTCTCCACAGGAGTGTCTTCCTCGTGTCCTTCCCTTTCTCCTAGAGAATTCCTTCAGGCATCATAACAGTCACCTTGCTTGATAATTCAGCAACATTAAGCTACTCAGTGTAGATTGACTTGTGTTGATTGTCAGTGTTGATTGTCATTGCTGGCTTGTTGAGTTAAGTAATAGTACATCTGGTAATCACAAGAGACTACATTGACATTTTAGTCATTTAGCAGACACTCTTATCCAGAGCGACTTACAGTTAGTGAGTGCATAAATTTTTTCATACTGGCCCCCCGTGGGTATCGAACCCACAACCCTGGCGTTGCAAACGCCATGCTCTACCAACTGAGCTACACAGGGCCTGTATCTGTTTAACAGCAGTTCTGCCTTTCATTTTATTCACATCATGCTGTGTTGGTCTGCCAAGGCGATCATACTGTATGCCCTACTGTAACAGACTAAAAGTAGGCATGTCTAAATATATCTCAGAAAAGAGCCTATTTATGATTTATGTTGTGCATGTCGAGAGCTTGGGACTTTAAGGTTCTATCTGCAAAATCATTATTCTGAGATAATTGGCTTTAAAGTTCTGAACCCTCATGGGTTTGAATGGTGTCAGCAATTTCTATCTAGTATTCGTTTGAACTTAACAACATGAATTTGGGTGTTTAGAGTACTATATAGATAGAGAACATTGAACAGAACACGGCTATGTCAATAACTAAATTTTGAAAAAATGCAGATATAACCTTATAGTCCCAAACTCTCAATGTATGTATCTGACCTTTCTAAGCAACACGAAAACAGCTCCACAGTAAGAGGGTTAAATATAGGCTATACCTATTCTAGTGCTGAATGATTTTTATGAAGGACTTTCATCTGAAAATGGCCTTAGTTTTGGCCTTAATTGTACTGAGAAGGCTGGCTGTATTACTGTACCTAGACAGCACATTACATTACAGTACTGACACATATAGCCTGTAAGGATTAGCCAGTCTGCTCTATAGAAGCAATGCTTGCTTAAACCATAATCCTCCAGAAAATATCCATTCATACAGTGCCTTCAGAAAGTATTCACACCTCTTGACTTTTTCCTAATTTTGTTATGTTACAGCCTGAATTTTGAATTGATTAAATTGAGATGTTTTGTCACTGGCCTACACACAACACCCCATAATGTCAAAGTGGAATTATGTTTTTCGTAATATTTACAAATTAATTACAAATGAAAAGCTGACATTTCTTGAGTCAAGAAGTATTCAACCCCTTTGTTAAGGCAAGCCTAAACAAGTTCAGGAGGACAGATTTGCTTAACAAGTCACAATATGTTGCATGGACTCACTGTGCAATAATATATATTTTAATGACTACCTCAACTCTGTACCCCACACATAGAATTATCTGTAAGGTCCCTCAGTCGAGCAGTGAATTTCAAACACAGATTGTCACGTCTACTCCCGCTCCTCCCCTCCGGCGTTCAACATCGGCGGTTTACTAACCACCGGTCCTGGTAACCATCATTATGCGCACCTGGCATCAATCATTACGTGCACCTGCGCTTCATCATGAGGCACACCTGGACTCCATTATTAATGACACTTTGGATGGTGTATCAATACACCCAGTCACTACAAAGATACAGGGGTCCTTCCTAACTCAGTTGCCGGAGAGGAAGGAAACCGCACAGGGATTTCACCAAGAGGCCAATGGTGATCAACAATATTGTAGTTACTCCACAATACTAACCTAATTGACAGAGTGAAAAGAAGGAAGCTGGTACCGAATAAAATATTCCCAAAACATGCATCCTGTTTGCAACAAGGCACCTAAGTAATACTGCAAAAAATGTGGGAAAGCAATTACCTTTTTGTCCTGAATACGAAGTGTTATGTTTGGGGCAAATCTACAACAACACATTACTGAGTACCACTCTCCATATTTGCAAGAATAGTGGTGGCTGCATCATGTTATGGATATGCTTGTAATCGTTAAGGACTGGGGAGTTTTTCAGGATAAAACTAAACGGAATAGAGCTAAACAGGCAAAATCCTAGAGGAAAACCTGGTTCAGTCTGCTTTTCACCAGAACCTGTGAGATGAATTCACCTTTCAGCAGGACAATAACCTAAAACACAAGGTCAAATCTACACTGGAGTTGCTTACGAAGAAGACAGTGAATGTTCCTGAGTGGCAGCGTTACAGTTTTGAGTTAAATCTACTTGAAAGACATGCAAATGGTTTTCTAGCAATGATCAACAACCAATTTGAAAGAGCTTGAAGAATTTTGAAAAGAATAATGGGCAAAATAGCTGCCGAAGGTGCTTCTTCATAGTATTGACACTGTAAAAATTTGCTAAAACATGTTTTCACTTTGTCATTATGGGGTATTGTGTGTAGTTGGGTGAGAAAAAAAAATCCAGACTGTAACACAACAAGATGTGTAAAAAGTCAAGGAGTATGAATACTTTCTGAAGGCACTGTATGTCTTCATATAGGATTTTTTTTCATATGGATACACACATCACAATGCTATCCAGACCTAGGCTGCATCTGTAATGGCACCCTATTCCCTTTATAGTGCACTACTTTTGACCTGAGCCCTATGGGAATAGGGTGCCATTTCGGATGCAGCCCTACTATATCCCCCCTTCGTTTACCAACTGGATCATAGAAGCCAACACGTTAGGCTACTCTACAGTTTGTAATTTAATCAGGTAGTGTAAAAGCATGTGTGAGTGTGAGATAAGCTTACAGCCAGTCAACATTTCTGCCTATCACACTTATACGCACGCAATCAGAGATACTGACAACAGGAGAGTGTGCCTCTACAGATCTGAGCAGATGTAGGAGAGATGTCAGCCTCAGTCTCTTTTCTCCCCTCAGATGCGGCCTACACTTCAGAACATCAACTCCTGTATGTAAAAATATAGCTTCCGCATGTCCCGCCTGAGTTGAGATGGTAAACGTCAACATGGAGTACACCAAAGATGTTTCCCCCTTTTTTCATTGACTTGATATGTAAAAGAAAGATTATTCAAAAGGAAACATTATTTGGTTTTTGGTGGTGGTGGTGGAAATGAATTCTGTCACATGAATTCCCGGCATCCAGTCTGAATCAGACGACCGAAAATGCAGTTGTTTCTTGTCTTATTTCGTTCACACTTTTCTCTAATACACTGGAACCGTTTACCATCAAAACCCTGTAGTTGTAGTTGTGAGTGAGCAGAGGAGAGGTGAGGAGGGATCCAGATCCAATTATTTCCCCCTGTGCGCTAACACGTTTCCAACTGCCGCTTCTTTCACCGGAGTTGGGCTTTACGGCTGAGCTGAGGCACGTTACACTGTGTGTGTGTCTGTGTGCACGCGTGTTTGTGCGTCTGTGTCTGTGTGTGCTTGTAATCCTGTCTGCAGTGACAAATTCTCCTTTCACTGCCACGAAGCTTCCCTGGGCAGACTATAACACAGAGATTAGCACTGGAATGCGTTCACTGTCCTTCACTACTCACTCCTACTGCATCCCATTACCCACTCACAAGTGGATAGAGTCTCTGAGCCTATGTGATGTTCATAGTTAATGTGTGAGCACTGAACAGTCTAACTAAATGGCTTCAGAGAATCTCCAGGAGTAGCCTACAGAGGCTTGTCTATCTCTATGTAGTTTGGCCACACTGGAGTTTTGATATAGTACAGTGCATTTGGTGCGGAAAACGAATAAACAGTTCAATGAAAAAGGTACTGTAGGTTCGCACACAAAGTAGACCACATGAAATGCATGTCAAAAGTTTTTCACTGAGAATGGATTATTAGTTATCTGGTATACCAGATTGACAGTATCAGTGTGAGTCCCTAGCTCCGCGGGCTGTGCCTATAACTGTGTGTCTGTGACTAAGAGCTGCTGTCATATCGAGCCTCCATATCTCCCCTGCTGTCATGGGCTCAGTGGGAGAAATATCAATGCGCGTCCGAAATAGCACCCTATTCCCTATGTAGTGCACTACTTTTCACCAGAGCCTTATACCATGCCCACCTGCAGTTTGCAGTCCTCTTTCACACACACACACACACACACACACACACACACACACACACACACACACACACACACACACACACACACACACACACACACAGATACATACAGACACTGAAAGACTGACACGCATGCACACATTCACGCAGATACACACACACACACACCCCAGTGAGACTCCTGTAATTGCTATCCATAGACAGTGAATTTAGTCATATCTGTGAGTCTGAGGCTGGTGATACACAGCATACTCATAATGTTATTTGGGGGGGTGGTGATATGTATCTCACTGACTGGTGGTTAGTGGGTGTTGGTGTGAAGAACTGTCTGTACTACCGACTAAAGCTCAGCCCACCACACCTACACAAAAAAAACACTGGGTTGAAAACAACTCAATTTGGGTAACTATTGGACAGAACACAAATTGGGTTATTTTGACCCAGCCAATTGGGTCACAAACAACCCATTATTTTCTTTAAGTTGGTTTGTTGATGCTGGGTTATTGATCTATGATCCACCGGGTCAGAGCAGAAGACTGGAGGCGTGGCTTAGTAGGGGCGTGGCTTTCAGATAGTTATTTCTGGCCACACGTGAGAGTAAATGTAATTCTGCTTAATCTGTTCTGTTGTATTGTCTACACATGTTAAGGTTGAGCACTGACAGTTTTGTAACTTTAATAAGGCTTACACAAGAGTATGAGTTCCTTAAATGCCTTTGCATATCCCAATGTTGGGATAGTTACCACTGTTATAATATTTAAATAATAGAGTTATAAATGTTGTATTCAAATATGTAATGTGCAAAAATATTGAAGGAAAATATACATTTGCGGTGTACAAACTTAACATGATGAACATGGAGGACATTTACTCTCACGGGTGGCTAAATATAACTATCTGAAAGCCAAGCCCCCAATAGGCCACACCTTTGGATTACCAAAACATGGGTTAATTTAACCATCAGTTGAGCTGTTATTCACTTTCATGCTGGGTTGACCTAGCAGATGGGACTTTTTTTTAATGTTTTCAAGGTTCAAGTTTTAATGTCAAGTATATGCACAAATAAAGTGAAATGCCTTTCTTGCAAGCTCTAAACCTAACAATGCAGTAATCAATAACAATGTAATACTAAAAATAACATAACGTAGAACAAAAACACACAAGAAATAGAAATAAGAAGAACACAAGAAAGTAAGTAGCTATATACAGGATCAGTCAGTTCCAGTACCATATTTACAATGTGCAGGGATACTGGGCGTGATAGAAGTAGATATATATAGGGGTAAGGTGACTAGGCATCAGGATATATGATAAACAGAGTAGCAGCAGCGTATATGATGATTGTATGTGAATGGAGATGTGTGTGTGTGTGTGTGTGTGTGTGTGTGTGTGTGTGTGTGTGTGTGTGTGTGTGTGTGTGTGTGTGTGTGTGTGTGTGTGTGTGTGTGTGTGTGTGTGTGTGTGTGTGTGTGTGTGTAGAGTCAGTATAAATGTATGTGAATATTATGTGTGTGAGCAAATGATGAAGTGAGTGTTTGTGTGTGTGTTGGAGTGTCCGTGTGCATGAGTGTGTATGGCCCTGTGAGTGTGCATAGAGACAGTGCAGAAATATAAATAAATCCACTTAAAATGTCCCTTCAATATGATTTGAATTAATAACATTATTATTAAAATTTCATAACAAAGTGGTAACTATCCCAACATGGGAATACGCATAGGCACATGAGGAACTCAACTTGTGTAAGCCTAATTAAACTTCAAAAGTGTCAGTGCTCAATTTTAACATGTATTGACAAGACAATAGAACAGATTAACCGGAATGACATTTACTCCCTCGGGTGGCCAAAAATAACTATCTGAAAGCCACTCCCCTACTAAGCCAAGCCTCCTGTCTTCTGATCTGACCCGGTGGATCATAGCTCATAAATCCAACTACAGTAAGTGACCCAACTGGCTGGGTCAAAAATGACCCAACGTGAGTTCTGTCCACTATTTACCCAGCGCTGGGTTGTTTTTAACCCAGCATTTTTTAGAGTGTACACTGGCTTATCTAGACACAGAGCTAGTGCTGGTTACACTGGTAGTTGGTACCACAGGGCAAACAAACACATCATTTCTGTCTCTCTGATATAAGCCTTGATGTATAGATGTGCTGTGGCATGGTATACTTAGTGTGTGATTAGAGTGTGTATACGTGACCTAATGCCCTAAATACATGCTGCTCACACCTTTAATTTTAGCACGCAACACTTAGTGTATCATAGCACATACAGTGCCTTCGGATAGTATTCAGACCCCTTGACTTTTTCCACATTTTGTTAGGTTACAGCCTTATTCAAAAATTTATTAAAATGTTTTTTTTTCCCCGCTCATCAATCTACACACAATACCCCATAATGACAAAGCAAAAACAGGTTTTTAGAAATGTTTGCTGAAATATCACATTTACATCCGTATTCAGACCCTTTACTCAGTACTTTGTTGAAGCACCTTTGGCGGTGATTACAGCCTCGAGTCTTCTTGGGTATGACGCTACAAGCTTGGCACACCTGTATTTGGGGAGTTTCTCCCATTCTTCTCTGTAGATCCTCTCAAGCGCTGTCAAGTTGGATGGGGAGCGTTGCTGCACAGCTATTTTTAGGTCTCTCCAGAGATGTTTGATTGGGTTCAAGTCCGGGCTCTCGCTGGGCCACTCAAGGACATTCAGAGACTTGTCCCGAAGCCACTCCTGCATTGTCTTGGCTGTGTGCTTAGGGTCATTGTCCTGTTGGAAGGTGAACCTTCGTCCCAGTCTGAGGTCCTGAGCGCTTTGGAGCAGGTTTTCATCAAGGATCTCTCTGTACTTTGCTCCGTTCATCTTTGCCTCGATCCTGACTAGTCTCCCAGTCCCTGCTGCTGAAAAACCTGCCCAAAAACAACATGCTGCCACCACCATGCTTCACCTTAGGGATGGTGCCAGGTTTCCTCCAGATGTGACACTTGGCATTCAGGCCAAAGAGTTCAATCTTGGTTTCATCAGACCATAGAATCTTGTTTCTCATGGTCTGAGAGTGTTTAGGTGCCTTTTGGCACACTCCAAGCGAGCTGTCATGTGCCTTTTACTGAGGAGTGGCTTCCGTCTGGCCACTCTACCACAAAGGCCTGATTGTTGGAGTGCTGCAGAGATGGTTGTCCTTCTGGAAGGTTCTCCCATCTCCACAGAGAAACGTTGGAGCTCTGTCAGTGACAATCGGGTTCTTGGTCACCTCCCTGACCAAGGTCCTTCTCCCCCGATTGTTCAGTTTGGCCAGGCGGCCAGCTCTAGGAAGAGTCTTGGTGGTTCCAAACTTCTTCCATTTAAGAATTATGGAGGCCACTGTGTTGTTGGGGACCTTCAATGCTTCAGAAATGTTTTGGTATCCTTCCCCAGATCTGTGCCTCGACACAATCCTGTCTCGGAGCTCTATGGACAATTCCTTCGACCTCATGGCTTGGTTTTTGCTCTGACATGCACTGTCAACTGTGGGACCTTATCTAGACAGGTGTGTGCCTTTCCAAATCATGTCCAATCAATTGAATTTACCACAGGTGGAGTCCAATCAAGTTGTAGAAACATCTCAAGGATGATCCATGGAAACAGGATGCACCTGAGCTCAATTTCGAGTCTCATAGCAAAGGGTCTGAATACTAATGTAAATAAGGTATTTTTTTGTATTTCTATTTTTAAAAACCTATTTTTGCTTTGTCAATATGGGGTATTGAATGTAGATTGCTGAGGATATTTTATTTATTTAATCCATTTTAGAATAAGGCTGTAACGTAACAAAATGTGGAAAAAGTCAAGGGGTCTGAATACTTTCCGAAGGCACTGTCCTTGCCCTGAGGAGTTGAAATGAGATGCATCACAGTCACATTGATATAATCATATTTAAATATTCCGGTAGTATCAAGGCTCAGGCTAAGACACAGATGCAGACACAGGAGGCGGATAGTACGAGTATCAGAGTTTATTACAGTACAAGGGGCAGGCAATCGGTAGGTCAAGGCAGGCAAAGAGTCGTAATCCAAATCAGAGTCCGGCAGGTACAGGACGGCAGACAGGATCAGGGTCAGGACAGGCAGAAAGGTCAGAACTGGGAAGACTAGAAAAAAGAAAAAACTAGTGCACAGGAAACACGGGAACACGCTGGTAGGACTTGACGGGACAAGACGAACTGGCAACAGACAAACAGAAAACGCAGGTATAAATACACATGAGGTAGTGGGAGACACCTGGTGGGGGTTGGAGACAATCACAAGACAGGTTAAACAGATCAGGGTGTGACAGGTAGTAAAAGGCAGTACATTGGTCAGAGAAACAACATATCACGTCAACGTTGCATTGTGATCCAAATATACAACCGAGGCAAATAACACATTCTGCATTGTCTATCAATATATGAATATATTGTCTATGAAATATTGTCTAACAATGCCTTCAGAAAGTATTCATACCCCTTGATTTATTCAACATTTTGTTGTGTTACATACTGAATTCAAAATGGATTAAATATATATTTTTCTCATCCATCTACACACAATACCACATAATGACAAAGTGAAAACAAAATATCTTATTTTCATAAGTATTCACACCCCTGAGTCAATACTTTATAGAAGCACCTTTGGCAGCGATTACAGCTGTGAGTCTTTCTGGTTAAGTGTCTAAGAGCTTTCCACATCTGGATTGTGCAACATTTGCCTATTATTCTTTTCAAAATCTTCAAGCTCTGTCAAATTGGTTGTTGATCATTGCTAGACAACCATTTCCAGGTCTTGCCATAGATTTTCAAGCAGATTTAAGTTAAACCTGTAACTCGCCCACTCAGGAACATTCACCGTCTTCTTCGTAAGCAACTCCAGTGTGGATTTGCCCTTGTGTTTTAGGTTATTGTCCTGCTGAAAGGTGAATTCATCTCACAGTGTCTGGTGGAAAGCTGACTGAAGCAGTTTTTCCACTAGGATTTTGCCTGTGCTTAGCTCTGTCATGACTCTTATGTGATGGTCCCACGTAAGAAGCCCAATATCAGAATACAGAGAAGCAACAGTCTACAGATCTCTCTCTCTCTCTCTCTCCCGTGGTCATTTTTATGAACACAGGAGGGATTGATGTGGGGGGTTTTATGACCCCTCGCGCCAATCCTAAATGGTTTGCCGTAAACGACTCCCTGTTGGTCCCTAGTATTGGTGATCGTAATGTCTCCGTGTTACAGGGACAGATTTCCGCCTAAAAACTCTTAACATCAAAAGATTGGACATTGGAACATTGTTGTTGAGATCCAAATGTTTGGAATGGTCGGTGGGGATCTAAAGAATAATCATGTCATATTGTTTATTGTTTTGTGATGTCATTAAGGATGATATTACTAAATAACTGTATCTCTGGAAGTATACACATTTCAGTTATCAGGTTTGCATCTAAATGTTGTATAAAATATATGATTAAGTAGGATAATATTTTAGTGAAGATAGTCTGTGATTTTAGTCTTCTAATGAGATAATAGTTTTTCATATAAACTATACACAGTGACTAGCCACACTCCAAGTGCCATCAGAGATCATGTAGACGTGATGGAACGCCCCTTTTTACCCCAGCATAAAAAGCCTTGAAAAACAAATCAACCTTCAGACCAGGAAGCGTGGAGTGGTGACTGCACGTTTGGAATGGTTAGAACTTTGAAAAAGAAAGACCAGGAAGCGTGGAGCGGTGGCTACACGGCTTAAAATGGTTAGACCAGAAAGACCAGAGAACGTGAGAGTGGCGACTGCACGTTTGAAATGGTGAGAAACTCTGAAACTCTCAATCTCTATACGAGAAGAAGACCACGCACTAGACCTTATCAGTCTGCAGCTGTACATGTAAAGAGTCGAGAACTTTCACTAAAGACACGAGTTGGGAAGAACAATCCCATCTCAGACAACCGTTGGTACATCTAAAGTATCTATTCTAATGAACACTCCACTCGAAGACAAGCTGAGTCTCACCGAAGTGGGATAGGACACTCAAACCCCTTTAGAGAAAGTGGTTCAACAGAGAGACGACGATCAAGGACAGCTACGCGTAAATATATACATTGCATTTCTTATCCGAATGAGCGGTGGTTAGGGTGCTAAGTATTATGATTACTGTGAGCGTAGTTTCCAAATGTAACAACGATAGTTTGAATCTCTGTCTCTCTCTTTCACTCTCTTTTTATTGACCCCTCCCTTTTTGATAACCTATACCGTGTGTGTGTGTGTGTTTATGTATTCTGTGTTATTTAGTTAGTTACTAAATAAGTAATTAAGCCAATTAGTGTATTGCTGATTCATCAATAAGGTTAGGGTTCTTGCAGATTCAAGGATTATGCGACGTTCAGAATGAGACTGATGAGGTAATGATTTAATAAGTGACTGTTTTCGATATATAACATATACATCTCTTCTAAGAGTTTAATTAGGGAGATGGTAACTCGTTAAACAACTTCTTCCGTGGTGCCCAAAATTCCTAATGAGTTAATTGTTACATTATTAATTTAATTGAGTGACAATTAAACAGTTAGTTGATTAGATAAAAAGCAGTCATCACATTAATGTAAGTCACGTCACGACAACTCCATTATTTTTCTTTTTTTATCTGTCAATCAGGTTAGTATTGTGGAGTGACTACAATGTTGTTGATCCTTCCTCAGTTTTCTCCTATCAGCGGCAGGTAGCTTAGTGGTTAAGAGCGGTGTGCCAGTATCCGAAAGGTTGCTGGTTCTAATCCCCGAGCTGACTAGGTGAAAAGTCTGTCGATGTGCCCTTGAGCAAGGCACTTAACCCTAATTGCTCCTCTGAGTCGCTTTGGATAAGAGCGTCTGCTAAATGACTAAAATTTAAATGTATCACAGCCATTAAACTCTGTAGCTGTTTTAAAGTCACCATTGACCTCATGGTGAAATCCCTGAGCGGTAACTTCACCATGCTCAAAGGGATATTCAATGTCTGATTTTTCTATTTTTACCCATCTACCAATAGGTGTCCTTCCAATAGGTGTCCTTCTTTGCGAGGCATTGGAAAACCTCCCTTGTCTTTGTGGTTGAATCTGTGTTTGAAATTCACTGCTCAACTGAGGGACCTTACAATGATCTGTATGTGTGGGGTACAGAGATGAGATAGTCATTGAAAAATCATGTTAAACACTATAATTGCACACAGAGTGAGTCCATACAACTTATTATGTGACTTGTTGACAGTGGTGGAAAAAATACCCAATCGTCATACTTGACTAAAAGTAAAGATACCTTAATAGAAGTCATGAAGTCACCCAGTAAAATACTACTTGAGTAAAAGTCTAAAAGTATTTGGTTTTAAATATACTTAAGTATCAAAAGTAAATGTAATTGCTAAAATATACTTAAGTATCAAAAGTAAAAGTATAAATCATTTCAAATTCCTTATATTAAGCAAACCAGATGGCACCATTTTCTTGTTTTTTATTTATTTACGGATAGCCAGGGGCACACTCCAACACTCAGACATCATTTACAAACGAAGCATGTGTGTTTAATGAGCCCGACTGATCAGAGGCAGTAGGGATGACCAGGGATGTTCTCTTGATAAGTGTGTGAATTGGACCATTTTCTTGTAGAAACTACATTATTTTCTTTAGGAATGTAGTGAAATAAAAGTTGTCAAGAATATAAATAGAAAGTACAGATACCACAAAAAATCGACTTAAGTAGTACTTTAAAGTATTTTTACCTAAGTACTTTACACCACTGCTTGTTCAGCACATTTTTACTCCTGAACGTATGTTATCAGAGTAAGCAGCTCATAGGTTTAGTGTGTTTAAGCTGTAACAGCAAGAGATGACTGATGATGGGGAGAAACACGTCAACAGATTTATAAATCACCACGGGGGATGAGATACCCTGTATTTGTGTGACTGCAATATCAAAGCAGGACCCCTCACATACCATTGAATATACCATAGACACAGTGCATATGCAGTGTATACAAACAGTATACAGTACATACTGTACATACATACATGCATAGACCTAAAGGAAGAAGATACACATACAAATATAGGTCTACAATATATATATTTACAAAAAAGATATATGGGGGATTGGAAGTGATGCAGAAAATTACAATGATGGAAGCCATAATCTATCTGCAATATTGAAGCTGATGTAACCCCCCCACTAAAGAAAATAAACAATAATAATTCAGATATGTCTACAACAGTACACACATACAGAACATACAGTCAATATGCCTACCGTACATACACAGGCAACGAACGATACATACAACAATACATAAATCATGTGTGTAGCTTTCTGCCTTTCGTAACGTGAATTGTGGTGAATATTGAAGTCAGGGCTCATTACACCTAGGGCAGTACAGTGAGGTGCATATTCAGCCGGCTGTGTCTGTTGTCTGTAGTAGCCGAAGGCCAGTGAAGCGCATATCAAAGCTGGGGTAGAGATGGGATAATGAATAGTGGTGGCGGTACCGGAGGGCGGGCGGCGGCGCAGTGTGTAGACTGGCACAGTGGGAGAGGCACGGGGCTGCAGCCTGATAACCTGCAGACTGGGAGCACTGGCCTGGGAGGACAGGCTATCCCACAATGCTGTGTATGTTACACATATACACACACACACGCACACTCACACACAAACCCATAGAGAGATAAACACACACACATACATTTACGCCTGCACACACACACACACACACACACACACACACACACACACACACACACACACACACACACACACACACACACACACACACACACACACACACACACACAGCACATCCCATGCCATCCCTACCACATCAAAAACCCTCCTCAAATGTCATACCTCCACATCACACAGACTGGGCTACATTGCCAAATGTCTGGCCTGTCAGATGACTAGATATGATATATACATTCCCTCTTCACTTGACAGTCTGATCTTGTCCACAGAAACTTTTGTGCAGTACTACAAGTCCTTGTGATCTTTTCAGTGCTTGTTTTAGATACAGTCTTGAACTTAGGCACAGCTATTACAGAGATATTATTGATTGGATGGCTGCTTCAGTGAAGGAGATATCAGCCTGCGTGTTTTATCACCCAAGGTATTGTGCTGTCAGTGGCTACTTTCATAACCAACAAAACCCACACATACTGTACACACACACACACCTCCTTCAGTGATGGTTAGAAAATAGATTGAGCTCAACAAGCCCTGGCGGAGAATCGTTGTAGGCGAGTGAGCTCGGCTTAATTTGTTTCCCTCTCGCAGCATTGCTTAGTGTTTATATAAAAATGTTGCTCCATCTGCTCCTTGGAGTGGAAAATTGTGGCCTTTCTTCGACATAAACAGAGATTATATGGTTTTATCGCCACCGGTGGGTCTGGGAAGATTTATACACATACAGTGTCTTCAGAAAATAATCACACCACTTTAACTTTTCCACATTTTGTTGTGTTACAGCCTGAATTTCAAATGGATTAAATTGAGATTTTGTGTCACTGACTTACACACAATACTCTATAATGTCAAAGTGGAATTATCTTTTTAGAAAGTTTTACAAATGATTTAAAAATGAAAAGCTGAAATGTCTTGAGTTAATAAGTATTCAACCCCTTTGTTATGGCAATAGTTTTTTTTCTTAACAAGTCACATAATAAGTTGCATGGACTCACTCTGTGCAATAATAGTGTTTAAATTATTTTTGAATGACTACCTCATCGCTGTACCTCACACATACAATTATTTGTAAAGTCCCTCAGTCGAGCAGTGAATTTCAAACACAGATTCAAACATAAAGATCAGGGAGGTTTTCCAATGCCTCGCAAAGGACACCTATTGGTAGATGGGTATACATAAAAAAGCAGACATTGAATATACCTTTGAGCATGGTGAAGTTATTAATTACACTTTGGATGGTGTATCAATACACCCAGTCACTACAAAGATACAGGCATCCTTCTTAACTCAGTTACCGGAGGGGAAGGAAACTGCTCAGGGATTTCACCATGAGGCCATTGGTGACTTTAAAACAGTCACAAAGTTTAATGGCTGTGATAGGAGAAAACTGAGGATGGATCAACAAAATTGTAGTTACTCCACAATAACCTAATTGACAGAGTGAAAAGAAGGAAGCCTGTACATATAAAAATATCCCAAAACATGCATCCTGTTTGCAGTAAGGCACTAAAGTAAAACTGCAAAAAATGTGGCAAAGAAATTAACTTCATGTCCTGAATACAAAGCATTATGTTTGGGGCAAATTCAACACATCAAATCACTGAGTACCACTCTTCATATTTTCAAGCATGATGATGGGTATGCTTGTCATCGGTTAGGACTAGAGAGTTTTTTTATGATAAAAATAAATGGAATAGCACTAAGCACAGGCAAAATCCTAGAGGAAAACCTGGTTTCCAACAGACACTGGGAGACAAATTCACCTTTCAGCAGGACAATAACCTAAAACACAAGGCCAAATATACACTGGAGTTGCTTACCAAGACAACATTGAATGTTCCTGAGTGGCTTAGTTACGGTTTTGACTTAAATCGGCTTGAAAATGTATGGCAAGACTTGAAAATGTCTGTCTAGCAATGATCAACAACCAATTTGACAGAGCTTGAAGAATTTGAAAAAGAATAATGTGCACATTTTGTACATTCCAGGTGTGCAAAGCTCTTAAAGACTTGCCCAGAAAGACTCACAGCTGTAATCACTGCCAAAGGTGATTCTAACATGTATTGACACAGGGGGTTGAATACTTATCTAATCATCAAGATACTGTATATGAGTGTTACATTTTTACAACATTTTATGTTAGATTGTTTTATGTAGATCGTTGACAAAACGTAACACAACAAAATGTGGAAAAAGTCAAGGGGTGTGAATACTTTCTCTTCCTTTTCTTTTCCGTCTCTCTCTCTCTCTCTCTGTCTCTCTCTCTCTCTCATCTATATATATATATATATATATATATATATATATATATATATATATATATATATATATATTCTACCTGTCAAAAGTTTGGACACACCTACACATTCAAGGGTTTTTCTTTATTTTTACTATTTTTTACATTGCAGAATAATAGTGAAGACATCAAAACTTGCAGAGTCTCAATCTCTCTCTCTCTCTCCCTCCTCTCTCTCTCTCTCTCTCTCTCTCTCTCTCTCTCTCTCTCTCTCTCTCTCTCTCTCTCTCTCTCTCTCTCTCTCTCTCTCTCTCTCTCTCATTAGAATAGTACCCTCTACCATAGACCAGACCATACAGAGGGCCGAGTACTATAGTAATACAGCTCAATTTATCTTTTTCCTCAAACTGTCACTCCAGTGCCATAACCTTTAAGAGCCCTTTGGGCTTAATGTCTTACATCAGTCAGTTCTATTTTTGCCTTGGCACTGCCTTGTGCTGAGGCAGAACTCTTATACTTCTGTTATAATTCACTATATATATATATATATATATATATATATATATATATATATATATATATATATATATATATTATATATATATATATATATATATATACTATATATATACTAATATCACTGTACTGTGCAGTAATTCAACTGTTCCACTAAGAAAATGCCATGCAGAAGATTTGATAGTGTTTTGAATAACAGTTTATTTTCCAGATAATGTATGCATAAAGGTAGTTAAGGCAGTTGGCAGTACCTCAATGTTTTATTTATAGAAGTTATAATCATTTCAAGGTCAGTCAGCAGAAATTGCTGCTGCTTTATGATTTCGTATCTGATGTATCACCTCTATAATGTTATTTGTTATGGTTGTTGTGAGGTCGGGGTCCTTAATGTGAACTGCAAGACCTATTTCTCCCTCGCAGCCTCCGGTCGTTCAATGCTTGGCCAGTATAACGTTGTTTGCAAGGTTGTGTCCTATCATATTTCTAGCCTCCAGTATTTTCTGTACGTTGTTTGATCTAGATGTTGGTCACATCACGGATTAGTAAGGTGCATCGTGGGAGTTTTACCTCTGCGAGGTGTAGGAGGGTGAGGGGCTTAAAATCATCAAGTAATCTGGAATCCTCAAAAGAGAGCGTGAACGCTCAATTATAGATGAGGTGGTGGTGGTGGGGGATGATGTGTTTGGATGAAAGAAGAATCTGGTGGAATCCCAGTTTAACAATAAAAACATCATCAGTTTAGTCATTTAGCAGACACTGTTATCCAGAGTGACTTACAGGAGCAATTAAGGTTCATGTCACGACTTCCTCCGAAGCTGCCTCCTCTCCTTGTTCGGGCGGGCTTCGGCATTCGTCGTCACCGGCCTTCTAGCCACTGCCGCTCCTCATCTCATCTCATCATTCCATTTGTTTTGTCTTGTTTATTACACACACCTGGTTCATATCCCCTCATCAGTACCTGTATAAGTATTCCCTCTGCCCCCCTTGTCTTTGTGTGTGATTGTTTATTGTGGAGGTATTTTGTATTGCCGGGATATTCCCCCGTGTGCCGTAATACCGCACTGGAGTGTTTTACGCATTGCTGCGTACCGCTGTCTTACCGAATAAACCATTTATTCTGTGATTCACCCTCCTGCGCCTGACTCCGTCCAAATCACCCGCCACAGTTAAGTGCCTTGCTCAAGGGCACATCGACAGATTTTTCACGTTGTCGGCTCAGGGATTCGAACCAGTGACTTTTTGGTTACTGGCCCAACGTTCTTAACCAGTAGGCTACCTGCCGCCATCACAGCCAAGCTATCACCCTGTATTAGCAATAATTAGCAATAACCTTCGCAATAATGTTGCCAATTGGTATTTCATTGATAGTAATAGCCTAGTCTCTTGAATCCTTACTCCTCTCCTCTACTGTCGCTACATTATTGATGTGTCATGAACATTGAGAGAGTGGTCATTGAGCTGCCGTTGTCAATTGATCTATTTGTATTTGTTTTAGGATTATAAATCGAGTCAGAGACTACTGGTAGTGATGCCGGACACGCAGACACACACACAGCTGCAGAAGCAGGAAGAGGGACTCCCTGTAACATTGTGTTAGTGTCAGGAGCAGACTACAGAATCAATGACAACAGGAAGGCAAAAAGCCTCCATGGTGTTTACAGGGAAGCCCTGCAGACACTGTGCCAGCCCTCCCGTGTGTGTGTCACAGGTGGCTGGTTGTACCTTAATTGGGGGAGATGGGCTCATAGTAATGGCTGGAACGGAATAGAATGGTATCAAACATGGTTTCCATGTGGCCATGACAAAAAAGAGAATACATTTGAGTAAGTAAATGCATACTAGTGGTAGGGTTGAGAGAAAAATTGCATTGTCAATTTTCAATAAGCTAAATGCTGAATGTATTCCTATCTGGGCTTGCTATGTGCTCTAAGCCATCTGCTCCTGCCCTGACTAATGGAATTACCTGAGTGATAATCCACATGTATAAAACAGGAGGAAAGAAACATCAGAGACTGCAGCCGATATAAGGGGCATACAGGTAGGACACACACACACACACACACACACACACACACACACACTTACACTAACACACACACACGTCAGCCTTCTAAAACCAGACTAGAGCTGACCCAGAACATTTGGTGACAACCTGCGGTGTCTGCCAGCTGCTACAGTACAGTATGTGGATCACCCCACCCTGGTGCGTCTGCAGCAGAAGGAGTAGGGAGGGAGTAGGGAGAAGTAGAACTCAGGGGAGAGGCCCAGCTCCCTGGTTCTACCCGACCGGTGCCCCAGATCTGCCCATCTCTCCCCAGGCCGGGGCCTCTCTCTCTGGGTCAGGAAACCAGGCAGACTGGGGAGAAGAGAGAGGGAGAAAGAAATGGGAAGCTTCGTCCTCTCCTCCGATCCACTAGGTCCTGTTTTTGAACCTCTCCTTTCCTCCTTTCCTTTCTTTATGTTGGTCTTTTTTAGATTACAGAGAGCTGTGGGTAAACAGCTCCAGTAGAGCGCAGGGAGAGAGCACACAGTGGTATTCATTCACACTCAGCTGTAACTGTGTGTTTGACTGCCAGACTCATTTAAATACTGCCCACAGCTATTTCTCTCTCTTTCTTTTTATTGTTATCTCTCTCTCCACCTGTCTCTCTCTCTCTCTCGCTCTATCTCTCTCTCTCTCTCTCTCTCTCTCTCTCTCTCTCTCTCTCTCTCTCTCTCTCTCTCTCTCTCTCTCTCTCTCTCTCTCTCTCTCTCTCTCTCTCTCTCTCTCTCTCTCTCTCTCTCTCTCTCTCTCTCTCTCTCTCTATCCTACTCTTTCTCTGTATCTTTCTCTCTCTCTCACTATATCTCTCATTCCCTAGCTCTGCTGCTTCTCCTTCTCTCGTTCCCTCTCTCCTCATCTTCCCGCATTGTTTCCCTTCCCCCATTCCCCAGAGCGAGGGGTGAGTTTGGGGTATACGATGCAGCACAGATTTGTTTGTCTTTGTTTTTGGCCTCTGGCGATACAGAGGGCGAATATGGGGAGAGGAGAGGTGTAAAGAGTTCCTCTCTGCATCTCTACGGAGAAACACACTCCACTCCTTCAGGTTTAATCATAGGCTAGTGAATGAATGCATGAACTTCCATTGATTAACTCTACAAACACACTGATACCCAGCAGATCATCCACCTAGGAAGAACACCTGTAGCAAGAGCATGTCGTCTCCCCTGAACGTCACTCATTACTGCTGGCTAGTGGCTACACATTTGTGGCTCAATCCACCCCCTCCTCCATCAAGTGTGTGAATAATATATTCTGTAGAGTACTGTATATGTAGCCTGTGGATGGAGGGGTATTGGGGGGCTTAGTGAATGAGGAGTGAATCACCCAGAGAGCAGAGGAGAGAACACAGATGGTGAGGAGAAGCAGGGAAGCAGGCAGCAGCTGGGTTTGGAGCACAACCCTGGTTCCTTGGGTGCCATCTCTGCTCTGCGAGGAGGAACCAGGAGGGCTTCTCCCTCTCCCTCTCTCTCTCTGTTACTCCCCACTTCTCTCTCTCCCCCGCTTTCTAGTTCTCCCTCTCTCTCTCTCGCTCTCTCTCTCTCTCTCTCTCTCTCTCTCTCTCTCTCTCTCTCTCTCTCTCTCTCTCTCTCTCTCTCTGTCTCTCTCTCTGTCTCTCTCTCTCTCTCTCTCTCTCTCTCTGTCTCTCTCTCTCTCTCTCTCTCTCTCTCTCGCTCTCTCTCTCTCTCTCTCTCTCTCTCTCTCTCTCTCTCTCTCTCTCTCTCTCTCTCTCTCTCTCTCTCTCTCTCTCTCTCTCTCTCTCTCTCTCTCTCTCTCTCTCTCTTCCTCTCTCCCTCTCCTGTAATCACACACATAGCTGCTACTCCATAGAGCAGGATTCCCCAACTGACGGCCTTATTGCCACCCCATGTTTTTTTAGCAAGAAATTACAGTTTTTCTCGATTGCTAAGACACATTTCTTGAAAGCTGCTCTCCTTTTCTCTTAACTGTGAACACAAAACCCAATTTTCAAGCTACATTCACAAAACCTCAGACTCTTCTTGCAAAACCAAACTTTCACCTCAAAACAGTTCAATCTGTGCTCAAAACTGAACTATGATGTCAAATCGTGCCCCGAGTCAATCAAAATAAAAAACACTACTGAACAGTCACTAAACACTACGTAGAAAAATTGAAAACACAATGCTCAGGACATGAAGCTGGAGAAATAAATGTTTATTGTTCACTGTAGGCTAAATGCATGTTGCAAAACAAAAAAAACCTGTGCATTTAGCACTTGTACAAAAAGACAAAACAGAAATCTTGTGCATTTACATGTAGCACTTGTAAAAACAAACAGAAATCTTATGCGTTTGCCACTTGTGTACAGTAAGCCCATGTAAAAATAAAGTACAAAAATATACAAATAAGTGCATTACTCAGCCACAGCATCATGTCTCCGTACTGGGTCAGGCCACAGGACTTCATCCACATCACAGGCCACATTTTGTCTGGCCAGGCAACGGGGAAAAAACCCTGGCATGCCGTATCCAGGCTTGGCATGCCTCCACACCTATGTCACCACAGGCAAGTCCCATGGCTTGCAGGAGATTTACCCTGGTGTAAGGTTGGCGTTCATATACCTTCCACCGCCATGAGGAGAAGAATTCCTCAATGGGGTTTAGGAAAGGGGAGTACGGTGGAAGGCAAAGATTGATAAAACCTTGGTTCATATTGTACCACTTTCTAACCTGGAGGGCTCTGTGAAAACTCACATTGTCCCAAACAACAACATAGATGGGATGCTCATCCTGCTGCCCTAACAAAGCATCTCGCATGTGATTGAGGAAAATGAGGAGCTGGTGAGTGTTGTAGGGCCCCAGGTTGGCATGATGGTGGACAACCCCATGATTGCTGATGGCAGCACATAATGTGACATTGCCACCACGCTGCCCAGGAACACCAACAATGGCCCGATGGCCAATCACATTACGGCCTCTCCTTCTCCTTTTGGTGAGATTAAACCCAGCTTCATCCATGTAGATGTATTGATGGGGTCTTTCCATTGCATCCAGTTGAAAAACCCTCTGTAGAAATATATATAGTTTTGTAAGTGATACGGAAAAAAGTGATTTAGGCCACTACAGTAAATCACTACTTAGAGTAATCAACATTGAATGTGTCTGGATATATGCCAACCTGTACATACTGGAATCTTTGCTCTTTGACTCTGTCTGAGTTGCGATCAAAGGGCACTCTGTATAGCTGTTTCATGCGCAGTCTGTTGCGCTTGAGGACACGATCAACAGTAGAGAGGCTGACACTGTTGATACCCTCAAAATGTAAATGGTCCTCAATGATCTTCTGCTGAACTTCGCTCAGTTTAATGGCATTGTTCTCACGGACCATATCAACAATTAGGGTCTCTTGGTGTGGGGAGAACATACCTGTCCTCCCACCCCCATGTGGCAGTCTTTCAATTATACAAAAAGAGAACATGGAGTTACAAAAAATATACATGGAATACTAGGCCTACAAACAGTTAGACCAACCCTCCATTACAATACTACAGTACATTGGTACAGTGATGTACTGAAACATATATTCACTTACAGTATACTGTGGTACAGTATATAGTATGTCATACAGTAATTGCTGTCAACATTTACATACTGTACTATAATGTCAAAAAAAAGTTATTACCTGTTCTCTTCTCTAAATCTTCGGATTATGGTGGACACAGTGAATCTACTGATGTTTGGTTGTACCCTTTGTCCAGCCTCCCTCATGCTCATACCATGGACAAGAACATGGTCAATCACAGTAGCTCTGATTTCATCAGATATTACTGTTCTTTGTCTTCGCTGACCACCTCGACCACCTCGACCTCCTCTCACACGAACTCTTCCTCTCAGATTTCTATCCATTGTAGGGCCTCACAAACCAGTGCTCTCTGAACTGGCTTACTGTATATGTTCCCTCACATCATTAGCCACAAGTGTGATCAATTTTGAGTTGTTGTGTTCAAGTGGTGATACCTGTGCTCTAATTGTGTTTGACTTTTGTCACCTGTGCTCACCATTATGCAGCACGGGTGCATCACAATGAAAATGTGTTGGCAAGTTGTGTCTAAACAGGTGAAAAGTGCTTATGGTTTTGCCAAAAGAGTGATTGATTCAATCAATGGATTCAGGCAACTGAGCATTTGGTTCAGACAATAGGGTTTAGTGTTTTAGCAATTGAGAAAAACTGTAATAAATACCAAAAAAAAAAAAACAGGAGAGGGGAAAGGGCCTTCTCCAAACTGTTGCCACAAAGTTGAAAGCACAGAATCGTCTAGAATGTAATTGTATGCTGTAGCGTTAAGATTTCCCTACAGTGGAACTAAGGGGCCTAGCCCGAACCATGAAAAACAGCCCCAGAACATTATTCCTCCTTCACCAAACTTTACAGTTGCCACTATGCATTGGGGCAGGTAGCGTTCTCCTGGCATCCACCAAACCCAGATTCGTCCATCGGACTGCCAGATGGTGAAGCGTGATTCATCACTCCACTGCTCCAGAGTCCAATGGTGGCAAGCTTTACACCATTCCAGCCGACGCTTGGCATTGCGCATGGTGATCTTAGGCTTGTGTGCAGCTGCTCGGCTATGGAAACCCACTTCATGAAGCTCCCGACGAACAGTTATTGTGCTGATGTTGCTTCCAGTGGCAGTTTGGAACTCGGTAGTGAGTGTTGCAACCGAGGACAGACGATTTTCAGTACTCGCCGGTCCCGTTCTGTGAGCTTGTGTGGCCTACCACTTCGCGGCTGAGCCATTGTTGCTCCTAGACATTTCCACTTCACAATAACAGCACTTACAGTTGACCGGGGCAGCTCGAGCAGGGCAGAAATTTGACGAACTGTCTTGTTGGAAAGGTGGCATCCTATGACGGTGCCACGTTGAAATCACTGAGCTCTTCGGTAAGGCCATTCTACTGCCAATGTTTGTCTATGGAGAGTGCATGGCTGTGTGCTCGATTTTATACACCTGTCAGTAACGGCTGTGGCTGAAATAGCCGAATCCACTAATTTGAAGGGGTGTCCACATATTTTTGTATATATAGTGTAATCTGTTCCAAAGTATTCCCACGTATAATAGAGAGATATATGTGATTGTCTACAAATGTAAGCAAGGTTTGAAATTATTATGTTTTAGTCAAATATTATATATGTTTGCTGTCTGCAAATTATTGACCATCCACTAAAGAAAGAAATCAGCCAGCGGCTGAATCTAGTTTATGATCCCTGCCATAGAGGTTAGGGGTTTGCGGGATGCTGGGAGACTGGTGTTTGTCCCAGGCTGGGTGTAAGCTCTCTGAAGGAATAAGCCTCTCTGCAGGTTCACCAGAGCCATTCTCTATGAGTGATGATGGTATCAGATCACACACAGCACACAGATGGTGCTGATGATTAACAGAAAAATAATCTGTCAAATCATGTAAACACATACAGTGTTAGTGATGCCTCAAAGCGTCAAGGGATTGTAGCTTAGGATAGAGACAGACCACCATTCAGGATGTCAATGATAAGCAATGTTGGTGAGTGATAATAGCTATTGTAGTCAATAGTGATAAAGACATGAGCTGATCATGTTCCCAATAATAAAGAGTGATTCAAAGCATTGTATTACTATGAATTATGAAAGAGGAACTAGTATGATTTCCTTCTCTCTTACACAGATCATTGTGGTTATATTAGACCTCATCAGAACCAGTCTTTCTATATGGCTAAAGGGGTTGCTAGGCAACTCACAGCGCCAGGCAACCCATAGTTTGTAACCTTTTGTGCCCAGAAAACAACATCAGACTACACCTTAGAGATGTCTGGATCGAATCACTTAAATCACCACCTATTCCTTCTCTTTTACCAGTTTCCCTTCAGTGAGAAAAGTTGTCTGTGTTTATTGAACCATGTTTGTGACACAAATGGGAAGTAGTGAAATAAAGAACAGAAACTTGTCACAGCATGGAGTTTCCCTAGGTTCCTGAGTGTTCTAGAGAAGGCAGGGGGAACATGACAGAGAAGTGATATCATCCGGTCAACGATAACTTCTGACCACTATGAGTCAGAACTGTAACTTTGAAGCACAAAAAAATACAAAATAATGATTTGCTAGGAACGGCGTCCTTTTCTCCTCTGATGACCTGCCTATGCTTTCCGAGACTGTCAGAAAGGGATCTTCCAAAGATTTCCGGTCCTGTCTACTGACTGTTGTCTTAATTTAACATGAGTGTTACACTGCAAGGGCCCCTCACATATCAGAGCTACATCTGCTACTACCACCACCGGATACATTAACTGACATCAATATCAGATTGGGCCTGATACTGAGGCTATTTATCCTAGCTTTAGGGAGAGGGAGCCTTGGGAATATGAACATTAGGGAAACGACGGTGCTGCTATCAGAGAGAGAAATCGCCTCTGACATACTGACAATTAGTTAATGGCCGATGACTGGGAATCTGTGGAGTGCAGAGGAAGGGATGTATGGAGGGAGGGAGAGAGGGTAGTGGTGATGATGGAGGTCTGTGGAGTGCAAAGGGAGGGATGATGGAGGGAGGGATAGAGAGGTGGAGGGAGGAATTGATAGAGGGATGATGGTGGCGAAGATGGAGGTCTGTGCTTTTAGAAAAATCGACAGTATTTCATCTAGGTCTCTCCCTCTAGAGATCTGCTTCAAGTGACTGACAAATCTATAACCATCTACAGTCACATACATCAATTTGATAGACACTAAATAGCATCTATTGTACTAAATATGGACATACAAAACTTAGCATACATGTATGAGCATGTACAGTACAGCTGCATCATGTGTACATTCTTCGTGTTAAAGGGATACTTTGGGATTTTGGCAATGAGGCCCTTTATCTACTTCCCCAGAGTCAGATGAACTCGTGGATATATTTTTATGTCTCTGTGTCCAGTATGAAGGAAGTTAGAGGTAGTTTCGTGAGCCAATGCTAACTAGCGTTAGCGCAATGACTGGAAGTCTATGGGTATCTGCTAGCATGCAAAAAATCCCGAAGTATCCCTTTAATTGAAAACTATTTCCTAACCCAAGGGTAGAAAAATACAATGTTCCTATTTTCTCCATGCGTTGTGTTAACTGTGATGGAGTCTGAATGGCTTAGTGTTTTCACTGTGTGCTGTTCTTATCAAACATCTATTATGCTGCGATTACAGCAGTGATTTCCTCTCAGCATTACTGTGAAACTGGATTGGGAAGCGGAACAATACCCCCACTATCTCCATTAGAAATGTATTATTTAAAGATGTCTCGGCCAAGCTTTTAAAAAATTTTATATAGAGTGCCATGGCTCTATATCTCACTGCAGGTGCATGAGACATGAACCCTATGGAGTGGATTGGAGACAGAGGGCCCTTATAGATTTATGTCACATGAACTCTCACCACACACATGCCTGCATGCACACACACCCACTGTTTGTTTGCTGTTGTATTTTTGCTGTTGCCAGTGTATTCTGTCTGTGTTGTTCGTTTTGTCATACATTGTTTATTTTTTTTTATGTATCCCCCGTCCCCACAGGAGGCCGTTTGTCTCTTGCCATCATTGTAAATATGAATTTGTTCTTTGTTGACTTGCCAGCTTTAAAAAATGTTTTTATATATAAAAAATGTAAAGTCTCTCCTGGTTTGACAAGACATACAGAGATTTGGTGAGAGATTGCAGTCCTGTCACGGTTGAGAATGATGTGTGACTATGTGTATAAACAACCATCTCTGGTATAACCCAACTGTTGTCCAAATGATTACGTCACTGTGGCATACCCACAGAGAAATGATGGAGCAATTCTAATCAAGAGTCATGATAGTATTTTTTTTCGGGTGTAGATTTCTCATGTCAAAAATTGGGTTGGAAATACACTTGATCCCTGTTTCACATGCCTCCAGTCTGGTTAAGATGCAGCCTGGGCATGGTGGGTGAGATTTGTTCATGTTTCTCAGCCCTGAGGGGAACTAATAAAAACTTGTGGATCAATAATCTCCCTTATGAGTTTAGGAAGGATTCTGAGAGGAAGGGAGAGGTAGAGAAAAGGAATCAGGGGTTGGTAGAGATAGAATAGAGAGTGATAAGAGAGAAGGGCTAGAGAGAGGACGATGTGCAGTTTCAGTCAGATATCAGCAGTCACGCAACCCATCGGAGCTAAGTTCATGCTATCCATCTTAGCCATGTTATTAAGGCCCTGGGGCAAGATGTCTACTTCAGATTGGAGTTAACAGACAGCGGCCCATTCACAGAGACAGTTTATAGGGCACGGATGCTGTAGCATACTGTAATATCTGCTTTCTGCTTTAGCTATTGGTGTAGAATTGCTATTGCTGTTGTCCCTGACTTGAACTAGTGATACTGACAAATCCTAACTCAGTATCAATGTTTGTAATGATGGGTCGGGTGTAGAAATACGATTGTCTCTAAGAGGAATCAAAGTATATATATGACTCTTTATTTACTAAGATAGTTAAACAGTTAAGGTACAAAATACCTTCATTTCACCTCTATTGGTTTAGTTTTTTAATTACTGTCAAGTCAGTATTACTTGCTGGACAGGGCACTGAGCAGGCACTTACTCTCATGTTTGAAGTTTGGCTGCCTTCTAAATGAAGCTATTGATAGTAGCAAGTCTGAACTCGTTTAAAATACACTTGTGCCAACGTTTTCCGTTTCAGCCCGCTGTGAAAAGAAGATGGAGGCAATTTCAATAATGGGGAGGAGGAGGTTTGAGGAAGTGGAATTCATTGAACCTGTCCACAGTTCAGCCCTCCATTGATTCCATGCCCAGGAAATAGTTGTCTGTGGAAAGAAGCCTGGAAAATGGGCACATATATTCAACCAATCTGTTACTCTGCCAGACACAGAGCACATTTGTATGTTTTTCATCAACCCCATGTAGGACAGGCTCTAAAGTATCTTAACAAATACACTTCAGGTAGTCAAAGAGGGCTGCTTATAGGAGATAATTGCTTTGCATGTCTCTCATGTACTAGACAGACAGGTCTCTTGAACTGTCAAATATATGTTTTATCTCAATCAGATCACCTGCATTGAAAAAATAATTACCTGTACATAAAACAACATTGAGCTACATGAGCTCTAGGCCTAATTCCTGACTGAGTTCATAGGACATAATGTCGTACGTAGTGAGTCCTGGCCCAGGTCCATCTGTAGTGGAGATAGATAGTGGATCTTAGTGTCAGAGGAACAGCGTAGCAGCAGGTTAGGAAAATGGCAGCTGCCTCTGCAGCCCACTGATGCCCATCAGCAAGGAGGAATGCACAGCAGAACAGGTGAGAGAGAGTAGTGCCATTACCCTACACCCATATGACACCTTATGAGCTGCTAAATGTCCTTTTAATCTACTAAATCGCAAGGCCAGATGACAATGACTTTACACTATTAGCACTGTAGCGTATGTAGTCCATATGGAGCTCTAGGGCTGGATTTCAACCAATTGCGGATAGTCGGTTTAAGAAGAGTGTCAGATTTGGTAATGCAGGAATATCACTGTCTACAATGGATAGCATTCCGGGCTCTGATCTCATACATTCTACATACTAAACACTGAATTAAACCTTTAAAATTGTAGGACTAGTATGCCATATCATTTGATATTTAGTACAGTACATCAATGGGTCAAATAATGGAAAACAGATTCCTTTCCCAGTGTTTAATATGACAATGTATTGACAGAATAATTCAGTACATAGTCAATGGAAGAGCTACAGTGCTTTAAGAAAGTATTCACACCACTTGACTTTTTCCACATTTTGTTGTGTTTCAGCCTGGATTTAAAACGGATTAAATTGAGATTTTGTGTCACTGGCCTATACCCCATAATGTCAAAGTGGAATTATGTTTTTAGACATTTTTACAAATTAATAAAAAATGAAAAGCTGAAACATCTGGAGTCACTAAGTATTCAACCCCTTTGTTATGGCAAGCCTAAATAAGTTCAGGAGTAAACGCTTGCTTAACAAGTCACATAATAAGTTGCATGTACTCTGTGCGCAATAATAGTGTTTAACATGATTTTTGAAAGACTACCTCATCTCTGCACCCCACACATACCATTTTCTGTAAGGTGCCTCAGTCGAGCAGTGAATGTCAAACACAGATTCAACCACAAAGACCAGGGAGGTTTTCCAATGCCTTGCAAAGAAGGGCACCTATTGGTAGATAAAAACAAAACAAAAAAAAGCACTTTGGATGGTTGTATCAATACACCCAGTCACTACAAAGATACAGGCGTCCTTCTTAACTCAGTTGCCGGAGAGGAAGGAAGCTGCTCAGGGATTTCGCCATGAGGCCATTGGTGACTTTAAAACAGTCACAGAGTATAATGGCTGTGATAGGAGAAAACTGAGGATGGATCAACAACATTGTAGTTACTTCACAATACTAACCTAAATGACAGAGTGAAAAGAAGGAAGCCTGTCCAGAATAAAAATCAGTGGTGGAAAAAGTAACCAAATGTCATACTAAAAGTATAGATACCTTAATAGAAAGTTATTCAAGTAAAAGTGAAAGTCAGCCAGTAAAATACTACTTGAGTAAAAGTCAAAAAGTATTTGGTTTTAAATATACTTAAGTATCAAAGGTAAATGTAATTGCTAAAAAATACTTAAGTATCAAAAGTAAAAGTAAAAGTATAAATCATTTAAAATTCCTTTAATTTAGCAAAGCAGATGGCACAGTTGTCTTGTTTTTTAAAATTCCGGATAGCCAGGCACACACTCCAAGACTCAGACATTATTTACAAAAGATGCATTTGTGTTTAGTGAGTCTGCCAGACCAGAGGCAGTAGGGATGACCACGTTTTCTCTTGATAAGTGCGTGAATTTTACTATTTTCCTGTCCTGCTAAGCATTAAAAATGTAATGAGTATTTTGGTTGTCAGGGAAAATGTATGAAGTAAAAAGTACAATATTTTCTTTAGGAATGTAGTGAAGTAAAAGTTAAAGTTGTCAAAAATATAAATAGTAAAGTAAAGTACAGATACCCAAAGTACTTTACACCACTGATAAAAACATACCTGTTTGCAATAAGGTACTAAAGTAAAACTGCAAAAAAATTGAATACGAAGTGTTATGTTTGGGGCAAATCCAACACAACACATCACTGAGTACCACTCTTCATATTCATATTTTCAAGCATGGTGGTGGCTGCATCATGTTATGGGTATGCTTATCATCGGCAAGGACTAGGGAGTTGTTTTTAGGACAAAAATAAACAGAATAGAGCTAAGCACAGGTAAAATCCTAGAGGAAAACCTGGATCAGTCTGCTTTCCAACAGACACTTGGAGACAAATTCACCTTTCAACAGGACAGTAACCTAAAACACAAGGCCAAATATACTCTGGAGTTGCTTACCAAGATGACAGTGAATGTTTCTGAGTGACCTAGTTACAGTTTGACTTAAATTGGCTTGAAAATCTATGGCAAGACTTGAAAATGGCTGTCTAGCAATGATCAACAACCAACTTGACAGAGCTTGAAGAATTTGAAAAATATAATAATATTGTACAATCCAGGTGTGCAAAGCTCTTAGAGACTTACCCAGAAAGACTCACAGCTGTAATCGCTGCCAAAGGTGAGTCTAACATGTATTGACTCAGGGGTGTGAATACTTATGTACATTTCATATTTCTGTATTTCATTTTCAATACATTTGCAAAAATTTCTAAAAACATGTTTTCACATTGACATTATGGGGTATTGTGTAGATGGGTGAGAGAGAAAAAATCAATTTAATCAATTTTGAATTCAGGCTGCAGCACAATAAAATGTGGAATAAGTCAAGGGGTATGAATACTCTCTGAAGGCACTTTGTGGCCCTGTGTGAGTCTGATGGGGTTAAAAGTGAGGAGATGAAAGGGTAGAGCAGAGTTGGATGCCCAGGTCTCTCTCTCTCTCTCTCTCCCCCCCTCTTGCTCTCCCTCTTTCTTTTGATCAATTAAAATCTCAAGGGAGCGTGGGCCTGTGAATATCAAGGCATCAGAGGAGATATCTCCTTTAATCTCTCTTACTCCCTCTCTCTCTCTTTCGTTCTCTCTCTGTCTCTCTTTCTCTCTCCCTTCCACCTCCCTCTCTCTCTCTCCACTCGGCAGCACACATGAAAAGGTTAATGAATCGAGAGTGAAGTCTCTCTGCCTGTAGACAGTGTATTGAAGAGCGATAGAGAGTGGATAGGTCATTGTAAAGGCAATGTAAGGAATGGGTTGATAGTCTACTCTACTGTTACAAAATGCCACAACTAATCAATCATCTAATCCATTTTGCCTCTCCATTTAAATCATTGTGTTACGGTGAACATGCTGAATGAATAATTACTTAAAAGAGCTTTCATGATATATCTCCTGCCTGCCGTATGTAGCCTATCTGAAAGTGAAGCAGATGATTTAGAGGCCATATCATCCCTTCTGTTTACTGTAAAGTCTGAGCTATTGCGTATGTGCAATTCACAAAAGGGACAACAGAACAGAGCAGTCCAGAACAATACAAGTGTGACAACAACAGATCAGATGCTTTGAAACATCCAGCTCTTCTATGATTTTGATAGTAAATATTCCATTGATCCAAACGTAAAACACAACCCAACCCTCCAACCCCCCCAAACCCCACAGCCCAGTATGTCGCCCTGTGATATGAATTATTAAATACAGTAGCGTTCACACATTTCATGAATATTCAGACCTTTTTTACTCTCTCACCATCCTTCCCATCCACTGTCATCATCTGTATTCATGTGGCATGGAGGTTGGTGAGGCTGGCATCCATTGACAGGTGGACGTGACTGGCACACTGATACCTTGACTGGCACACTAAGACCACTGTTCTGTCCCGACCCCCGACACTGCTTTACCAGCAGGTGATCACACACAGGGTTTGGACAGGTAAGAGAAGACAGACATATGGATCGAATACCTGAGACAGACAGAGATTGGGGACTGGGGAGAGGGGTATGTAGGAAATAAGAGCAAGAGAGAGTAGCAACCATCAAGTGCAACTTTGATGTGGCAAAAGCTGTTGGAACAAAGCAATAAAGCAGAATTGTAAAAAATGTATAATCAATCATTCTACAGTAAAATGGTCAAAACATCCCTGAGGCAGACTTCACATGTTCATAATCATACACACCTGTCAAGTAAATAAATTCTATGACCCCCTGCCTGATTTATTCTGTTCTATTTTGGTAATTTAGCAGACACTCTTATCCAGAGCGATTAGTGTTAAACGCCTTGCTCAAGGGGACATTGACAGATGTTTCTCTTAGTCAGCTTGGGGTTTCAAACAAGCAACCTTTCAGTTATTAGCCCAACGCTCTTGACCGCTAAGCTACCTGCCCTGGTTCATATAGTTGATTGACTTCGGCTTGCTTTGCGTGCCACAAGTCCATTAAATGTCTCTAAAGCTCAGCACACAGCACAATATTCAACACAGTTCACTGCTTCAATAAATTATGCATCAAATTCAGATCCCTGGGAATTTCAATTGCAGGTGCATCTTGGATGAGTGTTACTTGAATATGGGAGCAAGTCTCCCCCTAGTGTTCAAAACTTTAAACAGTGTGAGAATCAAACAGTAGATTAGATCAAATCAAATCAAATGTTATTTGTCACAAATCCGCCGACTACAACAGGTGTAGACTTTACCTTGAAATGCTTCCTTACAAGCCCTTTCCCAACAATGCAGAGTTAAAAAGTAAGAAAAGATTAGCAAATAAAAAACAAAAGGAAATAGTAACACAGTAAAACATCAATAATGAGAGGCTATATACAAGGAGTACCGGTACCGAGTCAATGTGCAGGGGTACAAGGTAGTTGAGGTAATTGAGGTAATATGTACATGTAGGTAGGGGTCAAAGTGACTAGGCAATCAGGATAGATAATAAACAGAGTAGCAGCAGCGTATGTGAAGAGTGTGAAAGAGTGTCTGTGTGTGTATGTGTGGTGTATATATGCATGTGTGTGAGCGTATGTAGTGTGTGTGTGTGGAACACCTCTGATAGAGTACACACACACACGTCAATTTCATGCATACTAATACATGTTGTCATCAATACTGCTCAGTGCCTTATTTCAACTAAAGTAATTCAGCTATTTGTCTGCTATTACTGAGGCTTTGTCCTCACCTTTTCTCTCCTTGTCTCCAGGGGCTATTTGTACCTGTAAGCTCCCATTGCCTGAGTGTCATCAATCACAGTCCAACTCTGTATGAAGGTCAGGTACACAAGAGACCTACCTCACCTCCATCATACTACAACCCTTGGAGGGACAGTAATAATCGGATCACTCAAGGCCTGCACATAGCCTCTACGTCCATTGAGTGCTAGGAAGAATGTATCATTCATTCAAATAACTTATAAATGTTACACATACTTGACATTCCCATAGATAGAATATGCATTACTGTAAGTGGGATGGGCATGATATCTATAGTTATCATGCCATCTAATGGTACATTTGAGTATGACTGCTGGAACATGTATTTACTCCCATTCCACTCCAATCCAGTAGGTGGCAGGATTGTACAAACCTAATAAACCTCATAAACAGTTGATTAAAACGAACAAAACTATGACACTGCAAGAAGATGTTTCAATGAAAACTTTAATATTCTTCTAAAATGATAAGGTTATTCAGATGTTACAATTGTACACCCCGGCATGCTTTATATGCCTCTTAAATGTCAATTTATTTCCCAAAATAATTTGCGGAACATTTAACAGTTAACAACAATGATTTTGGATTAAAACCTTTTAAATCCTGGTGGAAGATATCTGTGGGAGAGTGTTTTTGGTTTGAGATCAGATTATTTCAGAAAGTCCTTGTAATATCTGTAACATCTTTGTTACTGTAACATTGAAAGACTCAATATGGCACTAACCAATCCCTGTGGAAAAATGGGATTGAGAGAAATCAATGTACACTGAAAAGAAGCTAAAGAAATCTAGAAGTAGTAGTCCCCAGTATGGCCAGCAGCTACTGTCCTCCATGTATGTATGGGCCTTATCAATGCCCTGTAGTACTGGGTATTACTGGGTTACAAGAGGGTAAATGTCAGACCTGGGTCCAATACTTCAAATACTTGAAGTGCAGTTTGCTCTTTTGCTACTATTCTATTGGTTCCATTGTACCAGACAAGCAAAGCACACCTCAATAATTTGACATAGACACAGGTCTGAATCATTATAATTGCAGGTTATCTAACAGGCACACTGCAGAGACTGACTGACTACTGATGTCTCGTCAGTAGACTGAATATACAGCATTCCCACTACGTTCTCCACCTATTCTATTCTCTAAAGGTATTCCTAGGGTTTTCCCTAGGGTTAGGGTTAGGGGCAGGCAGCCTTGATATTCAACCACACTAATGTTCAAATTCCTCTTCACAGACACTCTGAAGGTTGGGAGGCTTAAAGAGACTCTCCTCACAGACCCTCATCACTGTGACCTCACTGTGACATCACGTCAATGACCAATCAAAACACAGGAAATGTTGTCAGAGGCAGCACTATATAACTTTTAGAGAATACAAAATAAACAACAACATTCAAGTAATCCCATGGTCTGAAAAATACAAAGTAGAACCATTAAACATTTCAAACCTTACCCATATACTTAGGTATAAAACAATTAAAATCTTAATAATTCTAATAACATTATAATAATATTAATGCCAGTTTGTGATGCCATTATTATGTAGTAGCAACTTCCAAGGAGGTAAACAAAATGGCATGCACAACAATGTTGAATAATAAAGAAGACAAAATAATACAAAATCATATCCAATATATTCCTAATAATCATAAATAATGGATGTTTGTCTCATAGAGATAGATAGAGGACTCATCTTTGTATCTGTGCCATAATGGTATATGTGACTGCACCGGCATCTCCATTTTAGAGTAGTACATTTTCTTCTCAATTTGTGTTTGAAAAAAAGTGAAAAGCTAGTAATGGTGATTTACCACCACATGCAGTTCTAGAATCCTGAACAAAATCTTGTGTGTAATTTATTGTGGCCACTAGATGGCGGTAATATATCTTAAAGCTATTTACAAACCATTGGCAACCCAATTTGAAGAAGTAGAATAATAATAATAATATGCCATTTAGCAGACGCTTTTATCCAAAGCGACTTACAGTCATGTGTGCATACATTTTTACGTATGGGTGGTCCCAGGGATCGAACCCACTACCCTGGCGTTACAAGCGCCATGCTCTACCAATTGAGCTACAGAGGACAATGCTCTGATCATTGGCTGCGCTCCCAACCCATAGGAATCCAAGTTGACTACATTAAATGGTTGAAAACCTCAATGGCAATTTCCATGCTAAAACGGGTTGTATTCATTTAGATTCCTCTATCTATCTCTATGGTTTATCTCTCTCAGCACGACCAGGCAGGTGAGTGGGGAATGGAGTGAGGCAGAACAACATAAAAACATTTCAATTTCCCAGGTCGACCACATATTCGACCACTGGTAGACGCTGAATAAATAAAACAAGGTCAAGTCCATCTGTCTTGGTTTTCAGAACGGTCATCTTAACACATTACAGCTGTTTTTACAATACCTAACAGTAGTTTTAGTGTTTTAACCATATAAAGTCAACCAAACCAAACCCACCCGTGAGGTGTCCACAATAACAGAAACACAACCACACACACACCCACCAGCACGGTAAGAAATTGCACATTCAACACTCCTTGGTGCCATAAAGGACTGTTAAAACATTAATGTAATGTAAACATAAACAGAGAAATGCACAAATGTCATTCATTCATATTGCATTGAATATGGCTCAGATTTCTTTTTCTATTCTCTCTCAAGCATACCACACACACACACACCCTCTCTCCCGCTGTCTCTCTATCACACAAACACACACATGTACGCACACACAAGTCTAAAAGAACTGAACACACACAAATACACACACACACAGTCTGTAGGTATGTACATGCTGCTCTGGTAGAGCTCTAGGTTGGGTGTGTAACGGGTCCCCAGGGCTGCATGGAGAATCTGTCCGTCTCTCTTTTCGTTGTCTGCCTAGCTGTCTGTCCCCTCATCTCAGTCCCACACTGGCCTCCGGGGGGTTGTGGGGGATTAGAATTGGGTGTCTACAAGCAGTGTTGGTTTGGATAGCAGTAGCGGTATCCTAGTGTAGCAGTGTTGGTGGGATAGCAGAAGCGGTATCCTAGTGTAGCAGTGTTGGTGGGATAGCAGTAGTGGTATCCTAGTGTAGTAGTGTTGGTGGGATAGCAGTAGCGGTATCCTAGTGTAGCAGTGTTGGTGGGATAGCAGTAGAGGTATCCTAGTGTAGTAGTGTTGGTGGGATAGCAGTAGTGGTATCCTAGTGTAGTAGTGTTGGTGGGATAGCAGTAGCGGTATCCTAGTGTAGCAGTGTTGGTGGGATAGCAGTAGCGGTATCCTAGTGTAGCAGTATTGGTGGGATAGCAGTAGTGGTATCCTAGTGTAGCAGTGCTAGTAGTATGGAGGGTGCTGGGTGCTGTCCCTGCCTCACAGTGCTGTGTGTCTTTGGCACACGTCTGAATGATTCACAAAGGCCTTCTGGGAAAATACATAAGTTGAAACTATGTTTAGTATGCGGTTTAACCGTGGTTGAACCGCATTGGTACAGTATGTAAGGCTGCAGGGCCGCACTGAGAGAGGGTCTGTGTGTCTGTGAACCCTCACCTCTGATCCCTGACCCCTGACCCCTAACCCCCTGAACCCTAACCTAGCCCGGACCCTGGCATTCAGTGAACAACAGGCAACTCCATATGTTTACAATCAATCAATAAATTAATAAATTAATAAAACCAATAATAAATAATGATTTCTATGAAATTCTATCCTGTGCAGGATAGGACAGAGTAATGTTGATTATGGAGTCTAAAGCGCGTCAGGCTGCTCCTGTCTGTCGGTCCATCCGTCTGTCCATCCCTCAGTCAATCTATGGAGGTGAAGGGGGCTTAACTCTCTTCTTCATCTCTCCTCCTCGTCTTCCCCTCTCTCCGAGTATAGTATTTTTCCTCTCTCTCTCTCTCTCTCTCTCTCTCTCTCTCTCTCTCTCTCTCTCTCTCTCTCTCTCTCTCTCTCCTCTCTCTCTCTCTCTCTCTCTCTCTCTCTCTCTCTCTCTCTCTCTCTCTCTCTCTCTCTCTCTCTCTCTCTCTCTCTCTCTCTCTCTCTCTCTCTCTCTCTCTCTCTCTCTCTCTCTCTCTCTCTCTCTCTCTCTCTCTCTCTCATACAGCAGTCTCCAGATCTTCGTGAGAGACAGTGGTAGGGTGCTGTTTGCTGGTCAGGTAGGAGGCCAGCTCTTGGTCCCCCGCGTTACGAGCTTGCTCCACTGGCGTCTTACCCTGTGAACACACACAGACACACACACACACACGTGTGGTTACTTACACTCCACTAAACAAACTCTCTCTTATGTGCTCGCTTGCCTTTGTGCGTGCGTGTCTGTATGTGTTTGTGCGGTGCGGTACAAGTGTGTGTGTGTGTACTGTGTGTGTGTGTGTGTGTGTGTGTGTGAGGTTCTAACCTTCAAATTGGTCTTGATGAGGGAAGCTCCGGAGTCCATGAGAAGACGACACACAGCGTGATGCTTCTGAGAGGCTGCTTTGTGCAAGGCAGTGTCTCCTCTGAAAACACACACATGAGCACACACTTCACGCAAGCTACAGGCTGCCTGATCAGTTTGAGGTATAGCAAAGTTACTTTAGGCACAGAAACAAGACATTCTTCAATGTTAGACCTTCAGATAGACAACAAAGCCATCAGACAGTGGGTGACTTACGTTTCTCTGTCAGTTAAATCCAGGAGCACCTTTGACCCTAAAAGAAAGTAAACAGAGCAAACATTTTAGGTTTGCAAAAAAGCTAATTTGACGGATGCAATAAGAAGCAACACACACGCACACACACACACACGGGCACACACTCACCGTGCTCCAGTATGAAGCAGACCACTTCAGTGTGTCCGTGCTGGGAGGCCAGGTGTAGTGCACTACAACCCCTAGAATCCCTCACCAGAAGGCTGGTCCCACGAAAGAAGCTGCCCGACAACTGAAAGAGAACCAGGAAGAACAAAGTTATAATAGAAACATATGTATCAACTTCAGTAGTGCATATTACATCAGGAATGACACTCAGAGGTTTGCTAGGGAGAAGGTAGAGATATCTAACCGTAGTCAGGTCCCCAGAGCAGGCAGCCGTCAACAGTTCTAGAGAACATAGACACCACTATCAGTTAGACAATGTTATAGGGTTACACATGAGTTAACAGGAATCATTCCCACTGTAAGGCAGGGTTTTTATAGATGAACAACTTGGGTTTAGAAATGTTCTTCTTTCAAAAGACGCAAAATATCCCACCTTGTTCCTCAGATGTCAGAGGGCTCCTGTACCAGAGAGACAAATAGATGAGAGGACTGCAACTCTCAACATGAAATAACGTTATAGGTGTGTGTGTGTGTGTGTGTGTGTGTGTGTGTGCATGCATGTGTTTACACATCTGTGTATGTGAGTGTGTGGGTCTCTCTCGCTCTCCCTCTTTCTCTGTCTCTCACCCAGAGTTGGGCTCCACCACCAGGTCAGGCATTCCTGTGGCATGTCCCCCCGCTAGTCCATCGTGGTCCAGGATAAACACCTCTTCCTGGCAGATTTCTGTCACATAGTGCAGGTGCTCCTGGGCCTTGTCTATACGGTAGAAACGGTCCGCAGACGTAGCTGGGGAAAGGAGACTTTGTTTAGAGAGATGATGTGAAAGGAGAGAACAGTTTCATGTCACACAGTCAATGTTTTACAGTCACACTGTTATACCGCGTTACCAAACCTTATTTAGAGACTTTAGAGTCCCACTTTACATAAGGAATAACGTCTGGAGATATGCGTATATACAAGTAGGCTAAAGCTCTGGCTCATTTACATAAATTTTATTCATGTTTTGACCAAGTTTTGACCCTAGGTGAGTGATGTCACTGAGTGAAGTCACTCACAGTCCAGGAAGCTCCAGTTAGGGGACAGTCTGTGGGCGGAGCCTGGTCGCGGTAGACCTCGACACTCATCCTACAGAAAGGGGAGGGAAGGGATGGGCAGTTCAATAATGACTCATTGATAACATAGTCAAACATAATAGATTTAAAGATAGACAGATAGGAACCTGGTAATGCACTTGGTGGCCAGCAGATGGAGCCTGATGAAGATCCTGTTAGAAACAGGAAACCCAGCAGTGTTTCAGAAAATAGAACAACCATCATAGCCAAATCATATTGGTGTGAGTGTGTCTGCCTGTGTGTGCATGTGTGTATGCAAGCGTGTCGCGTGTGCGCACGTGTGTGTGTTCTCACCTCCTGTAGCCTGTCTATGTAGAGTCTACAGGTCTCCAGGTCACAGTCCCCTCTCACCACCACAATCCCCACAGCGATCGCTGCAACACACACACGCACACACACATACATACTTTATTAACGTCTTTCCTAGCTGCAGGACACACATGGACGCTTCATCAAAGACACACACACACACTCACAGATGTCTCGGAGTCGTTCCTTGTCGAACTGTAGTCTGTCGTAGTCCTGCAGACTGATACGGTTGACTCTGAGGCGCAGGCGCTCGGGGACAGCATGGGGGCTGGAGGAACACATACACACGCACGTTGAAATGTCTCAATCAACATTAGGTATTGCTTTATTTTTTTCTGTTCAGTACCGGAACAAATAGGATGTGTGTATTTTTACTTTTTCATTGATTGCGATCTAGCTATGCCAGGATAGAGTACACTGTGCTACATATACTGTAGCCACAACAGTACAGAGCAGGACAGGGTGGACTCACACAGAGACAGACACCAGGAGACAGCACACTAACAGGTTAGAAGGGTTCAGCATGCAGCAGCAACCATATACTTTCGACATTAGACACACTTACTGTATACGGTACACTACACACATAAACATAAAAAAATTACTTAACTCTCTTTTTCTCACTCAGTTTCTCTCCATCTTTCTCTCTCTCAGACACTCTCTCACACACACACACACACACACACATACACACACACACACACACACACACACACACACACACACAGGGTTCAGGTACTTACACAGAGAAGGAGTCAGGGGGAGCAGAAAGGCGGCGCAGGTCTGCTGCACACACTTTCTGAATACTGCAGTCGTACACACACACAACAGGGTAGGGCGAATGAGGGGATAACACCGGCCCGGAGGGGAGTCAGGTAAGTATCAAGGAAAGAGAGAGGGACAGAGGAGTAGACATGAAGGTGAGAATAGAGGGAAGATAGACAATATGAAAAGGAGAGGAGGGGATGAAGACATGGCAGACAGTAGTATTGCAGAACACTGAGACAACAACACAGCTTTAGTTACTGTAGATGAGTAGAACCACACTGAGTAAAGAACAACACACACAGTGGCAGCTAGATACACACACAGGTATTAGTGCTGTTGGGACGATCTGGTAACAGGTGGTAGTAAGCGGAACAGATGGTTAGAGGAGAAACTAACAGTGTGAAGGGATTATAATGAGAGACATCCCTGAATAAAACCAAGAAACGGAACTGTGGGTGTGTACAGCAGCAGTGGGTTTACACCTTGAGAGATGTTACACTAAGGCAGCGCCTAGTTTGACCCTGTTTCTCCTTGGTGTATGCTTCTTTCCAATAGAATGCATGCACGGCATCAAAACTAGCACTGGTTATCTTTCTTGTAATCGGTGTAAACGTACACTCATAGTGTCCATTCTGTGTGCCCTGGGAGCTATGTGACTCACTCACTAGAGCAGGACTCTGAGGTCTTTACCCTTCTGTACGCCGCTGGCTTAGTTCCACAGGAAGAGGGAGTGTGTGTGATTCACTGAGTCAGCTCGGGGATTCGAACCAGCGACCGTTCGGTTACTGGTCTTCACCGCTAGGCTACCTGCTGCCATTCTAGTTAGAGAGGATATGTTTGATTCACTCGTTGAGTGAGGGCAGTGAGGTTTTGATCCCTAGTTCTATGTTGGCCTGTGTGTGTGTGTGTGTGTGTGTGACTCACTCATTGAGCAGGGGTACTGAGGTGCGTCTCTTGTTCTTCTGTACCATGTTGGCCTGGTTGCGTAGGGAGATCAGGAGGGTTGAGGGGGCCAAGCGACACGGCTCTCCATCCACCTACACACACACACACACACACACACACACATACTGCTTATCAAAAACACAGTCTGACTGGCGGTTGTATTCCTGTAGTCTAGGACTGTGTTGTATTTCTGTAGCATGGGCCTGTGTTGTATTTCTGTAGCATGGGCCTGTGTTGTATCTCTGTAGCATGGGCCTGTGTTGTATCTCTGTAGCATGGGCCTGTGTTGTATCTCTGTAGCATGGGCCTGTGTTGTATCTCTGTAGCATGGGCCTGTGTTGTATCTCTGTAGCATGGGCCTGTGTTGTATCTCTGTAGCATGGGCCTGTGTTGTATCCCTGTATAGTGTGGGTCTGTGTTATACACTCACAGGCCAGTTTATTAGGTACACCCATCTAGTTCCGGGTCGGACCCCCCTTTGCCTCCAGAACAGCCTGAATTCTTTGCGGCATTCTACAACGTGTCGGAAATGTTCGACAGGGATGTTGGTCCATGGTAACGCGGTGGCATCATGCTCTATTGGGTTGAGTTCTGGGGACTGCGCAGGCCACTCAAGTAAACTGAACTCGCAGTCATGTTCCAGGCAATGTTTTTCCACTCCTCAATTGTCCAGTGTTGGTGATCGCGTGCCCACTGGAGCCGTTTCTTCTTTTTAGCTGATAGGAGTGGAACCCTATGTGGTCGTCTGCTGCAATAGCCCATCTGTGACACTGATGTTGTGCGTTCCGAGATGCCGTTCTGCACACACGTTCTGCACTGTTATTTGTCTGTTTGTGGCCGGCCTGTTAGCTTGCACGATTTTTGCCATTCTCCTTCGACTTCTCTCATTAACAAGCTGTTTTCGCCATCAGGGCTGCCGCTGACTGGATGTTTATTGTTTGTCGCACCATTCTCTGTAATCCCTAGACACTGTCGTGCGTGAAATGCCCAGGAGGGCGGTCGTTTCTGACATACTGGATCTGCCGTGTCTGGTACCGACAATCATACCACGCTCAAAGTCACTTAGGTCACTAGTTTTGCCCATTCTAACGTTCAATCGAACAGTAACTGAACACCTCAAAGCCTGTCTGCCTGCTTTATATAGCAAGCCACGGCCACGTGACTCTCTGTCTGTAGGAGCGATCCATTTTCTGAAACGGTTGGTGTACATAATAAACTGACCAGTGAGTGTATATCTGTAGCATGCACTGTAAACCCCAATGTGCTGTCATTACTCAAAACATTTGAAGAAACCCGTTGCACTTAAAATATCTGAATAGTTACTTAAAGTGATTTTATGGTCATTACTCAAACCGATAGAGCCACTGCAACCCAAGGGGGTCCAGATTTGAGTTGTATCAGCTTGAAAAAAAGATCACTAAGCCACGCCACCAATATAATTTCCCAGAGTGCCTTGCCTTTTCGAGTGAATTGTAGAGTTAACACCCATGACTGTATTTGTTAGTGACAGAGACATGGTTGTTGAATTTGTTAATTTTCAGTCCTGTGGCCTTCACCAAGTGAGTTCCTAGGTGAATGTTACCATTATAATTAAACTCTTTATGACAATACATCACATAAGGCCTGTCACGGTTTCGGCCGAGGCTGCTCCTCCTCCTTGTTCGGGCAGGCTTCGGCGGTCGTCGTCCCCGGAGTACTAGCTGCCACCGTTGTATGTTTTCGATGTTTGTTTGGTTTTGTCTTATTATTTGTCCTATAAGTTCTCGTTGTTTGAGTCTTGTGTTGTGTGTAATTGTTCACCCGTCAGAAGGTGCAGTGTTTGTTTCCTCCATTGTTTGGAGAGAGTTTTCCACACTTGTGTGCGCGCTATTTTTGGTGCTAGTGTTTTTACGCAGTGTGTGCGTAATTTCTTTTTGACTCCGGCTCTTGTTGTGGCCCGTTTGTTTTTTCGTGACTAAAGCCTGTTGGACGAAGCCTCTGTGTCCTGCGCCTGATTCCTGCACCACATCCACATTCCACACTGACAAGGCCTTATTTTGTGGCCTAGCTTTACCCTAATACAGCGGCCTGAAACTCATGGTTTCCAGGCCACATCAGGCCCGCAAATAGGGTTGGAAAGTTCCAGTAATTTTTACAAAATGGTGAAAAATTGGTTGAAGTATTTCCAGGAATCTTCCAACCAGAACTTCCCGGAAAACCTGGAAAATGTACCAGAATTTTGCAACCCTACCTGCAAACCACATTATGCTGGCTTGCAAAATTATGTGTAATTCCTATTGGAATCCAGCCAGAGTTAGGATATCCAACAGTTTTATTCACCCGCAACCTGCTTTCATAATGACTGCAAGGGTTCAGAACAGTGTGAGGAGACTACCTAAGCCATTTAAACTGGAACAACCATTTCAGTAACGGGTGCAAAAAATCTATGTTATTTATCTTTGTGTAGCATAAGATGAATCAATCAATCACTCAATGTACATGCAAAAACACAGATATTAAAAATAATTTCAAAAAAATCGACCTGCAGTAGAGCATGCTGGGGGAAAAAGTTTTTTTGTTATCATAACTTACATAAATTGAGTTGATGTGACTTCTCATTTAGATTTGAGTTAGTACCGCACAAATATTTTAGGTAATAATGAGTTTTCATTTACTTTGAGTTCAACTTACTAGAAGTATTTGAGTTAAAAATGCCTTGGTTTTACAGTGTGGGCCTGTGTTCTATCTCTGTAGTCTAGGACTGTGTTGTATTTATTTATACATTAGATGACTTCCAGGGGGCACTGTTTTGAAGTCACCGCGCCTCCTTCTTGGCACTCCCCCACCGGTGTAAAAAATAATTCATAAGCTATAGAAATGCATTTATTAATGTCTACATTTGTTTTTGCTACATTTATTATATTACAGACACCTTAATGCATACTTTTAAATGATATTATGTGAGCTAAAACATAAAAATTAAAAATTAAAAAATATATAAAAACATTTTCCTTAAAGTATAATTTATAGAAAGTTGTAATGTTACTGTCCCCAATACAACAACAAAAACACTTAAATACATCACATTTTCTAAATTTTCTAATTACATGTACTTAATTTTCTAATTACATGAATTCCATTCATTCCTATGGAGGACTGCTCGTTCTGGGGAGTGCCAATTTGGCCGACCGGTGGCTTCAAACCCTCTCACTGGCCAATACATAGTATCAGCAATCCAGGGTCTATATACATAATTGGTTGTATTGCTAGTGTGGGCCTGTGTTATATATCTTTAGTATGGGCCTGTGTTGTATCCATTTAGTGTTGGCCTGTGTGATATCTCACCTGTACAGCGATGGTCTTAAAGGTGGTCAGAGTCACCTCTCTACACTGGTGCAGCCTCTCACCATGACCTCCTACCTGCAGTGCCGCCTAGGGGACAGGAAGAGGAATTACACTATTTTGTTTAGAGTCACAAACACTCTCTCACGCACACACACACACACACACACACACGCACTCACACACACACACACACACTCACAAACAAACACTCTCTCTCTCTCTCACACACAGACACACACAGACATACACACACACACACATACACTCACAAACAAACACTCTCTCGCTCTCTCACACACAGACACACACACACACAAACACACACACACACTCACAAACACACACTCACAAGGGAGGACATGGTGAAGCCGATGACTTCGATACAGCCGTCGTCATGGCGCTGAGGCTCAAAGTCCCGGTGGTCTCCTGTGTTCCCCCACGGCATGGTGCCTGCACAGTACCTACACACACACACACACACACACACACACACACACACACACACACACACACACACACACACACACACACACACACACACACACAGAGACACACATACACACAAACACACACACTTTTTAAAACACACATAATCCTCAAACACTACATCACAAAAACACACAGTATGGTGCATGCATAATACTATCGGTAGGTTATGGACAGACAACAGATCTATCAACACCGTCAGATAGACAAAGGTGACCTGGGATGGGGGATTGGGTGAATAGCTACCTGGGAATGTTTAAGAAGACGATGCACTGGAACTTCTGTTCCTGGATCTTAGGAGTGAGATCTGTCCCGTCACACTGGTACAGAGAAAAATAAGTTAATGGAGTACAGTCAATTAATGTAGAGCGATTCCAGTTCCTGACCCAGGGACCAGTCCAGTGGCAGGTTTATTATCAGGCTGTCAGGGCCTTCTAATCCAAACTGTCAGCCTGTGACACTGTGTGTGTGTGTGTGTGTGCGTGTGTGTGTGACACTCACCACCACTCTGACGTGTTTAGACAAATCCCTGGAGCTCCTCTGGAGGAAGTCAGAGAATGCAGCCTGAGAGGAAGCAGAGACAACTCATTACATTCTATATACACCTTTCTCCCTCTCTCTCTACACCTCTCCCTCTCTCTCTATTCCCTCCCTCCAAATCCCTCCACATCCCTCTCCTCAGCCCTTTCCCTCCTCGCCCCATTTAGTAATGTGGTGTTAAGTCTGTCAGGTACTCACCCCTGCATAGAACATCTTGTTGCGGAAGCGGCTGTTGAATTTCTCAGGGTTGGCTTCTGCAGGGAGGAGGAGAGATACAACAGTTACAGTCTGTGTCCTACTGTAGTCAGACAGCTAAAGGAATAATGCTTATAGTCCTGAGAGACAGTACTGCTCACCTCTGGATTCGTGGAACTCCAGTGTAACGTGGGCATCGAAGCCCAGGCTGAAGTAGTTGTTGAACACATTCAGTGGGAGCTGGAGACATACAGAGAGATGTAGAGAGTGAAAAAGAGGGGAGCACACACAAAAGAGGTACAAAAAGGTTGAACTATGCTTTCACTCCCCGTCCCCATCTCTCACCCCTTCCTTGACCATTCATCCCTCCCCCCTTGACCCCCAACCCCAGACTGACCTTCTGTGTGCCCTCCTCCGGCTGGGCGGGGCTTCTCTCCACCTGAAGGTTCCATCTGTCTAGCTGCACTACAGAGCCGTCCTCCACCTGACACAGTACCTTGGACACCGGCTCGTCTGTATAACCCTACACAGTGAGAGACAGGTTATAACCCTACAGAGACAGAGACAGAGACAGAGAGACAGAGACAGAGACAGAGAGACAGAGAGACAGAGAGACAGAGAGACAGAGACACAGAGACACAGAGACACAGAGACACACAGAGAGAGAGAGAGAGAAAATACTACACAGAGAGATAGAAAAGGTTATAATCCTACACAGAGAGAGAAAAGGTTATAACCCTACACAGAGAGAGAGAGACAGGTTCCTTCAGGTAAACTGATCTCATTGATATGCCTTTAAACTGAAGCTTGAGACAAAGGGAATGGGAATAGGACAATAATAACATTTCAAGTGTTAGAAAGAGAATGAGAGTGACATATCCAGGACACTGAGGTCAGACTGTTTACCGCCTACACAGTCAGACGGGCGGACACACACATGCACATATGCACACACACACACACACACACACACACACACACACACACACACACACACACACACACACGCACACACAAACAGTGACAGAGTAATGAAGGGCTTTTAAGCAAATAAGAACCTATTATGTCTGTCTCTCTGTCACAGTAATAACCATTATAGCCCTAACACAGCTGAGGCATCACATACAGTATTCAATAGCCATGTACATTAACACACAATAAAACCCTAACAAATCTGCTGCAGTGGATTCTTCTCTTATTATTAATAAGCAAATGTTCAAATCAAATTGTATTTCTCACATACTTGGTAAACAACAGGTGTAGACTAACAGTAGAATGCTTACTTACAGGTCATTTTCCAACAATGCAGAGTTAAGATAAATATAAAAATGATAAAATAAAAATATAAATAGTGACACGAGGAATAAATACAGAGTGAATAACGAATAACAATGATGAGTACAAATAGCATGGCTATATACAGGGAGTACTGAGTCAATGTGCAGGGGTACGAGGTAATTGAGGTAGCTACAGTATGTACAGTTGAAGTCTGAAGTTTACATACACTTAGGTTGGAGTCATTAAAACTCGTTTTTCAACCATTCCACAAAGTTCTTGTTAACAAACTATAGTTTTGGCAAGTCGTTTAGGACATCTACTTTGTTCATGACACAAGTAATTTTTGTAACAATTGTTTACAGACAGATTATTTCACTTACAATTCACTGTATCACAATTCCAGTGGGTCAGAAGTTTAAATACACTAAGTTGACTGTGCCTTTAAACAGCTTGGAAAATTCCAGAAAATGATGTCATGGCTTTAGAAGCTTCTGAAAGGCTAATTGACATCATTTGAGTCAATTGGAGGTGTACCTGTGGATGTATTTCAAGGCCTACCTTCAAACTCAGTGCCTCTTTGCTTAACATCATGGGAAAATCAAAAAAAATCAGCCAAGACCTCAGAAAAAAAATTGTAGGCCTCCACAGGTCTAGTTCATCCTCGGGAGCAATTTCCAAACGCCTGAAGGTACCACGTTCATCTATACAAACAATAGTACGCAAGTATAAACACCATGGGACCACGCAGCCGTCATTCCGCTCAGGAAGGAGACACGTTCTGTCTCCTAGAGAGGAACGTACTTTGGTGCGAAAAATGCAAATCAATCCCAGAACAACAGCAAAGTACCTTGTGAAGATGCTGGAGGAAACAGCTACAAAAGTATCTATATCCACAGTAAAACCAGTCCTATATCGACGTAACCTGAAAGGCTGCTCATCAAGGAAGAAGCCACTGCTCCAAAACCGCCATAAAAAAGCCAGACTACAGTTTGCAACTGCACATGGGGACAAAGATCATACTTTTTGGAGAAATGTCCTCTGGTCTAATGAAACAAAAATATATCTGTTTGCCATAATGACCATTGTTATGTTTGGAGGAAAAAGGGGGACGCTTGCAAGCTGAAGAACACCATCCCAACCGTGAAGCACGGGGGTGGCAGCATCATGCTGTGGGGGTGCTTTGCTGCAGGAGGGACTGGTGCGCTTCACAAAATAGATGGTATCATGAGGAAGTTAAAGCTTAGTGGCAAATGGGTCTTCCAAATGGACAATGACCCCAAGCATACTTCCAAAGTTGTAGCAAAATGGCTTAAGGACAACAAAGTAAAGGTATTGGAGTGGCCATCACAAAGCCCTGACCTCAATCCTATAGAAAATGTGTGGGCATAACTGAAAAAGCGTGTGCGAGCAAGGAGGCCTACAAACCTGACTCAGTTACACCAGCTCTGTCAGGAGGAATGGGCCAAAATTCACCCAACTTATTGTGGGAAGCTTCTGGAAGGCTACCCGAAACGTTTGACCCAAGTTAAACAATTTAAAGGCAATGCTACCAAATACTAATTGAGTGTATGTAAACTTCTGACCCTCTGGGAATGTGATGAAAGAAATAAAAGCTTAAATAAATAATTCTCTCTACTATTATTCTGACATTTTACATTCTTAAAATAAAGTGGTGATCCTAACTGACCTAAAACAGGGAATTTTTACTAGGATTAAATGTCAGGAATTGTGAAAAACTGAGTTTAAATGTATTTGGCTAAGGTGTACGTAAACTTCCGACTTCAACTGTATATATAGGTAGGGGAAAAGCAACTAGGCAATGGGATAGATAATATACTGAGCTGTAGCAGCAGCGTATGTGGTGAGTGTGAAAATGTGTATGTATGTATGAATGTGTATGTGCACGTGAGAGTGTGTGTGTGTGTGTGTGTGAGTGTGGCGTCAGTGTGCATGTGTTATGTGTGTGTGTGGGCGTACACTACCGGTCAAAAGTTTTAGAACACCTACTCATTCAAGGTTATTTTTATTTTTATTTTTTTTACTATTTTCTACATTGTAGAATAATAGTGAAGACATCAAAACTATGAAATAACACATATGGAATCATGTAGTAACCCCAAAAAGTGTTAAACAAATCAAAATATATTTTATATTTGAGATTCTTCAAATAGCCACCCTTTGCGTTGATGATAGCTTTGCACACTTTTGGGATTCTCTCAACCAGCTTCACCTGGAATGCTTTTCCAACAGTCTTGAAGGAGTTCCCACATATGCTGAGCACTTGTTGGCTGCTTTTCCTTCACTCTGCAGTCCGACTCATCCCACACCATCTCAATTTGGTTGAGGTCGGGGGATTGTGGAGGCCAGGTCATCTGATGCAGCACTCCATCACTCTCCTCCTTGGTAAAATAGCCCTTACACAGACTGGAGGTGTGTTGGGTCATTGTCCTGTTGAAAAACAAATTATAGTCCCAGTAAGCCCAAACCAGATGGGATGATGTATTGCTGCAGAATGCTGTGGTAGCCATGCTGGTTAAGTGTGCCTTGAATTCACCAGCAACACCTCCTCCTCCTCCTCTATGCTTTACGGTGGGAAATACACATGCGGAGATCATCCGTACACCCACACCGCGTCTCACAAAGACACGGCGGTTGGGACCGAAAATCTCCAATTTGGACTCCAGACCAAAGGACACATTTCCACCGGTCTAATGTCCATTGCTCGTGTTTCTTGGCCCAAGCAAGTCTCTTCTTATTATTGGTGTCCTTTAGTAGTGGTTTCTTTGCAGCAATTTGACCATGAAGGCCTGATTCACACAGTCTCCTCTGAACAGTTGATGTTGATGTGTCTGTTACTTGAACTCTGTTATTAAACATTTATTTGGGCTGCAATTTCTGAGGCTGGTAACTCTAATGAACTTTTCCTCTGCAGCAGAGGTAACTCTAGGTCTTCCATTCCTGTGGCAGTCCTCATGAGAGCCAGTTTCATCATAGCGCTTAATGGTTTTTGCGACTGCACTTGAAGAAACTTTCAAAGTTCTTGAAATTTTCCAGAGTAACTGACCTTCATGTCTTAAAGTAATGATGGACTGTCGTTTCTCTTTGCTTATTTGAGCTTTTCTGCCATAATATGGACTTGGTCTTTTACCAAATAGGGCTATCTTCTGTATACCACCCCTACCTTGTCACAACACAACTGATTGTCTCAAACACATTAAGAAGGAAAGAAATTCCACAAATTAACTTTTAAGAAGGCACACCTGTTAATTCAAATGCATTCCAAGGGACTACCTCATGAAGCTGGTTGAGAGAATGCCGAGAGTGTGCAAAGCTGTCATCAAGGCAAAGGTTGGCTATTTGAAGAATCTCAAAATATAAAATATATTTTGATTTGTTTAACACTTTTTTTGGCTACTACATGATTCCATATGTGTTATTTCATCGTTTTGATGCCTTCACTATTATTCTACAATGTAGAAAATAGTAATAATAAATAAAAACCCTTGAATGAGTAGGTGTTCTAAAACTTTTGACCGGTAGTGTATGCAGTGTTTATGTGTGTGTAAGTATGTGTGATTGTGTGGGTAGAGTCCAGTGTGTGTGCATAGAGTCCGTGCAAGAGAGTTAGTTAAAAAAGGGTCCGGGTAGCCATTTAATTACCTATTTAGCAGTCTTGTTCAGCAGTCTTATGGCTTGGGGGTAGAAGCTGTTCAGGGTCCTGTTGGTTCCAGACTTGATGAACTACTACCAAATGCTGTGTGATAGCAGAGAGAACAGTGTATGGCTTTGGTGGCTGGAGTCTTTGACAATTGTTTGGGCCTTCCTCTGACACCACCTGGTATAGAGGTCCAGGCCCCACTGAGCTCGGCCTCAGTGATGTACTGGGCCGTCCTCACCACCCTCTGTAGCGCCTTGCGGTTGGGTGCCTTGCAGTTGCCATACCAAGCGGTGATGCAGCCAGTCAAGATGCTCTCAATGGTGCAGCTGTAGAACTTTTAGAGGATCTGAGGTCCCATACCAAATCTTTTAAGCCTCCTGAGAGGGAAGAGGCATTGTCATGCCCTCTTCACGACTGTGCGGGTGTGTGTGGACCATGTTTATTCCTTATTGAATTACAGCCCCCTCGATGTGGATGGGGGCGTGCTCGCCCCTCCGTTTCCTGTAGTCCACGATCAGCTCCTTTGTCTTGCTGACATTGATTGAGATGTTGTTGTCCTGGCACCACACTGCCAAGCCTCTGACCTCCTCCCTATAGGCTGCCTCATCGTCTTCGGTGATCAGTCCTAGCACAATCGTGTCGTCAGCAAATTTGATGATGGTGTTGGAGTCGTGCATGGCCACGCAGTCGTGGGTGAACAGGGAGTACAGGAGGGGACTTAGCACACACCCCTGAGGGGCCCCCGTGTTGATGGTCAGTGTTGTTGCCTACCCTCATCGCCTGGGGGTGGCCTGTCCAGGTGGGAGAGGGCAGTGTGGAGTGCAATAGAGACTACGTCATCTGTGGATATGTTGGGTTGGTATGTGAATTGGAGTGGGTCCGGGGTGTCTGGGATGATGGTGTTGATGTGAGCCATGACCAGCCTTTCAAAGCATTTCATGGCTATAGATGTGAGTGCTATGGGGAGATAGTCATTAAGGCAGGTTACATTGGTGTTCTTGGGCACAGGGACTATGGTGGTCTGCTTGAAACAAGTTGGTATTACAGACTGTGTCAGGAAAATTTTGGAAATGTCAGTGAAGACACTTGCCAGCTGGTCAGCACCTGCTCTGAGTACGCGTCCTGGTATTCCGTCTGGCCCCGTGGCCTTGCGAATGTTTACCTGTTTAAAGGTCTTACTCACATCGACTACAGAGAATGAGATCACACAGTCGTCCAGAACAGCTGGTGCTCTCATGCATGGTTCAGTGTTGCTTGCCTCGAAGCGAGCATAGAAGGCATTTAGCTCGTTTGGTAGGCTAGTGTCCCTGGGCAGCTCGTGGCTGGGTTTCCCTTTGTAATCCATGATCGTTGACAAGCCCTGCCACATCCGTTGAGCGTCAGAGCTGGTGTAGTAGGATTCGATCTTAGTCCTATATTGATGCTTTGCCTATTTGATGGCTCGTCGGAGGTCATAGCGGGATTTCTTGTAAGTGTCCGGATTAGTGTCCCAGTGCTTGAAAGCGGCAGCTCTAGACTTTAGACGTCCTCTATGCACTTATTTATTCTGAAGAGAGACAGACAAACAATCTCTCCCTCATACTCTCTCTCTCTCGCTCGTCTCTTTCCTTTTCTCTTCTCCTCTAAGCATCTGAATGTGATTTCCATGCAGATTTGATGTTGTTGTCTGTAATGAATTATAATCACTGCTAATAATCCTTCATATACACATCCCTCCTCTACTCCCCAAGAGCCTGGATGTGTTTCCTCTCTCTCTCTCTCTCTCTCTCTCTCTCTCTCTCTCTCTCTCTCTCTCTCTCTCTCTCTCTCTCTCTCTCTCTCTCTCTCTCTCTCTCTCTCTCTCTCTCTCTCTCTCTCTCTCTCTCTCTCTCTCTCTCTCTCTCTCTCTCTCTCTCTCTCTCTCTCTCTCTCTCTCGCTCTCTCTCTCGCTCTCTCTCTCTCGCTCTCTCTCTCTCTCTCTGTGGGGTTCAGAGAGAACTCATTTATATTTAGGCAACGCTCATTAGAGCTACTGCTAATTAGCCTTAGCGCACACATACCCACACACACACATACACGCACATACATCTCTGCACTGACTCAGGCAATTTGTGTCAGAGAAGGTAGCACTCTCACCAACAGGATACACACATACACAAACACGTACGGACACACACACACACACTAAGAGAGAGAGAGATGTCTCTGCACTGACTCAGGCAACAAAGGTTGTTTCACATCACATACACACACACTTAGCTTTTGTGTCAGCGAACGTGCTGATGACAGCAGCACTCTCACCAACAGGACAAACACACATACACACACACGCACACACACAGTGGCGCTGTGGCAGGTGCAGGAGAAAAAGAGAGAACAGGCTGTATGCTGATAAAACAGAGCAGACAGACAGAGTAGCAGCTATGAAAGGACAATCTAAAAGGACACAGACTCAAAGAGAACAGGACAATACCTGCAATAAACCACACTAATTACTGCTGCAATACAGCAGTTCTTTCAGTAAGGGTAGATAAGACAGAGTCTACTGTGTTGACTGTGCTATAGTTAGTAAGATGACTATATAGGGTCAGAGTCAGACAGAGGGCAATATATACAGTACAAACATCATGAGACACACACATGCATAGAGGGCACAAGGGCATGTGCCCCCTCTGCTTTACAATTTTTCAAATGTTAAATTAATTAACTTCATTTTTAAGCCCATGTTTTATCCAAATTATTTATAAAAAGATCTGTCAGCGGTATTTTGCGGAGGGGGCACACCGACTGGGCCAGGCAAAGAGTACCCCGCCCCCCACCCTATTCTCCCTAGTAAGTGGTTGCTTCCAGGGTGCACCACGGAGCAAAGATATGCTAGGCAGGACGCTAGATACTCTAGTGTGTGCAGACAGTATAGTCATTGGAGGAGGAGAAAGAGTGTAGAGTCACACAGACAGCGTTTGATTTGAGCTGCTGGTGATGAGCAGGACTCACAGGAGGTATGTTTGTAAATGAATGATCAAGCTATGTAGCCTATTGATTCCTTCTTGATTAATAAATACAATTAAATTGTTTTGTTCTTTCTCTGTTATACTAGCCACCTAGCAATGTTATGAAGTTGGCTTAAGCTAGCCAGCTAGATACAGTGGGGAAAAAAAGTATTTAGTCAGCCACCAATTGTGCAAGTTCTCCCACTTAAAAAGATGAGAGAGGCCTGTAATTTTCATCATATGTACACGTCAACTATGACACACAAATTGAGAATTTTTTTCTCCAGAAAATCACATTGTAGGATTTTTAATGAATTTATTTGCAAATTATGGTGGAAAATAAGTATTTGGTCACCTACAAACAAGCAAGATTTCTGGCTCTCACAGACCTGTAACTTCTTCTTTAAGAGGCTCCTCTGTCCTCCACTCGTTACCTGTATTAATGTCACCTGTTTGAACTTGTTATCAGTATAAAAGACACCTGTCCACAACCTCAAACAGTCACACTCCAAACTACACTATGGCCAAGACCAAAGAGCTGTCAAAGGACACCAGAAACAAAATTGTAGACCTGCACCAGGCTGGGAAGACTGAATCTGCAATAGGTAAGCAGCTTGGTTTGAAGAAATCAACTTCGGGAGCAATTATTAGGAAATGGAAGACATACAAGACCACTGATAATCTCCCTCGATCTGGGGCTCCACGCAAGATCTCACCCCGTGGGGTCAAAATGATCACAAGAACGGTGAGCAAAAATCCCAGAACCACACGGGGGGACCTAGTGAATGACCTGCAGAGAGCTGGGACCAAAGTAACAAAGCCTACCATCAGTAACACACTACGCCGCCAGGGACTCAAATCCTGCAGTTCCAGACGTGTCCCCCTGCTTAAGCCAGTACATGTCCAGGCCCGTCTGAAGTTTGCTAGAGTGCATTTGGATGATCCAGAAGAGGATTGGGAGAATGTCATATGGTCAGATGAAACCAAAATATAACTTTTTGGTAAAAACTCAACTCGTCGTGTTTGGAGGACAAAGAATGCTGAGTTGCATCCAAAGAACACCATACCTACTGTGAAGCATGGGGGTGGAAACATCATGCTTTGGGGGCTGTTTTTCTGCAAAGGGACCAGGACGACTGATCCGTTTAAAGGAAAGAATGAATGGGGCCATGTATCGTGAGATTTTGAGTGAAAACCTCCTTCCATCAGCAAGGGCATTGAAGATGAAACGTGGCTGGGTCTTTCCAGCATGACAATGATCCCAAACACACCGCCCGGGCAACGAAGGAGTGGCTTCGTAAGAAGCATTTCAAGGTCCTGGAGTGGCCTAGCCAGTCTCCAGATCTCAACCCCATAGAAAATCTTTGGAGGGAGTTGAAAGTCTGTGTTGCCCAGCGACAGCCCCAAAACATCACTGCTCTAGAGGAGATCTGCATGGAGGAATGGGCCAAAATACCAGCAACAGTGTGTGAAAACCTTGTGAAGACTTACAGAAAACGTTTGACCTGTGTCATTGCCAACAAAGGGTATATAACAAATTATTGAGAAACTTTTGTTATTTACCAAATACTTATTTTCCACCATAATTTGCAAATAAATTCATAAAAAATCCTACAATGTGATTTTCTGTATATTTTTTTCTCATTTTGTCTGTCATAGTTGACGTGTACCTATGATGAAAATTACAGGCCTCTCTCATCTTTTTAAGTGGGAGAACTTGCAGAATTGGTGGCTGACTAAATACTTTTTTCCCCCACTGTAGGTTCCCAATCTCCCAACCTCATTACTAGCTACCAAGGCATTTCAGGCTATCAATCAAGTTAGAGTAACTATCTTAGCTGGCATGCCTGCTGGCAAGGTTGCTAGACTTGAGAAAATACTAAAATGTACCAGTGTGACACTATATACCAGTGTGACAGTTGTACTAAACTCCTAAGGCAAAAATGTTCTTAAAGAATCAATGTGCATCATTAATTAAAATGACATTTGAACAGGTAAAGAGGTATGATTAGATAACCTATGCAGAAAAATATACATACTGAATTTTTTACATAGATTTAGGTATAATGATTATGGCTCTAGATTGCAGGGAAAATGTGTTTCAGGTGTTTTAAAAGTAAAAAATTAACTTACTTCCAGAGGGGGGCCAGCCCCTCTACAGTCCACCCCCCCTCCATCCTCACGTACTTCGTGCCCCCTCTAAAATAATGGGTGGATGACACCCCTGTGCGGGCACACACCAGCGCACACATGCCGCAAACAAACACACACGCACATCCACACACAAAGGGCAGCTTACCCCTCCCCAGTTGAGGGTCCTGGCGAGGTCATTTCCTGTCCCCAGAGGAAGTACAGCTACAGGCGGATGTGGGGTCATTCCTAACTCATCCAGAGCAGACAGGATCCACCCCACCTAAGACGAGCGAGCGAGCGAGAGAGAGAGAGAGAGAGAGAGAGCGAGAGAGAGAGAGTGAGAGAGCAGGGGGCGCTGTTAATGAAGTTCATTAATGCTGTGAATAATGTACAGGGGCCTGGGACATGTTAACTATGTCTGTGTGTGTTGTCACCAGGTGGAGCTGTGTTCACACACAGTAACACATATTGCACTGTCTATCATCTAGCACCCTCAAACTCAACTCTGGACCTCGAAGCCAGTTCCATTGCTTTTTTTTCATTGTTCCCCTCTAATCAGGGACTGATTTAGACCTGGGACACGAGGTGTGTCCAATTAATTATCAGGTAGAACAGAAAACCAACAGGTTCCAGACCTCGTAGGGTAAGAGTTGAAAACCCCTGACAGTAGCACTGCAAACATACAGAGCCATTGCTACAGACAGACAGGCAGGCAGGCAGACTCAGACTAACATTAGTAATAGCAGTTGTATTGCAGTAAAACAGTAATAACATGTTCATTCTCTCACCGTCCCGTCTCCTCCACAGGCCAGGATACGCAGGTTTGGCACTTTCCTGTACAACTCCAACCTGGGAGACAGGACGTACAGAGGTTAGGGTGTAGGAAATAGTGTATAGGGTGTAGTGTGTGGTATATAGGGTGTAGCATGCAGGGTGTAGTACTCACGCCTCTCTGAGTCCTCCCTGGGAGAGATCAAACACCTGGCGAGGGTTCAGGATCCACATAAACATCTGTAACACTTTAGTACCCTGAGACCCAGAGAGAGAGATGGAGGTTAGGGTCAGGGGTGAGGGATGAATGTAGCTAGGGGTTTGTGGGCCAGTAGTTAGGGTTATAGGTCAGGAATCATAGGTTAACTTACCTGGTTGCCTCCGCTCTTGGGGTTGACAAAGACTAGAACAGGTTTCATCAGAGGGGAAGCAAGGGGCTTCAGCATGAACGGACGCCACTTTGATTCCTAATGGTAGAAAAAGATATTAGCAAGAGTCTACCCCTTGTCAGCAAATAGAACAAGTTTGTACATACATCTCATAGAGGGGCAGAGAACAGTACTCACGTCAGTTCCTTTCTTACTGGTCCTTCTTTTAAACGATGTGCGTTTTTTCCTCCTTGTAGAGTTTTTGAACGAGTTCTGTGAGAGGGGAGAGAGAGAGAGAGAGAGAGAGAGACGCATTAAGGCATGCTCCACAGATCAACGCTAGAGCACACACAACACCCACACAGAGCTGTCTAGCTGCTGGTGTATGCTGAGGTCAGTTGAAGTTGACAGTAATAAGAAGAGACAGAAGACTCTAAAAGGAGTGTGTAAAGGAGTGTGTGAAGGAGTGTGTAAAGGAGTGTGTGAAGGAGTGTGTGAAGGAGTGTGTGCCCAAGCACGTGCGTCTCCTCCAATCCTGTCTGTTTGCCTGATGTGATGTGATGTGATGTGAAGGCTGCCTGTTGAACTGTGTGTGCTCTAGGGTTGAGCTGTGGTTGAGCTGTGTGCGTGTGTGAATCTGTGTCAGTTTTAGTGTGCGTGTGTTGTGTTCTCACCTGTGGCTTCCTGACTTTGATGATCCAGGAGGGGGGGACAATGACCCCGGCGTGGGCCCCAAGAGAACAGGGCTCCTCAATCTGATGTAGCTGGAAACATGTCACCTTGTTATGGAACTAAGGGGGAAAGGAGAGGAGAGGGCAGAGTGGGGAGAGGAGAGAGGGAGGAGAGGGGGTATAGACACTCTAATAGAGAACAACACACACACACACACAGCCCCAATACACACACAGACAAACACACAGACAAACACACAGACACTACTCACAGCTTGTTTGCACCAGGAGCAGCTGATGGCAACAATCTCTTTACTATGGAAGAACTTCTGCTGGAAGCTCTACAGGACACACCGGATTAGTCATGTTATTCATTCAGATATACAGTCGTGGTCAAAAGTTTTGAGAATGACACAAGTATTGGTCTTCACAAAGTTTGCTGCTTCAGTGTTTTTAGATATTTTTGTCAGATGTTACTATGGTATACTGAAGTATAATTACAAGCATTCCATAAGTGTCAAAGGCTTTTATTGACAATTACATTAAGTTTATGCAAAGAGTCAATATTTGCAGTGTTGACCCTCCTTTTTCAAGACCTCTGCAATCCGCCCTGGCATGATGTCAATTAACTTCTGGGCCACATCCTGACTGATGGCAGCCTATTCTTGCATAATCAATGCTTGGAGTTTGTCAGAATTTGTAGGTTTTTGTTTGTCCACCCGCCTCTTGAGGATTGACCACAAGTTCTCAATGGGATTAAGGTCTGGGGAGTTTCCTGGCCATGGACCCAAAATTTCGATGTTTTGTTCCCCGAACCACTTAGTTATCACTTTTGCCTTATGGCAAGGTGCTCCATCATGCTGGAAAAGGCATTGTTCGTCACCAAACTGTTCTTGGATGGTTGGGAGAAGTTGCTCTCTGAGGATGTGTTGGTACCATTCTGTATTCATGGCTGTGTTCTTAGGCAAAATTGTGAGTGAGCCCACTCCCTTGGCTGAGAAGCAACCCCACACATGAATGGTCTCAGGATGCTTTACTGTTGGCATGACACAGGACTGATGGTAGCGCTCACCTTGTCTTCTCCGGACAAGCTTTTTTCTGGATGCCCCAAACAATCGGAAAGGGGATTCATCAGAGAAAATGACTTTACCCCAGTCCTCAGCAGTCCAATCCCTGTACCTTTTTCAGAATATCAGTCTGTCCCTGATGTTTTTCCTGGAGAGAAGTGTCTTCCTCGCTGCCCTTCTTGACACCAGGCCATCCTCCAAAAGTCTTCGCCTCACTGTGCGTGCAGATGCACTCACACCTGCCTGCTGCCATTCCTGAGCAAGCTCTGCACTGGTGGTGCCCCGATCCCGCAGCTGAATCAATTTTAGGAGACGGTCTTGGCGCTTGCTGGACTTTCTTGGGCGCGCTGAAGCCTTCTTCACAACAATTGAACCTCTCTCCTTGAAGTTCTTGATGATCCAATAAATGGTTGATTTAGGTGCAATCTTACTAGCAGCAATATCCTTGCCTGTGAAGCCGTTTTAGTGCAAAGCAATGATGACGGCATGTGTTTCCTTGCAGGTAACCATGGTTAACAGAGGAAGAACAATGATTTCAAGCACCACCCTCCTTTTAAAGCTTCCAGTCTGTTATTCTAACTCAATCAGCATGACAGAGTGATCTCCAGCCTTGTCCTCGTCAACACTCTCACCTGTGTTAACGAGAGAATCACTGACATGATGTCAGCTGGTCCTTTTGTGGCAGGGCTGAAATGCAGTGGACATTTTTTGGGGGGATTAAGTTCATTTTCATGGCAAAGAGGGACTTTGCAATTAATTCCATTTCATCTGATCACTCTTCATAACATTCTGGAATATATGCAAATTGCCATCATAAAAACTGAGGCAGCAGACTTTGTGAAAATTAATATTTGTGTCATTCTCAAAACTTTTGACCACGACTGTACACAATACACAGGATGTACAGTATATCCTTAAAGTGTATGTGTGTGTGTCTTACCTTCCCACACTGTCTGCATTTCCCCTCTTGGCGGCGCCGGTGCACCCAGTGATGCCTCAACATATTCTGCCGAAGACAGGGAGGAGGGGGAGGGAAAGAAAGAGAGCAAAGACTGACATATACAGTAGTTCTCTCTCTCTCTCACACACACACACACAGGCACGCACACACACACCCACACACATATCAGAGACACACCATCATCAGATGCTGACTCACATCTCTGAGGCAGCGAGAGCCTCCTTCTCTAAACGTTGGCTTACAGCGGAAGTTAATCTGAGAGAGAAAGAGAGGGTTGGGGCAGTGAGAGATGGTAAGGATGTAGCGTCAGGTGTGCTTTATCAGATTTACTTGTTGAAAGGGAGATTTGTAATGTGTTACCTTGTCGAGCTGCTCGATGCAGGATGTGTGGACTACGATCTTACACGCTGCACACTTCCTCCTGGGGGCAGACTTCTTAAAAGAGAGGACAAACACACAGACACACAGCAGAAAGAGCAATGAGACTCACGTAGACACACACACACATGCGCGCGCACACACACAGAGACAAACTGATAAATCTGCCCGCTCGGATCAAGTCACAATAAAAGAGTTGTCGACGCTTGAAAAACATAAAACACGCATTTAGCCCATAAGAGAGCGAGAGAGAGAGAGAGAGAGAGAGAGAGAGAGAGAGAGAGAGAGAGAGAGAGAGAGAGAGATTCCCAAACCTTCCATAACAAAGCCATCACCTACAGAGAGATGAACTTGGAGAGTAAGCTGGTCCTGGGGCTCTGTTCACAAACACAAACAGACCCACAGAGCCCCAGGACAACAACAACAACAACACAATTAGACCCAACCAAATCATGAGAAAACAAAAAGAGAATTACTTGACACATTGGAAAGAACAAACAAAAAAACTGAGCAAACTAGAATGCTATTTGTCCCTAAACAGAGAGTACACAGTGGCAGAATACCTGACCACTGTGACTGACCCAAACTTAAGGAAAGCTTTGACTATGTACAGACTCAGTGAGCATAGCCTTGCTATTGAGAAAGGCCGCCGTAGGCAGACCTGACTCTCAAGAGAAGACAGGCTATGTGCACACTGCCCACAAAATGAGGTGGAAACTGAGCTGCACTTCTGTCACGACTGTCTGTGAGATGCGGTAGACGAAGTCAGGCGCAGGACACAGAACTCTCGGATACGTACTTTTAATACGAAAAGGATCCAAAAGGACACAGAAAATAACTCCACGCAGGGAGGAAATAACCCGCTCACCAAAATAGACAACCGTGAAGGGGAAAACAATCACACACAAAGTACAGATGAGAGACAGGGGTAATTATAAGGGAAACAATTAACATAACGGCGAACAGGTGTAAACAATACAGACAAAACTAAACAAACACCGATAACGTCGAAACGGCAGTAGCTAGTACTCGGGGGCGACGAGCGCGAAGCCTGCCCGAGCAAGGAGGAGGAGCAGCCTCGGCAGAATCCGTGACAGTACCCCCCCTTGACGCGCGGCCCCAGCCGTGCGCCGACCCGGCCTCGGGGGCGGCCAGGAGGACGCGGAGCAGGGCGAGTTGGGTGACTCGGTGGAACTCTGTCAACAGGGAGGGATCTAGGATGTCCCTCCTAGGGACCCAGCACCGTTCCTCCGGACCGTACCCCTCCCACTCCACGAGATACTGCAGACCCCCATCCGACGCCTCGAATCCACGATGGAACGGACTGAGTACGCCGGCGCCCCTTTCGATGTCTAGTGGGGCGGAGGGGCCTCTCGTACCTCATTCTCCTGGAGTGGACCAGCTACCACCGGCCTGAGGAGAGACACATGGAACGAGGGGTTAATGCGATAATTAACAGGCAGCTGTAACCTATAACATACCTTGTTCAATCTCCTCAGGACTTTAAATGGCCCCACAAACCACCGGCCCAGCTTCCGGCAGGGCAGGTGAAGGGGCAGGTTTCTGGTCGAGAGCCAGACCCGATCTCCCGGTGCATAAACCGGACCCTCACTGCGGTGGCGATCGGCGCTCGCCTTTTGCCGTCTGATGGCCCGCTGCAGATGGACGTGCGCAGCGTTCCATGTCTCCTCCGAGCGCCGAAACCATTCATCCACCGCAGGAGGCTCAATCTGGCTCTGATGCCAGGGTGCCAGAACCGGCTGATAGCCCAACACACACTGGAAAGGAGTGAGATTAGTGGAGGAGTGGCGGAGTGAGTTTTGGGCTATCTCTGCCCAGGGAATATACCCCGACCACTCCTCCTGCCGGTCCTGGCAGTAGGACCTCAGAAACCTACCCACATCTTGGTTTACTCTCTCCACCTGCCCATTACTCTCAGGGTGAAAACCCGAGGTAAGGCTGATCGAGACCCCCAAACGTTCCATGAACGCCCTCCACACTCTAGAGGTGAACTGGGGACCCCGATCAGACACTATATCCTCAGGCACCCCGTAGGGCCAGAAAACGTGAGTAAACAGGGCTTCGGCCGTTTGTAGGGCTGTAGGATGACCTGGCATAGGGATGAGACGGCAGGCCTTAGAAAACCGATCCACAACGACCAAGATCGTGGTATTCCCCTGGGAGGGGGGAAGGTCCGTGACAAAATCCACCGACAGGTGAGACCACGGCCGTTGTGGAACGGGGAGAGGTTGTAACTTCCCCCTGGGCAGGTGTCTAGGCGCCTTACACTGGGCGCACACCGAGCAGGAAGAAACGTAAACTCTCACGTCCTTAGCTAAGGTGGGCCACCAGTACTTCCCGCTAAGACAGTGCACCGTCCGACCAATACCAGGATGACCAGAGGAGGGTGACGTGTGAGCCCAATAAATCAGTCGGTCACGGACCTCGAGCGGCACGTACCTCCGTCCCTCTGGACACTCTGGGGGAGAAGGGTCTGTACGTAACGCCCGCTCGATTTCCATGTCGACCTCCCACACCACCGGTGCCACGAGACAAGACTCCGGTAGTATGGGAGTGGGCTCAATGGACCTCTCCTCTGTGTCATATCGTCGGGACAGGGCGTCTGCCTTAACGTTCTGTGACCCGGGGATATACGTGATCTTAAAGACAAACCGGGCCAGAAACATGGCCCACCTAGCCTGACGAGGGTTCAGTCTCTTCGCTGCCCGGATGTACTCCAGGTTACGATGGTCAGTCAGAATGAGAAAAGTGTGGTTAGCCCCCTCAAGCCAATGTCTCCACACCTTCAGGGCCTGGACCACAGCTAGCAGCTCCCTGTCCCCCACGTCATAATTGCGCTCCTCCTGACTGAGCTTCTTAGAATAGAAAGCACAGGGGCGGAGTTTTGGAGGCGTGCCCGAGCGCTGAGACAGTATAGCACCGATCCCCGCCTCGGACGCATCCACCTCGACTTGGAACGCCAAAGAGGGATCCGGATGTGCCAGCACCAGAGCTGAGGTGAACAGGTCCTTCAAATGACTAAACGCCCTGTCCGCCTCAGCAGACCACTGCAAACGCACCGGGCCCCCCTTTAGCAGGGAGGTAATGGGAGCCGCTACCTGTCCAAAACCCCGGATAAACCTCCGGTAGTAATTGGCAAAACCCAAAAACCGCTGCACCTCCTTTACTGTAGTTGGAGTCTGCCAATTACGCACGGCTGAAACGCGGTCAATCTCCATCTCCACCCCTGACGCAGACAACCGGTGTCCCAGGAAGGAGATGGACTCCTGGAAAAACAGACATTTCTCTGCCTTCACATACAGATCATGCTCCAACAGTCTACCCAGCACCCGACGTACCAGGGACACATGCTCGGTACGTGTAGCGGAGTATATCAGAATGTCATCAATATACACCACTACCCCTGTCCATGCAAATCCCGGAAAATGTTGTCTACAAATGATTGGAAGACTGAAGGAGCATTCATTAGACCGTATGGCATGACGAGGTACTCATAGTGACCCGAGGTGGTACTGAAGGCTGTTTTCCACTCATCTCCCTCCCGAATGCGCACCAGGTTGTAAGCGCTCCTGAGATCCAATTTTGTGAAGAAGCGCCCCGTGTAATGAGACTCCATCATACTAGCAATCAGAGGGAGAGGATAGCTGTATTTAATAGTGATCTGATTGAGACCACGGTAATCAATACACAGGCGTAAACCCCCATCCTTCTTCTTCACAAAAAAGAAACTTGAGGACACAGGAGAAGTGGAAGGCCGTATGTATCCCTGTCTCAAGGATTTGGCGACGTATGTCTCCATAGCAGCCGTCTCCTCCTGAGACAGAGGATACACCTGGCTGCGAGGGAGCGCCGTGCCAACCTGGAGGTCTATCGCACAATCCCCCTGTCGATGAGGTGGTAATTGAGTCGCCTTCTTCTTACAGAAGGCGATTGCCAAATCGGCATACTCAGGAGGAATGTGCATTGTGGGCATTTGGTTCGGACTCTCCACCGTCGTTGCCCCTACGGAAACACCTACACACCGCCACACACACTGATCAGACCATCCCTTGAGAGCCCTCTGTTGCCATGAAATGTTGGGATAGATATTAACCAGGGAAGTCCCAACACCACTGGAAACGCAGGAGAGTCAATTAAATACAACTGTATAGTCTCCTCATGACCCTTCTGCGTTTTCATCTTCAGTGGCGCTGTGACCTCCCTAATCAATCCCGAACCCAAAGGCCGGCTATCTAGGGCATGGATAGGGAAGGGCACATCGACTGGTAATATAGGGATCCCTAACTTATATGAGAAATGGCGATCGATAAAATTCCCAGCTGCGCCTGAATCGACTAGCGCCTTATGCTGGGAGTAAGAAGAAACTTCTGGAAACATCACTTGGATACACATATGAACAGCAGAGAGCTCTGGGTGAGTTGGGACCTTACTCACGGGGAATGACTCATCAGTGCGCTGCCTGCTGCCTCGAATCCGAGGAGACCCTCCCCAGCACCGAACCGCCGTGTGTCCTCGGCGGCCACAGTTTGTGCAGGGGACAGCCTCCTTCCTGGCCTCCCTACTACCAGCACCCCCGAGCTCCATAGGGCTCGGCTCGGAGGTGCTGGGGGATGGAATGGACGGGCCCCAGCGCTGGACGTCCGCGGGTAGCCAACAGGGTATCCAAGCGAATCGACATGTCCACCAGCTGATCGAAGCTTAGGTTGGTGTCCCTGCAGGCCAGCTCTCGACGAATGTCCTCCCTCAGGCTGCATCTGTAGTGGTCGATGAGGGCCCTCTCATTCCATCCCGAATTGGCAGCCAGAGTCCGGAAGTCCAGTGCGAATTCCTGTGCGCTCCTCTTTCCCTGTCTGAGGTGGAATAGATGCTCACCCGCCGCCTTCCCCTCCGGGGGATGATCGAACACTGCCCTGAAGCGGCGGGTGAACTCCGCATAGTTCACAGTAGCGGCGTCTATCCCTCCCCACTCGGCGTTGGCCCATCCAGTGCCTTGCCGGACAGACAGGGAGATGAGGGCGTACACGCTCGTATCCCGAGGGTGCCGGGTGAATGGTTGCCAGGTAAAGTTCCACCTGGAGCAGGGAAACCCCTGACACCCGGCTGCGGTGCCATCATAAGCCCTCGGGAGCGAGAGCCGAATCCCACTGGACTCCGGATGTGAGACGATAGGAGTAGCCGATGGTGGTGGTATCGTTGGAGGAGGTGTGGGCAAACCTCCTCTCTCCCATCGTCCCAAAGTGTTCATAACGTTATCCATAGCGGCACCAAGATTTTGGAGCATCGCTGCCTGTTGTAGGACGCGCTCCTCGAGTGATCCAGTTGGTGCCGTCGCTCCTGCTGACTCCATGGTAAGGTGTGTGATTCTGTCACGACTGTCTGTGAGATGCGGTAAACGAAGTCAGGCGCAGGACACAGAACTCTCGGATACGTACTTTTAATACGAAAAGGATCCAAAAGGACACAGAAAATAACTCCACGCAGGGAGGAAATAACCCGCTCACCAAAATAGACAACCGTGAAGGGGAAAACAATCACACACAAAGTACAGATGAGAGACAGGGGTAATTATAAGGGAAACAATTAACATAATGACGAACAGGTGTAAACAATACAGACAAAACTAAACAAACACCGATAACATCGAACGGCAGTAGCTAGTACTCCGGGGACGACGAACGCCGAAGCCTGCCCGAGCAAGGAGGAGGAGCAGCCTCGGCAGAATCCGTGACAACTTCCTAACCTCCTGCCAAATGTATGACCATATTAGAGACACATATTTCCCTCAGATTACAGCGATCCACAAAGAATTCGAAAACAAACCCAATTTTGATAAACTCCCTTATCTACTGGGTGAAAAACCACAGTGTGCCATCACAGCTGCAAGATTTGTGTCCTGTTGCCACAAGAAAAGGGCAACCAGTGAAGAACAAACACCATTGTAAATACAACCCATATTTATGTTATTTATTTTCCCATTTGTACTTGTTTCCTATTTGCACATTGTTACAACACTGTATATATACATAATATGACATTTGAAATGTCTTTATTCTTTTGAAACTTCTGAGTGTAATGTTTACTGTTAATATTTATTGTTTATTTCACTTTTGTTTACTATCTACTTCACTTGCTTTGGCAATGTTAACATACGTTTCCCATGCCAATAAAGCCCTTAAATTGAATTGAATTGAGAGAGAGAGAGACCCTGACAGCACCATGATAACAATCAACCTCTACAAGACTGGGACTGTCATGGTGCAAGGTAACCTTAGGCTGTTTGAAACAGACTTTCAGACCATTAAGGAGAGAGCAGAGAGAGAGAGAAGGACACCACCAGTGACATGCCCTCCCACAAGACAAACTCCACCAGCACCACCCTCACCCCCACTATCCCCACCCAAAAAGGCACATCCAGCACCTCTCTTCCCACCATAGTGGAGGACACGCCCCAGGAGGAGAGCGACCCTGTCAGTGCAGAGCAGGCTCAGACACACCTTAGAGGAGCACTTAACCAAGGCGCGGACAGAGCAGGACAGCAGCCTTGCAACACAGCTGAAAGAAGTTCAGCAAGAGAGAGACGGACTCAAGAGAGAGCTGGCTGATCTAACAAAGGAGGAGAGAGAGCTCCAAAAAGACAGGCAGAGCAGTAATAACGAGCTGACCACACTAAGAGAGGAGCTGCAGGAGAGAAAGAGAACAGAGGCCAGGCCGCAGGAGCAGCTAGATCACAACTCTATGACCTGCCCTCACACAGCAGTGGAGCCCACCTCAACCAGCCAGGCCTCCCCAGCCCTGCCAGCTGCATGCCTCCCCCCAGCCCCCAGAACAGCCTCCCACTGACAGCGGCACCGGCACAGACCAGCCACACCCCAGCAGCCCCAACTCTACCCCCTCCAGTCCAGAAGAAACACTGGCTGAGATTGTCCTGTTGATGGACTCAAATGGGAAGTTTGTTCAGGAGAATAAACTTTTCCCTAAACACAAAACGAGAAAGGTGTGGTGCCCAACAACGCAGAGTGCCATGGCGCTGCTTGATAAGGCCCAGCTCGGGTCTCCAAGCCACATAATCATACACACCGGAAGCAACGACCTGCGTGCTCAGCAGGAGAGGGTGGCGACTTCACTACGGGGAGTGATTGAGAAGGCCTCTTCAATCTTCCCCAACTCAAGGATTGTGGTGTCAACCCTTCTACAGAGGAAGGACTTCCACCCTGCCACAATCCAAAGAATAAACGCCAGCCTCTCCCGGACTGTGCCCTGCGACCCAATGTACACCTGGCCCACCATCCCACCCTCGATCTGGACTGTCTCTATGACCATGTTCACCTGTACAGGGAGACAGTCCCCACCCTTGCTAAGACTCTCAAGGACGTCGCTTTAAACCGCTTCCCGACCTCTCCACCCAGGAACAGCGGAGCAATCTCCACCCCCCCCGAGATCACAGAGACAACACCCCGGAACAGCACCCTGGACCCCACAGCCACGGCCACAGCACCACCAACCTCAATGCCCACCACATCCAGCGCAGCACAGACCACCCCAGCCCAGCTTCAGACCCACCCAGACGAGGCCTAACACCCCCCTCCCCCCCACCGCAGACCCACACCTGGAGGAGCCACAGCCCGGCAGACAGAGCTATGGACAAGCTGTGACTGGCCCAGCTCCCACCAACGAAATGAGTGACATCAAACAAATGCTGAATCTACTATGCTCACATGTGATAGGCCGAGGGTCATGGTAAGATGAGCACAATAACTCCACCATCCTCACACTACATCCACCCAAGTGGCATGACACAAATACTATCTTAAATGATAAACAAATCACATTTGCATAATAAGAGTTTACCTTAATTGAAAAATCATATTTTAATAGTTATTGTTGGATTGTGAGTGTTTATCTCATTTTGAAGGTAAAGAAAAAACTGTTATGAAGTCTTTTTACGTTGCATGTTGGAATTTACAAGGATTGAAGTCCTCTGCTTTTGGGCTAAAGAGCAGAAACCCAGACTTCCTTAAAGAAATTGATGATGTTGATATTGTAGTACTACAGGAAACATGGTGCAGAGGTGATGTTTCCACTGGCTGTCCACTAGGTTATAGGGAGATAATCGTACCATCCACCAAATTAAAAGGAATCACACAGGGCAGAGACTCAGGGGGAATGCTAATATGGAATAAATCTGAACTAACTAATTCAATCGAATTGATCAAAACAGGAGAATTCTTTATCTGGCTAAAAATCAACAAGGCTATCTTAACAGATAAAAACATATTCCTCTGTGCCACATACATTCCCCCCTCAGAGGCACCCTACTTACATTTTAGTCATTTAGCAGACGCTCTTATCCAGAGCGACTTACAGTTAGTGAGTGCATACATTATTTCTTTTATCGAACCCACAACCCAAACGCCATGCTCTACCAACTGAGCTACATCCCTGCCAGCAATTCCCTCCCCTACCCTGGATGACGCTGGGCCAATTGTGCGCCTCCCCATGGGTCTCCCGGTCACGGCCGGCTATGACAGAGCCTGGATTCGAACCAGGATCTCTAGTGGCACAGCTAGCACTGCGACGCAGTGCCTTAGGCCACTGCGCCACTTGGGAGTTTCTCCATTCTAGAGGGGGAGATTAGTCACTTTCAGGCCCAAGGCAATGTGCTGGTCTGTGGAGACCTGAATGCTAGAACAGCAGAAGAACTAGACACTATTAACAGTCATGGGGACAAACACCTACCGGGAAGCAACAACCTTTCCCTCCCCACACCCCCCCCCCAACGATGACAAAGTGAAAAACAAAAATGGAGTACAGCTCCTGAATCTCTGTCGAACACTGGGTTTGTACATAGTCAATGGTAGGCTAAGAGGGGACTCTTTTGGTAGGTACACGTACAGCTCATTCCTTGGCAGCAGTACTGTAGACTACTTCATCACCGACCTCAACCCAGAGTCTCTCAGAGCCTTCACAGTCAGCCCACTAACACCTCTCTCAGACCACAGTAAAATCACAGTGTATCTGAGAAGAGCAGAACCCAACCATGAAGCATCACGGCCCAATAAATTATATGGTACTAAACAGACCTATAGATGGAGCGCAAACAGTACAGAAATCTACCAAAAATCAATTAGTAGCCAAAAAATACAATCTCTCCTGGACAACTTTTTAGCCTTAACATTCTCCTACAGCAATGAAGGTGTAAATTTGGCAGTTTGGAACATAAACTTTATATTTGACAAATTAGCCTCCTTGGCTAATTTTAAGAATACATTTTAAGAATTTTAAGGCTAATCTTAAGAAACATAAGAGCAAACCAAAAAGAATAGATAATGAAAAATGGTTTGATAATGATTGCAAAAATCTAAGAAAGTCATTGAGAAATATATCTAATCAAAAACACAGAGACCCAGACAACAAAAATATATGCCTTCAATATGGGGAAACACTGAAGCAATACAAACACACCCTAAGAACAAAAAAAGAACAGCACATTAGAAATCAGCTGGATGTGATTGAGGAATCCATAGAATCAAACCACTTCTGGGAGAATTGGAAGAAATTAAACAAACCTCATAATGAGGAATTGGCTATCCAAAATGGGGATATGTGGAGAAATCACTTTGCAAACCTCTACAGCAATATAACAAAGAGCCCAGAACAACAAGATATACAAGAAAAATTACAAATCCTTGAATCAGCACTCAAAGACTATCAGAATCCTGTGGATACCCCAATTACAGAACAATAATTATTGGAAAAACTTTGCACTCTCCAACCCAAAAAGGCCTGTGATGATGGTATTTTAAATGAAATTATCAAATATACAGACCACAAATTCAAATTGGCTATACTCAAACTCTTCAATATTATCCTAACTGCAGGTATTTTCCCGATATTTGGAACCAAGGATTGATCACACCAATTTATAAAAATGGAGACAAATTTGACCCAAATAATTACAGAGGAATTTGTGTTAACAGCAACTTGGGGAAGATTCTCTGCAGTATCATAAACATAAACTACATAATTTACTTGATGAACTCAACGTCCTAAGCAAAAGCCAGATTGGATTTGTAAAAAATTATCGTACAACAGACCACATTTACACCCTACACACTCTAATTAACAAACAAGTAAACCAAAACAAAGGCAAAATCTACTCGTGTTTTGTAGACTTCAAGAAAGCATTTGATTCAATTTGGCACGAATGTATTTTTTACAAACTAATAGAAAGTGGTATTGGAGGGAAAACATATGATGTTATTAAATCAACGTACACTCAAAACAAATGTGCGATTAACAACAAGCAAACAGACTTCTTCTCTCAGGGACGTGGAGTGAAACAGGGCTGCCCAATAAGTCTAACACTATTTAACATCTACATTAATGAATTGGCAAAAACATTAGAAGAATCGGCAGCACCTGGTCTCACCCTACACAACACTGAAATCAAGTATCTGCCGTACGCAGATGACCTGGTGCTACTGTCTCCCTCTAAGGAGGGGTTACAGCAGCATCTAGATCATCTGCACAGATTCTGTCAGACCTGGGCCCTGACCGTTAATCTAAAAAAAACGAATATAATGATATTCCAAAAAAGGTCCGGAAATCAGGATGACAAATATAAATTCTATTTGGACACAGTTCTATTAGAACACACCAAAAAGTACACATATCTAGGACTAAATATCAGCAACACAGGTAGCTTTCACATGGCTGTGAATGAGCTGAGAGACAAAGCAAGAAGAGCATTCTATGCCATTAAAAGGAATATTAAAATCGAAATTCCAATTAGAATCTGGCTCAAAATTTTCCAATCAGTTATAGAACAAATTGCTCTATATGGCAGCGAAGTATGGAGTCCGCTCTCTAATAATGAATTTACCAAATGGGACAAACATCCAATCGAAATACTGCATGCAGAGTTTTGCAAGACTGTATTGCAAGTGCAAAGAAAAACTCAGAATAACGCATGTAGAGCAGAATTGGGCCAATACCCCCTCCTTATTCGAATAGAAAAAAGAGCCATCAAATTTTACAAGCATCTAAAAACAAGTGACCCCAAAACATTCCATCACACAGCTCTACTATGTCAAGAGATGAAACAAGAGAAGAGTCCCCTCAGCCAGCTGTTTCTGAGGCTCAGTTCACTAACCAAAACCAACCTCATAGAGACTCAGGACAGCACTCAGAAAAATATATCACCTATTGGAAAGACACCACAAAAAATCAAAGTAAACTTCAATGCTATTTGGCTCTAAACATGGTGGCAGACTATCTGACCACTGTGACTGATAGAAAACTGAGGAAAACAATGACTAGGTACAGACTCAGTGAGCACAGTCTGGCTATAGAGACCGGTCGTCAAAGGCAAACCTGGCTGCCCAGAGAGGACAGGGAGAGGCAGAGATAGTGCTGCATTAACTACTACTCTGTGAAAAATACTCAGACCTAAGATAATCTTGGGGGTAGAGCAGCTTAATATTGCAGATAGATTGTAACTTCCATCAATGTAATTGTCTGCATCACTTCCAATCCCCCCATGTTTATATATATATATATATATATATATATATATATATATATATATATATATATAGTGGGGGAAAAAAAGTATTTAGTCAGCCACCAATTGTGCAAGTTCTCCCACTTAAAAAGATTAGAGAGGCCTAGTGAATGACCTGCAGAGAGCTGGGACCAAAGTAACAACGCCTACCATCAGTAACACACTACGCCGCCAGGGACTCAAATCCTGCAGTGCCAGACGTGTCCCCCTGCTTAAGCCAGTACATGTCCAGGCCCGTCTGAAGTTTGCTAGAGTGCATTTGGATGATCCAGAAGAGGATTGGGAGAATGTCATATGGTCAGATGAAACCAAAATAGAACTTTTTGGTAAAAACTCAACTCGTCGTGTTTGGAGGACAACGAATGCTGAGTTGCATCCAAAGAACACCATACCTACTGTGAAGCATGGGGGTGGAAACATCATGCTTTGGGGCTGTTTTTCTGCAAAGGGACCAGGACGACTGATCCGTGTAAAGGAAAGAATGAATGGGGCCATGTATCGTGAGATTTTGAGTGAAAACATCCTTCCATCAGCAAGGGCATTGAAGATGAAACGTGGCTGGGTCTTTCAGCATGACAATGATCCCAAACACACCGCCCAGGCAACGAAGGAGTGGCTTCGTAAGAAGCATTTCAAGGTCCTGGAGTGGCCTATCCAGTCTCCAGATCTCAACCCCATAGAAAATCTTTGGAGGGAGTTGAAAGTCCGTGTTGCCCAGCGACAGCCCCAAAACATCACTGCTCTAGAGGAGATCTGCATGGAGGAATGGGCCAAAATACCAGCAACAGTGTGTGAAAACCTTGTGAAGACTTACAGAAAACATTTTACCTGTGTCATTGCCAACAAAGGGTATATAACAAAGTATTGAGAAACTTTTGTTGTTGACCAAATACGTATTTTCCACCATAATTTGCAAATAAATTCATTAAAAATCCTACAATGTGATTTTCTGGATTTTTTTTTCTCATTTTGTCTGTCATAGTTGACGTGTACCATTAATGAAAATTACAGGCCTCTCTCATCTTTTTAAGTGGGAGAACTTGCACAATTGGTGGCTGACTAAATACTTTTTTTCCCCACTGTACATACACATACATATCCTTTAAAAAATATATATATATTCCCCTTTATTACTTTCCAACCCCGCCACCCTTTCCCTACTTGGAGTAAACTAGTGAACAACAATGCTTAGGCCTCTACTTCCAGCTTATACTTACTATCTACATTTTATGGACACAGTCAATTTTACAATAATTACATTTTGTTTGTTCTTTCTCCTGAACTTCTTCTACTCTCAACCTCTCCGATCATTTTCATGAAGTCCATCCGGTTTGCTTTTATATGCCATATCTTTCTAACTGTGCTCCTTCACAAAAGCTTATTATGGACACAGCGTGCCTACATTATTAGTTATCTTGTTATTGTTTGTTGTTAGTTGTTATTAGTCCCATCCTTCAATTCCATTCAACACCTCCCATCTATCTTTTAACACCATCCATATAGGATTTCTATTTGCCATATATATTTCAACTGTACTGTGATGTCTTACAAAAGTTCTGAACCTTTCTATTCTCATTGTTTCTACAGATTGTGAATTTAAAATAAACATTTTTGCTAATAGTATTATTTTGTTATTGATCGATTGACTATGACTTTTCAGATCACTCAGTAGTGCTATCTGCAGGGTTAGATCCAGGTAAATATTGCAATCCTTTAACCATTCCTGGACCTGTGTCCAAAAACAAGCTACAAATGGACAGTGCCAAAACAAATGATCTAATGATTCTGTCTCTTCGCAGCAAAATCTGCAGAGCTGGGAAGATTGTATCCCCCATATAAATAACATTCTATTGGTAGCAAGAATTGTATATAATAATTTAAATTGAAAGATTCAAAGTTTTGAATCCGGTGTCGTTTTGCGTATCAGTTCATAAACACTATGCCATGGGATCGGTACGTCAAAAATCTCTTCCCAACTATTTTGCATATATGGGACGGCTGTCAATCCTTTGGTCCTTAAATGAAACTGATATACTTTTTTATTTATCACAGTTTTCCTTAACCAATTATGTTCTTTAATGCAAGGCCGACAGACAAGTTCCTTACTTTCTCCCCTTCCACTTTCCTCTTCCATTTTTGTGGTAAGGCTGCAATTATTTGGTTGTAATTTTGGGTAGAGCAGACATTTCCATATGTTTTTTGTCAATTAGTATATTTGAGTTTAACCACAATATTTGTTGCATTATTTGTTCTGTCGTTTCTGGAGGATTAAATAGAAATTGCAACCAACTTTCTATGGCTTGTTTTAGAAATAGTGATATCTGGGAGATGATTTCCTTTTCAAATAACTGAAAGTGTAATCTGAATAAAGGGGAAAAGGCCATTCTTGAACAATGGGTGAGACAATCTTACTAATTTGCTAGAGAACCAGTTCGGATTTAAGTATAACTTTTGTATGACTGAAGCTTTTAGTGATAGGTCTAATGCTTTAATATTTAATAATTTCTGTCCTCCGAATTCATATTCATTATATAAATAGGCCCGTTTAATTTTGTCTGGCTTGCCGTTCCAAATAAAATTGAATATTTTTTTCTCATATTATTTAAAAAACAGTTCGCTAGGCGTAGGCAAGACCATAAGCAAATAGGTAAACTGGGATAATACTAAAGAGTTAATCAGGGTGATTTTTCCACAAATTGACAGGTATTTACCTTTCCATGGTAGCAAGATCTTATCTATTTTTGCTAACTTTCTATTATAATTTATTGAAGTGAGATCTTTTATTTCCTTTGGGATATGTATTCCGAATATATCCACATCACCATCAGACCATTTTATTGGTAAACTACATGGTAATGTAAAAATTGTAATATAGTACATTTGTCATAATTTGGTTGTATTCCAGAGAGGTTAGAAAATGTATATAGATCCTCTATGAGGCTGTGGAGTGATTTAAAAGAAAACATGAATCATCAGCGTACAATGACACCTTTGTTTTTAAGCCCTGGATTTCTAATCCCCTGATATTATTGTTGGATCTGATTTTAATAGCTAACATCTCGATGGCCACAATAAATAGATATGCCGATAGTGGACAACCTTGTTTCACTCCTCTTGACAGTTTAAAACTTTCTGAGAAATAGCCATTATTTACTATTTTACACCTAGGGTTACTATTCATGATTTTGACCCATTTTATAAGAGATTCACCAAAATTGAAATGCTCCAGGCATTTATATATAAACCCCAGTCATACTTTATCAAATGCCTTTTCGAAGTCTGCTATGAATAGTAGGCCTGGCTTCCCAGATTTTTCATAGTGTTCTATTGTTTCCAGTACTTGCCTTATATTATCTCCAATGTATCTTCCATGTAAAAAACCTGTCTGATTAGAATGAATAATATCCGACAATACCTTTTTAATTATATGCGCTATACATTTTGCTAGAATTTTTGCATCACAACACTGAAGTGTAAGGGGCCTCCAATTCATTTAATGGACTGTATCTTTATATTTTCCACTTGTATCCTGTTTCAGTAATAATGAGATCAGACCTTCTTCTTGAGTGTCAGAAAATCTACCATTTACATAGGAGTGGTTAAAACATGCTAATAACGGTCCTCTTAGTATATCAAAAAAGGTTTGGTATACCTCAACTGGTATGCCATCCAACCCTGGAGTTTTCCCAGACTTAAAGTCTTTCATTGCATCCAGAAGTTCCTCCTCTGTAATTTTACCTTCACATGAGTCTTTCTGTATGGCTGTTAATTTTACATTATCAATAGAAAAAAAATCTCTACAATTAGCTTCAGTTAGAGGAGATGGAGGCGACTGAAACAAAAAACATATGCTTAAAGTACTTTGTTTCCTCCTTCAAAATATAATTTGGTGAATCATGGGTTACTCCGTCAATTGTAACCAGTTTCATTAAATTCTTTTTGGTAGCATTCCTATGTTGAAGATTAAAAAATAATTTGGTGCATTTTTCCCCATATTCCATCCAGTTTGCTTTATTTTTATAATATATTACACTTGATCTTTCTTGAATAAGTTTCTCCATTTCTTTTTGTTTTTCCTCTAATTTATTCTGAGCCTCTATGTTACAGTTTTTATTGCCATCTATCTGTTCTGTTAGACTTTCTATTTCCTTTGTTAGTATAAACTCTTTTGACCTAAATTGCTTTTGTTTTCGAGATGAGTACTGAATTGCATGGCCTCTAAAGGCACATTTAAAGGTGTCCCATACAATAAGGGGATTTGCTGTACCTATGTTATGTCGGAAAAAGTCAGTTATAAATTCCTTTGTCCTTGTTAAAAATAAATTATCATCCAATAGGCTTTGATTAAATGTCCAATATCCTCGCCCACGTGGAAATTCAGTAAGAGTAATGTATATGCCAATTATATGATGGTCCGACCGCATTCTGTCCCCTATCAACACTTTTTAAACTTTTGGTGCCAACGAGAATGAGATAAGAAAGAAGTCAAGACGACTAGCTTGATTGAGTCTCCGCCATGTATATCTCACTAGATCAGGATATTTAAGCCTCCATATATCTACTAGTTCTAATGTATCCATGACATTCACGATTTCCTTAAGAGCATGTGGGTGATTGTTTGTGGTGTGATTTCCATTACGGTCCATTGAGCTATTTAAAACAGTATTATAATCCCCCACCATAATAATATTGTCTTGAATTGCTTGCAGGGTTGATAATTTATTATATATATTGTCAAAGAAGTGTGGATCATCATTATTTGGTCCGTAAATGTTAATGAGCCATATCTGTTTATTGTCCAATAACATGTTTAAAATAATCCATCTACCTTGCGTATCTATTTGGACAATTTGCACATTCGGATCGAAATTACTATTAATTAATATCATCACCCCTTTTGAATTTCTTTGCCCATGGGAGAAGAACATTTAGCCCCCCCCATTCCTTTTTCCACGCAACTTCATCTAGAATTGTTGAATGAGTTTCCTGTAAACAATAGATATTATATTCCTTCTCTTTGAGCCATGTAAATATTGTTCTTCTTTTGTTATTATCAGCTAAGCCATTACAATTATAACTGGCTATACTTATTTCACCATACACCATAATGAGATACAAGTTTCAAGTCTATTTATCATTATATATGTTTGTAAATTTACCAATAAACAATACCGTAATGATTGAGTGTCCATATACAGTGGGGGAAAAAAGTATTTAGTCAGCCACCAATTGTGCAAGTTCACCCACTTAAAAAGATGAGAGAGGCCTGTAATTTTAATCATAGGTACACGTCAACTATGACAGACAAAATGAGAAAAAAAATTCCAGAAGATCACATTGTAGGATTTTTAATGAATTTATTTGCAAATTATGGTGGAAAATAAGTATTTGGTCAATAACAAAAGTTTCTCAATACTTTGTTGGCAATGACACAGGTCAAACGATAATGATGGTAATGATTTAAAACACAGGAAAAACTGAATTGTGACTGCACTGGGCCTTTAAAGGTAATGTTAGAGGTACTAGGTAATGTCAGATAATGTCAAAGCCAATACACTATAGTAACTCCACTCTACTGCTGCTCTCTGTGTCCCTCTAACAAAATACATACAACTAATAAAACTTGAAATTTGAAATTTGAAATTTGAAATATAGACCTCAGCATAACACCATTTTGTATACATCTGGCCCTTCATTGGACACTGTGTTAACAAACCTCCAAACGAGCTTCAATGCCATACAACAATCCTTCAGTAGCCTCCAACTGCTCTTAAACACTAGTAAAACTAAATGCATGCTTTTCAATCGAACGCTGCTGGCACCCGCCCACCCGACTAGAATCACCACTCTACGTGGGTCTGACCTAGAGTATGTGGACAACTACAAATACCTAGGTGTCTGGTTAGACTGTAAACTCAACTTCCAGACTCACATAAAGAATCTCCAATCCAAAGTTAAATCTAGAATCGGCTTCCTATTTCGCAACAAAGCCTCCTTCACTCATGCTGCCAAACATGCCCTCGTAAAACTGACTATCCTACCGATCCTTGACTTCGGCGATGTCATTTACAAAATAGCCTCCAACACTCTACTCAGCAAATTGGATGTAGTCTATCACAGTGCCATCCGTTTTGTCTCCAAAGCCCCATACACTACCCACCACTGTGACCTGTACGCTCTTGTTGGCTGGTCCTCACTACATGTTCGTCGTCAAACCCACTGGCTCCAGGCCATCTATAAATCACTGCTAGGCAAATCCCCGCCTTATCTTAGCTCATTGGTCACCATAGCAGCACCCACCCGTAGTCTGCGCTCCAGCAGGTATATCTCACTGGTCATTCCCAAAGCCAACACCTCCTTTGGCCGCCATTCCTTCCAGTTCTCTGCTGCCAATGACTGGAACGAATTGCAAAAATCTCTGAAGCTGGAGACTCTTATCTCCCTCAATAACTTTAAGCATCAGTTGTCAGAGCACCTTACCGATCACTGCACCTGTACACAGCCCATCTGAAATTAGCCCACCCAACTACCTCATCCCTATATTGTTATTTATTTTGCTCTTTTGCACCCCAGTATCTCTATTTGCACATAATCTCTTGCACATCTAGCATTCCAGTGTTAATACTATTGTAATTATTCTGCACTATAGCCTATTTATTGCCTTACCTCCATAACTTGCTACATTTGCACACACTGTATATATATTTTCTGTTGTATTTTTGACTTTATGTTTTTTTACCCCATATGTAACTCTGTGTTGTTTTTATTGCACTGCTTTGCTTTATCTTGGCCAGGTCGCAGTTGTAAATGAGAACCTGTTCTCAACTGGTTTACCTGGTTAAATAAAGGTGAAATAAATAAAAAATAAAAAACTGTTATCACCAGTGCTCTCCTCACCCACTCTGCATCTCTCTTCTCTGACCACTCTCTTTCTCTTTCCCCTCCTGTCTCTTCTCTCTCTCTTTCATCACCGTCGATCATTCCTTCTCTACTGTCACTCCCCTGTCATCTCCTCCTCACCTCTCTCGCTCCCTCTACTTTTCCCTCTTTCCCTCACTCATCTCTCCTTTGTACTTTCTGTCACTCTACCCCCTTCCTCTCTCTCTCTCTCTCTCTCTCTTCCACTCGCTCTCTCTCTGTTTTATTGTATTTTTGACCCCCTTTTCTCCCCAATTTCGATCTTGTCTCATCGAGTCATGTGTCCTCCGATTCATGACCCACCAAAGCCGCACCAATGTGTCAGAGGAAACACCTGACAACCGAGGTCAGCCTGTAGGCGCCCGGCCCACCACAAGGAGTCGCTAGAGCGCGATGAGCCAAGTAAAGCCCCCCCCGGCCAAACCCTCCCCTAACCCGGACGACGCTGGGCCAATTGTGCACCGCCCTATGGGACTCCTGATCACGGCCGGTTGTGATACAGCCCGGGATCAAACCAGGATCTGTAGTGACGCCTCTAGCCCTGCGATGCAGTGCCTTAGACCGCTGCACCACTCGGGAGCCCCCTTTCTCTATATATATATCTCTCTCTCTCTCTCTTTTTTAAAAATTTTTTATTTCACCTTTAATTAACCAGGTAAGCCAGTTGAGAACAAGTTCTCATTTACAACTGCGACCTGGCCAAGATATCTCTCTCTCTCCCCATGTACTCACTGCAGTCTTCAGTACACAGGTGTCTTCTCCCAGATAGCACAGCTCTCCAGAACAACTGGTCTCCAGCCACAGGTGGTCCCCGTTCACAGCAGTCTCCTACACACACGCACGCACATGCACACAAAGGAATATGTTAGACCTTCTCCCACATACCCGGCAGACAAACAGTGGTGTATGAGTGTTTAATGTGTCTAATTGTCCAGTGAATTCTAGTGTGTGGGAGAGGGAATATTTGAGATATCCTCCACTACAGGGTGTGTGGATCAAACATAAAACACACACACACACAGAGAGAGAAGCACAGCACAACCACAATCACATTTTTCGCTCAGTGCTGCATGATGTTGATACGCTAGCTCATTAAAGTTTAATGGCGGTGTGTGTGTGTGTGTGTGTGCGTGTGGATCATGCAGAGAGGGAAATGCCAGTAATGACGTTTAGGAAATCTCCTGCGTGGAGGGACCTATTGCTCCCCAGGTACAGCCGGTTTGGTTCCCTAGGTGGGTGTGTGTGCCCTTACAGAAAAACCACATGAATGTCACATGTGATGATGTGTTTCACATGTGATCATATGTGAAGTTAGTGTGATAACATGTGACAACATGTAAAAGCAACATGTGATAACATGTTTTTCATATGTGAAACTGCAAATGTCCCATGTGAATCTGCAGTTGTGAGGTGAAAACATGTTATTCTATGTGAAAAGGTGGTGTTAACATCTAAATGTAATACATGTGAACATATGGTTTCACATGTGAGCAACTGTCTCTTTTGTATTCACGTGAACATTTCAGCTCAACATGTGAAAACAGCTAGTTCACATGTGAAAATGCGATTTCACATGTGAGACTGCAAATTTCACGTGTTTATTTGTAAGGGAATTTTTTAAGTTAATGGTACGCTGTTCAGCAAAAATAGTGCTTTCAGAACTACTGGGTAAAAAGCATACAAAGGTACCGGAGAATCTCTTTAATCTGACCATTCTCTCATCATTGATTTAATTTACTTATTTCAGCAATTTGAGGGTTTTCTATATAGTTGTATAATGTTGGTGGGGCATATTATTCTGTTTTAATGATACTCACTATGATAAATATAATAGTTTTTCTTGAGTGTATTTTTAACAAAGCTGAGATTGAATTTGAAGTCCAAAGTGTAGGAATACAGGTGAAATCATGCTGCTAACCAAGAGGTTGTGAATTCAAATCCCAGGGAGGACATGTTGAATAAAAAGTCCTGTGTAAATAAACAATGTAATCAAGTGAGTCAAATATGTAAGTTGGAAATACTGTATATTAAATGCACTGTTTGTGTGTGTATCCTAATAACAAATTTTTGTTTGCAGGGAAATCTCAGGTGAAAAATGGAATCCACATGTGAAAGGTTATGTGATCACGTGAAAATCCACGTGAAACTTAATGTGAAATATCATCACACGTGAAGTGTTCCAAAAACACATTGATTCACATGATTTCACATGTGAAATTTCACTAGTGAAATCATGATTTTCCACATGTGAAATCATGTGTTTTTTCCCAAAGGTGTGTGTGTGCGCGTGTGTGTGTGTTTTTATGTGTGTGTGTGACTCACTGTCCAGTCGACGGACGTGCGTATCTCCTTGGAAGGTCCGTTAGTGATGGGGGGCATGGGTTTGTGCACCGGGGCCAAGTGCTGGAGACCCGACCGCGAGATGGCTTTCCTGAAAAACACACACATTATTAGAGTATCAGCGTGATCCATCATATCAAATCTCTTGACCTGTAATCAGTGAAATGAAGAGATTCATAGAAGAGTACCATCTGTAATCAGTGATATGAAAGGACTCAGGTAATTATGGAAAATATCACCATGTTTCTTTTAGAGAGGATTACATGATGCTACTTCAGTACACTGGCCCAGTAACCCCAATACTCTGGAGAGATATGGAGAGAAAGAAAGAGAGGGGGATGGAGGGAGAAAGAGAAAACGTCTGTTCTCTCAGTCAGGGGTAGGAAGAGTCAGCAGTGTTGAGAGCTGCTCCTGGCTCCCTCAATATAACCTCCCCAAAACCTCCACACAACCTCCCCAAAGCCTCCCATACAACCAACCCACAACCTCCTCAAAGCCTCCCCTATAACCTCCCGTTCAATCTCCCCACAACCTCCACACAACCTCCCCAAAGCCTCCCATACAACCAACCCACAACCTCCTTAAAGCCTCCCCTACAACCGCCCCACAACCTCCCGTTCAACCTCCCAACAACCTCCCTATAACCAACCCTGAGAGTTAAATCTCTGCTACAGGTTAAATCTCTGCTCTGAGGTTTTTCAAACACTCCACAAATTTCTTGTTAACAAACTACAGTTTTGGCTAGTCGGTTAGGACATCTACTTTGTGCATGACACGAGTAATTTTTCCAACAATTGTTTACAGACAGATTATTTCACTTATAATGCACTGTATCACAATTCCAGTGGGTCAGAAGTTTTCATTCACTAAGTTGACTGTGCCTTTAAACAGCTTGGAAAATTCCAGAAAATGATGTCATGGCTTTAGAAGCTTCTGATAGGCTAATTGACATCATTTGAGTCAATTGGAGGTGTACCTGTGGATGTATTTCAAGGCCTACCTTCAAACTCAGTGCCTCTTTGCTTGACATCATGGGAAAATCAAAAGAAATCAGCCAAGACCTCAGAAAAAAGATTGTAGACCTCCACAAGTCTGGTTCATCCAGCAATTTCCAACCGCCTGAAGGTACCATGTACATCTGTACAAACAATAGTACGCAAGTATAAACCCCATGCAACCACGCAGCCGTCATACCGCTCAGGAAGGAGACGCGTTCTGTCTCCTAGAGATGAACGTACTTTGGTGCGAAAAGTGCAAATCAATCCCAGAACAACAGCAAAGGACCTTGTGAAGATGCTGGAGGAAACAGATACAAAAGTATCTATATCCACAGTAAAACGAGACCTATATCGACATAACCTGAAATGCCGCTCAGCAAGGAAGAAGACACTGCTCCAAAACCGCCATAGAAAAGCCAGACTATGGTTTGCAACTGCACATGGGGACAAACATCGTACTTTTTGGAGAAATGTCCTCTGGTCTGATGAAACAAAAATATAACTGTTTGGCCATAATGACCATCGTTATGTTTGGAGGAAAAAGGGGGTTGCTTGCAAGCCGAAGAACACCATCCCAACCGTGAAGCACGGGGGTGGCAGCATCATGCTGTGGGGGTGCTTTGCTGCAGGAGGGACTGGTGTACTTCACAAAATAGATGGCATCATGAGGAAGGAAAATTATGTGGATATATTGAAGCAACATCTCAAGACATCAGTCAGGAAGTTAAAGCTTGGTCGCAAATAGGTCTTCCAAATGGACAATGACCACAAGCATACTTCCAAAGTTGTGGCAAAATGGCTTAAGGACAACAAAGTCAAGGTATTGGAGTGTCCATCACAAAGCCCTGACCTCAATCCTATAGAACATTTGTGGGCAGAACTGAAAAAGCGTGTGCGAGCAAGGAGGCCTACAAACCTGACTCAGTTACACCAGCTCTGTCAGGAGGAATGGGCCAAAATTCACCCAACTTATTGTGGGAAGCTTGTGGAAGGCTACCCGAAACGTTTGACCCAAGTTAAACAATTTAAAGGCAATGCTACCAAATACTAATTGAGTGTATGTAAACTTCTGACCCACTGGGAATGTGATGACAGAAATAAAAGCTGAAATAATTGTATTATTCTGACATTTCACATTCTTAAAATAAAGTGGTGATCCTAACTGACCTAAGACAGGGAATTCTTACTAGGATTAAATGTCAGGAATTGTGGAAAACTGAGTTTAAATGTATTTGGATAAGGTGTATGTAAACTTCCGACTTCAACTGTATCTGCTCACAGCAACATTTGTATGCATAATGCATAATAGCACTATAATATTGAGTATGTTCAGTTTAATGTAATACAATATATATAACATTCCTGATGTGTAATACAATATATATAACATTCCTTATGTGTAATACAATATATATAACATTCAGATCCATCCTACAGAATAGCTGACTATATTCTCAGCTCCAGCCAGCCTGCTGTAACTGTAACAATCTAGGTGGGTTAAATAACAGGAACTACTCTGCTCCACCTCACCTCTCTCTCATCTGTCCTATGCAGTATGCAACACACAGGCCGTAGGGTGAGCCCTGTGTGTGTGTGTGTGTGTGTGTGTGTGTGTATATATGTGTGTGTGTGTGTGTGTGGTTTGCTTTTTGTGAGGACAAGGATAGCAAAACAAGGAAAAAGTGGGGACCCCACAATGAAAACGGCTTTTTTAGGGTTAGGTTTAGTTTTAGGGTTTTGGGGTTAAGGTTAGGGTTAGAGTTACGGTTAGGGTTACGTTAAAGGTTAGGGTTAGGGTTTAGGGAAAACAGGATTTTGAATGGGAATCAATTGTTTGGTCCCCACAAGGATAGTAAAAAAATGTGTGTGTGTGTGAGAGTGAGTGTGTGTGTGGATAGGTACGGTGGAAAGGGTGGCTAATACATGACACCCTGTTGAAAGTTTCAGACCTCGTCTATAATTATCCACAGTGACAAAGACAGAGTCTGCTTACAGGGCTGTGTAACTCGAGCCCCAACACACACACACACACACACACACACACACACACACACACACACACACACATACACCTTTAGCCCAGAGGGATAAAAATAGATGTACGGGGTGACAACACGCGGCTGAATGCATGCCACTGAGGCCAGGACACACACACACACACACATACAGTGGGGAAAAAAAGTATTTAGTCAGCCACCAATTGTGCAAGTTCTCCCACTTAAAAAGATGAGAGAGGCCTGTAATTTTCATCATAGGTACACGTCAACTATGACAGACAAAATGAGAAAAAAAATTCCAGAAAATCACATTGTAGGATTTTTAATGAATTTATTTGCAAATTATGGTGGAAAATAAGTATTCGGTCACCTACAAACAAGCAAGATTTCTGGCTCTCACAGACCTGTAACTTCTTCTTTAAGAGGCTCCTCTGTCCTCCACTCGTTACCAGTATTAATGGCACCTGTTTAAACGTGTTATCAGTATAAAAGACACCTGTCCACAACCTCAAACAGTCACACTCCAAACTCCACTATGGCCAAGACCAAAGAGCTGTCAAAGGACACCAGAAACACAATTGTAGACCTGCACCAGGCTGGGAAGACTGAATCTGCAATAGGTAAGCAGCTTGGTTTGAAGAAATCAACTGTGGGAGCAATTATTAGGAAATGGAAGACATACAAGACCACTGATAATCTCCCTCGATCTGGGGCTCCACGCAAGATCTCACCCCGTGGGGTCAAAATGATCACAAGAACGGTGAGCAAAAATCCCAGAACCACACGGGGGGACCTAGTGAATGACCTGCAGAGAGCTGGGACCAAAGTAACAAAGCCTACCATCAGTAACACACTACGCCACCAGGGACTCAAATCCTGCAGTGCCAGACGTGTCCCCCTGCTTAAGCCAGTACATGTCCAGGCCCGTCTGAAGTTTGCTAGAGTGCATTTGGATGATCCAGAAGAGGATTGGGAGAATGTCATATGGTCAGAAAAAACTAAAGTAGAACTTTTTGGTAAAAACTCAACTCGTCGTGTTTGGAGGACAAAGAATGCTGAGTTGCATCCAAAGAACACCATACCTACTGTGAAGCATGGGGGTGGAAACATCATGCTTTGGGGCTGTTTTTCTGCAAAGGGACCAGGACGACTGATCCGTGTAAAGGAAAGAATGAATGGGGCCATGTATCGTGAGATTTTGAGTGAAAACCTCCTTCCATCAGCAAGGGCATTGAAGATGAAACGTGGCTGGGTCTTTCAGCATGACAATGATCCCAAACACACCGCCCGGGCAACGAAGGAGTGGCTTCGTAAGAAGCATTTCAAGGTCCTGGAGTGGCCTAGCCAGTCTCCAGATCTCAACCCCATAGAAAATCTTTGGAGGGAGTTGAAAGTCTGTGTTGCCCAGCGACAGCCCCAAAACATCATTGCTCTAGAGGAGATCGGCATGGAGGAATGGGCCAAAATACCAGCAACAGTGTGTGAAAACCTTGTGAAGACTTACAGAAAATGTTTGACGTGTCATTGCCAACAAAGGGTATAGAACAAAGTATTGAGAAACTTTTGTTATTGACCAAATACTTATTTTCCACCATAATTTGCAAATAAATTCATTAAAAATCCTACAATGGGATTTTCTGGATTTTTTTTCCTCATTTTGTCTGTCATAGTTGACGTGTACCTATGATGAAAATTACAGGCCTCTCTCATCTTTTTAAGTGGAAGAACTTGCACAATTGGTGGCTGACTAAATACTTTTTTTCCCCACTGTACACACACACACCACCATTGACAGACACTACAGTTAGAGCAGAAGAGACAATAATGCACCTAAAACCTACCGCATTAGCGGATACCAGTGATAACGTAACACACACACACACTACACAGACACACAGACACACCCATACTGTCCAAACACACTTAACCCCTGTGCTTATCGGATAGCAGTGATAAAGCAACACACACACAACCTGCCCACACACGCTCATCAGTGTGTTATGTGTTGAGTGATGTAGATTATACTAACCTGATTATAGCCAGACCTGATCTGACAGGATAGACAGTCTGAGTAGACTGACAGAGAGAGATATGGATGTGTGTGTGAGTGTGATAAAGGGAGAGAGCGGTTTGTATGATAGCGAGAGTGATAGAGAGGGAGAGATATTGACCGTGTGCATTCACAACTATCAATACCTGATGCCTCAGAGATCAGAGTAGCTATGTACTGTAGTGTGTTGGATTGACAGAACACACACACACAGACAGAGACAGACAGACCACCATTGCATTTTAACTGCATGCTTAGTAATCTACTAAATCCATAGCAGGATCAAGGTATTAGAGCTTGTTTTGATGACTTTGATGTTAGACTGATGGGTGGATATGCAGTAATGGGGGCTCTACAGAGGAACGAGTCAGCTCAGGCACCTAACAGTCAACAGGGTAACAGATTCTCTCCATGGTTGGGGTTAATTCAGTTCACTTTTCAGTTCAGTAAATCCAGGAAGTGAATTGAAATTAAACTAATCCCTTAAAAAATCATCATAGAAAACACTGGGCAAAATTCTGAATTAACTGAATTGAAAACTGAATTGATCCCAACTGGTGATTGACACTCCCTGATGTAGAAGTTAGTGGTTGCTGGTGTATCACATAAACCAAAGAAAGTTCTGGAGAAATCTGATACTCACACAAGTGGGTGATTAATTGAGCAACTACTGAACAAAGCAGGCTGTCCCTCTGCCTCCGTCCTCTGCCTCCCACTCTCCATCTCTATCCCTCCGCTTTCCCTCTTCCCTCTCTCTCTCTCTCTCTCTCTCTCTCTCTCTCTAATATTATTTATTCGTCCCTCCCTCTTATGCCTCCAACTTTCCCTCTCTCTCTCTTCTCTCCCTCCTCTCCATTCACCTCCTCTTCTTATCTCCTCATTCTCCTTTGTCCTCCTTGCCTACTCCTCTTCTCCTCCTCCTCTTCTCCACCTCCTCTTATTTCTCCTCTTCCTTCTACAAGTCGTGGCAGCAGTTCCAGGCTGACAGGGTTGCTATAGTAACCACCCAGTACGCACCAGTTGTCTCTGTGTAAAGATGTAATTATAGAGTAGAGACTCAGTGTCAGCATCATGGTCTGCACACACATGCACACACACTGAGGCACACATGCACACACACCTGTATCCTCTCACTGTCAGGCCACTACACAGGTGGGACCAACCCCCGACTACACACCATTACAGTAAAGATGAGATCACCCCACATTACCCACTCACTGCTTCTACCAAGATAGCATCTAATATAAAACGTCAACATAGGGCCTATTGTAACTGTTCAACAGCATTATATATCTGAATGGAACTCATCAGGCGTATGTCTTTGGAATATAGACAGACCCCACACAAATACACACATAGACACACATACCCTAAGCCAGTGGTTTTGAACCCTCTCCCCGAGCACCCCCAGGCGTTTCACAATGTTGTTGTATCCCTAAACTAGCTCACCTGATTCAAGTAGTCAAGGGCTTCATAATTAGTTGAATCAGGTGTGCTATCTCTGGAATAACTAAAATACACGGAACGGCAGGGGATCCCCGAGGAGAGGTTTGAAAAGCCCTGCCCTAAGCGGCCGCTCACTGACCTGTAACCCAGCAGCCTGCGATACCAACACACTTTCTTTTTACTACCTCTCCTTTCATCCCCTCTGCTCCTCTGTCCTTTTCTCTCCTTTACTCCATTCTTTCTGTCCATCATTCTTCCACAAATGCTCCTCTACTCCTCTCCGCCTGCTCACCGTCCTGCACTTCTACAGACCTGCAACTAGTCTCCACTGATCTACAGGTACTGAGGGACACGCATACCTAGTAACACACACACACACACACTCACCAGGTAGTTGTTCTGATCATTGTGACAGGCAGCCGAGACCTGATACCAGTCACCTATACCGTGTGTGTGCGTGTGGTGTCAGATGGTCTGTGCCACTTAGCTAGGCTACATCACCCCCCTCTCAGTCGCCCCAAAGTCTATTCTGGGAACATTACGTCATTACGCAACCCTCATGACCCTGACCGTTGACCCCCAACCTGACAGGGACAACCTGAGGAGGCGTACTGTATGTGAGTGTGCTGTTTCAAGTGACAGATAATTTACAACATCACTTACACAGTGCGGATTACACAATTCCTTTTTTAGTTGTTTTTTTAAGACAGAATGAGAGTTTCTTCGACCGTTTTTTGTTACAGGAAACAGCAAAACACATCACCCAAACATGCACGCACACACACACACACACACACACACACACAGAATACACATACACACACATATATTCACAGACAATGGCAGGAAAACTCCAAATACTGTAGACCGAAAGCACCAACATCTTAAGCACAGGCATTAGGCACTCACAGACACACAGACCCCCCCTCCCACCCACACCCACACACACATTGACCAGGGGTGGTCGAGACCAGGGAGAGGGTCAGGAAAAGGTTGTCATGGTAACCTCAAACTTGTTGTTTTCATGGTAACCTCAAACTTCCTTCCCTCCCAGTTCATCTAAATACAGCATCTCTCTCTCTCTCTCTCTCTCTCTCTCTCTCTCTCTCTCTCTCTCTCTCTCTCTCTCTCTCTCTCTCTCTCTCTCTCTCTCTCTCTCTCTCTCTCTCTCTCTCTCTCTCTCTCTCTCTCTCTCTCTCTCTCTCTCTCTCTCTTTCTGACAGTGAGTGGGTGTATGTGAGAGCAGCTGCAGTGAGAACAGAGCGTAGCACACTATCAGATCCTATTAGATCAACTCCTCTCCTCACAGCACTGCTATGACACACACACACACACACACACCCCTACCAAAGCACTTTGAACACACAACCTGCTAGATCAGACTGTATGCCATATACAACACACACACTTAACTCAAATCCCTGTGAGACCTCACCACAAAAGAGGAGAGGAGAGGAGAGGAGAGGAGAGGAGAGGAGAGGAGAGGAGAGGAGAGGAGAGGAGAGGAGAGGAGAGGAGAGGAGAGGAGAGGAGAGGAGAGGAGAGGAGAGGAGAGGAGAGGAGAGGAGAGGAGAGGAGAAGCTTGCTTTGTCAGCACGATTCCCTGGCAGATAAAAGATAATCCCATCTTTGACTCTTTCCTTATTTCTGCTAAATTAAACTAATGTACTGTTGGAGGGAGATAAGGAAACGCTGAGTCGAGATGAGGAGGACAAGATGCTACTGAAACAGCAGACGTGTCCCCAATCTGTTGGTCTTCTTTAACCCTGTAATGTCTGACGTTTAATCATTGCAACATACACACAGACACATTTGCAAATACACACACTCACAAACACGCATTCGCAAAGACACACAGACACACACGTAATAGCTGCCTGGACACCAGTGGAGAGGGAGGAGTAGGTGTTGGAGAGAGAGGATAACCTATGTGTGTGTGTGTGTGTGTGTGTGTGTGTGAGAGCTTCATCCTGCCTGTGCAGACAGGAAGCCTGGGCCTTTCCCTCTGACCCCCTCCCCTCCCCTCTTCCTCCTCCCTCCTCCCTCTTTCTATTTCTATCCCTCTCCCACCCTGCCTCTAACCACACACACTCACACACTCACACACACACACACACACACACAAAAACTGCTCTCGTCTCTCCTTCATCACATCCACTTCATCCTCTTTCTCTTTCTCTCGATCCCTCTGACAGGGAGGGTGTGTTCATGTATTCTTTCCCTTCAGCACACAGCCAGCCTGCTTCTGATACTATCCTGTCCTCTCCTCCTCTTTCCTCTCTTCCTATCTTTGCTGGAAAATGATCATCTCTTTTCCCTGTTCCTGTCATTCTGGCCTGACACAACCTGTCTCCTCCCCTCTCCTCTCCTCTTATGCCTTCCTTTCTGGAATGTGTGTACGAAAGAGAGTTGAGAGTAAGAGGAGTGGGGAGGGGAGGAGGAGAGTAGAGGGAGAGGAGGAGAGCAGAGGGAGGGAGAGGAGGAGGAAGAGGTATCAGCCTCCGGGGAGGGTTAGGGTCCCAATAGAACAGATGCTCACCACTGCTGTCCTTCACCAGGAGCAGAGGGTGTGTGTGTGTGGTTCAAGCTGTCCTTCCCTTCACTCCTCTATTGGCCTACATTACTTTTCCTTAGGCAGAGAGAGAGAGAGAGAGAGAGAGAGAGAGAGAGAGAGAGAGAGAGAGAGAGAGAGAGAGAGAGAGAGAGAGAGAGAGAGAGAGAGAGAGAGAGAGAGAGAGAGAGAGAGAGAGAGAGAGAGAGAGAGAGAGAGAGAGAGAGAGAGAGAGAGAGAGAGAGAGAGAGCTGTTAATGAAGTTAATTAATGCTGTGAATAATGTACAGGGTCCTGTTAACTATGAGGGTCAGTGGGTGGTTTGGCTCTGCACCTCAACCTCCAAACAGAATCCAAGCACTCGGGGGCTCAAGATCCTCTCTTCTCTCATCCTTCTCTCCGTTCTGCCTCTTTCATGCTACGGATGAAAAGAAGCAGCACATTCTTCCAAAAATCCTACCCAGCAATCCCCTCTCCTCTCAAAGAGGTGGCAGGTCCAAAAACAGCTTTAATGGCATATCTCTCTGTCGCTCTCTCTCCCTCTCCCTCTGTCTATCTATCTCTCTCTCTCTCTCTCTCTCTCTCTCTCTCCCTCTGTATCTCTCTCTCTTTCAGTGTGTGTGTACATGCCTGCCTGGGCATCAGTTCCAGAATTGTGGTAGTGAATGTGCCCACAGGATCCTCTCACCCTCTACTTCTCTCTCTCTGTTCTTCTCTCTTTCTCCCGCGTTCTCTCTTTCACACAGGGTCGTGACACCTCAACAATTACCCAGTGTGTGGGAGTGTGCGTTCGTGTGTGTGTGTGTCAGTGTGTGAGTATGTGTGTGTATGTTTATATGTGTGTGTGTGTGTGCACCAGTGAATGTGTCTGTGTGTACTGTGGGGGAAGTATCTGAAGCATACTGCTCTCCATGTATTTGACCTTTCATCAGCTCAGAATAGAACGACTAGCAGAAGAAAATGACTGAACTATTATATCAGAATAGAATACCAGCATTTAACTCTTTCATTCAAAGTCACTTGTGTCAAAGGTGCAATCTGTAGTTTTATTTCTGGTAAAAAAACATTGACCCAGGTGGGACTGAAGGGAAAACTGTGCAAGGTTAACTGAGGCTGGAATATAAATTAGCTGGAGTAATGTTGAAATAGGGTTAGAGTAAGGTTTGAAAAGGGTTTGTATAAATAATGTTCAAACAGGGTTAGAATGAGGTTATAACAACATTGTATCACTGTTTAAACAAGAGTTAGATTGTATTAATGTTGTAATAGGGTTAGGCAAAGGTTATAATAAGGTTAGAGTTGAGTTGTAATAACGTTGGAATAGGACTAGACAGAGGTTAGGCTTGCTGCTGAAGGAGTGGTGTCTCCTGGCTTCTGTCTCACCCTCATCCCCTCACTGCCTAATATAATCAATCATTTACTAAATGAGGCTCTGCTACCTAGAGCAATCAGTGCACGCTGGAACAGAGCAGGGCAAACACACACACGCAAGACCTCCCAGACCACAGCTGGAGAGCAAGGGACATTCTATAATTACTGAGATCTGCAAAGAACTGTTCTGTTCTATCTCTGTGTGTTGTGTGCTGTGTGCTGTGTGCTGTGTGCTGTGTGCTGTGTGCTGTGTGCTGTGTGTGTGTGTGTGTGCTGTGTGTGTGTGTTTGCGCAGAGAAAATTCACAAAGTGAAGCTTACATGTATCAGGACTATTGCAATTAACTCCCACACCTGTCTGGATGCTAGAATCACAGCCAGGCATTTTATTCTGTTTTTGTGTGTGTGTGTGTGTGTGTGTGTGTGTGTGTGTGTGTGTGTGTGTGTGTGTGTGTGTGTGTGTGTGTGTGTGTGTGTGTGTGTGTGTGTGTGTGTGTGTGTGTGTGTGTGTGTGTGTGTGTGTGTATGACTGGTAGGATTACAGACCACTGCAAGTCCCTCAGCACTCAGAGAGATGACTCTCAATTCAGAGCTAATGCCTTGCTTGCTCACACAGACACACACACACACACACACACGCTCCACTCACACATAAACCCTGACACATTGGCACATCATGCACTAGGATGAGGATGTGAGAGGTGTGCATCACCTCCTTTCCTCTCTCTGCCTCCCTCTCTCCTTTCTCTCTCCTCTCCCTCTCTTTCTCTCTCAGCCAGACGTGTGTCACAGTGATGGAGTCACTCTCAGCTCAGTGGGGCTGTCTGTGGCACTGCCAGATGGACTGGACAGCACAGAGAGAGAGAGAGAGAGGGGGGGGGGTAGGTAATTGTCTAGAGAGCTCTGACAGAAAAACAGCAGGTTTAACAGGCACACACTACACCTGTTCCTGTCTAGCCATCCACTCTGGGGCCTAGTGAATCCTGCTGAAGCTTGGGCCTGTAGTAGGGCCCCTCAGCCTGGTCTGCCTGGTGCTGGGTGATGTGAGGGGGGGGCCAGGACCCAGGCATCAGGAAAAGCCTCTTACAGCCAGACAGACCCCAAATAAGGAGAGACTGACTCCACAGCCTGAACATCCAATCCCCTTAATGCCTCATCACAATGCATTATGGGAGAAAAACACCAGCCGCCAGCCCCAACCCCGGCGCTGCTCTGCTCTGGAAAATGCCAGGAGACAGAGAGGCCTTTTAAAGGAATAATCTGTCCTCTACTCCTAAAACAGACATCCCCCCATTCCTCTCTTCACCACACAGATTAATACTGACGGTTACCTACGCACGTATTATCAGACACTGTGTGTGTCTGACCTGCCCCACAGACCTGCGTCACAGACCTGCCCCATCAAATAAAACACTGGCATGCACACACACACACCTCTCTCTCACACACACACACACATCTTAGTGTCAGACAACCAGAACAGGGTATTATAACCCACAAAGAGGAGGAAAGGGAGGAGGATGTGTCACACTCCTAATGTCCTGGTGTGTGTGTGTGTGTGTGTGTGTGTGTGTGTGTGTGTGTGTGTGTGTGTGTGTGTGTGTGTGTGTGTGTGTGTGTGTGTGTGTGTGTGTGTGTGTGTGTGTGTGTGTGTGTGTGTGTGTGTGTGTGTGTGTGTGTGTGTGTGTGAGCGCACGCGCGTGTGTGCATGCATGCATGCGATTGACGGATTAATGATTAAAACCCCCGTATACACACAGAACACCCAACCATCTCACATTCGCAGCTCAAACACACACCGTTCCAATGCCTTCAACACATTCACAGGCTGCCAAAAGTCCAGAAACTCAGCAGCTATCCACCTCCTCACACCAAACCAATCCACAGAGAACGATCAACTCCTTCTCTCCCTTAGTAATCATACGGTTCACATAAAGGGGCAATCGCCTGGGCCCTGATCTTAGAGCCCCTGTCTGTCTGTCTCATCATTTTGTCTGTCTGTCTGGTTGCTCCCTATACCCTCTGCCTGCTTTAGAAATACATGAGAAGTCACTGAATGAAGGGACAGAAGGACAGAGAGAGAGAGAGGAAGAGAAGGAGGGAGGGGACGAGGGGGATCATTGAAACAGGCCAGATAGAAGCAGACAGTTGGAAGCCCTCTCTTCCCCTGCACTAGACAGTCAATGTTCAGTGTGTTATCATTATGTATTCATCTGTATAAAACAATGGCGTCAGCAGCACGCTGTCTCTGCTGCATATGAATAAGTTAGAGAGGAAACGGAGGGGATGTACTTCCTCCCTGCTGTACAGCCCTCAGCTCAAAGCAGAGAGAGAGAGATGAGAGGGGTTGTATGGCTCAAAGTCAGCCTTGAATAATAACATTCTGTCTTGTATTTCCCATGCACATACAGTACCCTTGACTTTTTCCACATTATGTTACGTTACAGCCTTATTCTAAAACAGATTTTTTTTTTATATTCTCATCAATCTACACACAATACTCCATAATGACAAAGAAAAAACAGGTTTTTAGAAATGTATGCAAATGTATTAAAAATAAAAAACAGAAATATCAGTATTCCGACCCTTTACTCAGTACTTTGTTGAAGCACCTTTGGCAGTGATTACAGCCTCAAGTCTTCTTGGGTATGACGCTACAAGCTTGGCACACCTGTATTTGGGGAGTTTCTCCTATTCTTCTCTGCAGATCCTCTCAAGCTCTGTCAGGTTGGATGGGGAGCGTCGTTGCACAGGTATTTTCAGGTCTCTTTAGAGATGTTCAATCGGGTTCAAGTCTGGGCTCTGGCTGGGCCACTCAAGGACATTCAGAGACTTGTCACGAAGCCACTCATGCATTGTCTTGGCTGTGTGCTTAGGGTCGTTGTCCTGTTGGAATGTGAACCTTCACCCCAGTCTGAGGCCCTGAGCGCTCTGGAGCAGGTTTCATCAAGGATCTTTCTGTACTTTGCTCCGTTCATCTTTGCCTCGATCCTGACTAGTCTCCCAGTCCCTGCCGCTGAAAAACATCCCCACAGCATGATGCTGCCATCACCATGCTTCACACTAGGGATGGTGCCAGGTTTCCTCCAAACGAGACTCTTGGCATTCAGGCCAAAGAGTTCAATCTTGGTTTCATCAGACCAGAGAATCTTGTTTCTCATGGTCTGAGAGTCCTTTAGGTGCCTTTTGGCAAACTCCAAGCGGGCTGTCATGTGCCTTTTACTGAAGAGTGACGGCCTGATTGGTGGAGTGCTGCTGTAATGGTTGTCCTTCTGGAAGGTTCTCCCATCTCCACAGAGGAAGTCTGGATCTCTGTCAGAGTGACCATCAGGATTGCTCAGTTTGGCCAGGCTGCCAGCTCTAGGAGGAGTCTTGGTGGTTCCAAACTTCTTCCATTTAAGAATGATGGAGGCCACTGTGTTCTTGGGGACCTTCAATGCTTCAGACATTTTTTGGTACCCTTCCCCAGATCTGTGCCTTGACACAATCCTGTCTCGGAGCGCTACGGACAATTCCTTTGACCTCATGGCTTGTTTTTTTGCCCTGACATGCACTGTCAACTGTGGGAACTTATATATAGACAGGTGTGTGCCTTTCTAAATCATGTCCAATCAATTTAATTTACCACAGGTGGACTCCAATCAAGTTGTAGAAACATCTCAAGGATGATCAATAGAAACAGGATGGACCTGAGCTCAATTTCGAGTCTCATAGCAAAGGGTCTGATTACTTATGTAAATAAGGTACTTCTGTTTTTTATTTTTTATAAATGTGCCAACATTTCTAAAAACCTGTTTTAGCTTTGTCATTATGGGGTATTGTGTGGAGATTGATGAGGAAAATGTTTATTTAATCAATTTTAGAATAAGGTTATAACGTTAAAAAAATGTGGAAAAGGGGAAGGGGTCTGAATGCTTTCAGAATGCACTGTACACTACTAGGGCTCTTCCCAAGCACATCCGAAGGCACTGTATACCCATTGATTCTTGAAGACTATAACTTATAAATGCCTCATGAGCTCAGTTCAACTGCCGTACCCCATTAGAACCCAAAATATAAGCTTGTTTTACTCTGTTAGTAAACAACGTAAATGTAAACAAACATGGTTAAAACTATATTTTTGATATCATGGATGTCAGTCCTTGCATCCATAGCTATGCCTATGAATTTGAGAGTGGTTACATTTCTCCAGCCCCATCCCTTAGTTTTTTAGCAACACAGGGGCGGGGAAAACGCTTTGTTATTGTTTAAGTTAAGAATTCTAGCTTTAAGGTTTTGTCTCCTTAAAGTTGGTGGCAACTTAGTTGATATACAGTATGAAGCTATAGAGATGCAGTAGGCCTAGATTAGCCTGTAGGCTACGTCCTCTCTCCTCCGTGCTCTCTCTCCCCCTTTTGAAAAAAGTCAAAGGTAATCGAGGAGAGGCGACGAGGAGAGTGTGTGGACGAAAATGTGCTTGTATGAAATGAGAAGGTTCTTCTCCACTCGCGAGTCATTAAGCATATGACGTTTACAGGGGTGGATCCCAAAATAAATGTGTAAAGAGATCAAAATAAATGAAGTTAGTTGTGCAAGACATTTTATAGATACAAGGATAAGTAGCATATTGTTTTTAAATGTGTGCATGCTTTTCTCCTCTGACAATGCAACATCTGATTCAAAGGGGGTGTGGCAAATATCAAAACTCTTCCGTGGTAGGATACACTTGTGTTTCCTCGCCAAAAGGAGGCTATTGAGGAGGGCAGGACCGTCTTCCGTTTGCCTACTAATGAATTGACACACTCCTCGACCACTCGACCACTTATCGGTTTCCGGGTCATGGAGGAGAGAGGACGGAGTATGGACTTTTGCCCAAACAAGAAAAGGCCTATGACTCTCTCTCCATCAGAGTTTGGAAGAAACTGAAAGCCATTAATATGCATGTTGAACTGTTCATCGGTTTCAGTCGGGAGGATGAGAAAATGTGTCATCTGAACAATTCTACAATTAGAACTCTGATCGGCTGTTAAAAAATGCATGAGTCTCTTTCTGATGCCAAGTCCCAGGCTGAGTACTCTACTCTCTCACTGTGATAACTGATAAAACCCATACAGGCCTCCTGGAGAGTTTGACGCCAATATTTGAGTCTGGGTAATGGGTGTTGTGGCCTTTTCATGGCCTGGTTTAAGTATGGCAAACAGACCTGGCCCAATTCTGGACAGTAATACCAATAAATGGTAAACTGGGCCAAATAGATGTGGGCCGGATTTGGGCCGTAACAATTTTGCTGTCAGCATCTGTCTGTTCTGGTCAATTCAATGCTTCTTCCTTCAGTTACTGCAGGCAGGTCTCCAAGGAACTGTGACCATGGCCCGTATCCACAAAGCATCTCAGAGTAGGAGTGCTGATCTAGGATCTGTCCATATAATCTTATTCATTATGATCTAAAAGGCAAAACTGATCCTAGATCAGCACTCCTATGATACGCTTTGTGGATAAGGGCCCAGATCAGAGTTGATGTTATTCCATCTTGTTCTGTTTCTCTCTGTGTGGTTGTTAATCTTCTCTCTGTTGTTGGTGTCCTGGTTGGAGATGAACACCATCTCTAATTGGGAGATGAAATAAAAACGATTTATCCCACATGAGAGAGAAAGGCTTTGAACATCCTCCTCTTGGAGATAGGCTACCCCGCATACAACACAGACAAACACACATGCAAACACACACTCGAGTACACACACACATGCACAAACGCAAACAAACTTGCGAGCACGCAGTCACTCACAGACCCACACACACTGCACTAATTTTCAGAGTTTTTATGGCAGATACATAAGTTAAAGAGAGTCTGTTTCAGTGAGAGTCAGTTGAAGAGTGTTGAGTGTGTGAAAGGGTTAATTGCACAGTATTTCCCATAAAGGGGCATGACACAATCATCTATTCACTCTCTCACACACACAGTGGTGTAAAGTACTTAAGTAAAAATACTTTAAAGTACTACTTAAGTCGTTTTTTGTACTTAAGTCGTTTTTTGAGGTATCTGTACTTTACTTTACTATTTATATTTTTGACTAAATTTACTTTTATTTCACTACATTCCTAAAGAAAATAATGTACTTTGTACTCCATACATTTTCCCTGACACTCAAAAGTACTCGTTACATTTTGAATGCTTAGCGGGACATGAAAATGGTCCAATTCACGCACTTATCAAGTGAACATCCCTGGTCATCCCTACTGCCTTTGATCTGGCGGACTCATTAAATACACATTCTTTGTTTGTATATGATGTCTGAGTGATGGGAGTGTGCCCCTGACGATCCGTAAATAAATAAAAAACAATAAAATGGTGCCATCTGGTTTGCTTAATATAAGGAATGTAATATTATGTATACTTTTACTTTTGATATTTAAGTATATTTTAGCAATTACATTTACTTTTGATACTTAAGTATATTTAAAACCAAATACTTTTAGACTTTTACTAAAGTAGTATTTTACTGGGTGACTTTCACTTTTACTTGAGTCATTTTCTATTAAGGTATCTTTACTTTTACTCAAGTATGACAGTTGGGTACTTTTTCCACCACTGCACACATACTGTACACACGCTGGGTGTCTGAGGGATGTTTATTTATGCGTAGCAGACAGAGACATCTCAGAATAGATGAAAGGACTCAGAGCTTTCTGGGAACACAGTCCTGTGTGACCACTCACTCAGTGGGAGTCAGCTCAATGTGGGGATACAACACACTAAGTACACTCTCTCTATTCTCACTTTTCTCTGTCTGTCTGTCTGTCTGTCTGTCTGTCTGTCTGTCTGTCTGTCTGTCTGTCTGTCTGTCTGTCTGTCTGTCTATCTATCTATCTATCTATCTATCTATCTATCTATCTCAATCAATCAATCAAATGTATTTATAAAGCTGATGTCAAAAAGTGCTTATACAGAAACCCAGCCTAAAATCCCAAACAGCAAGAAATGCAGATGTCGAAGCATTGAGATCTATCTCACTATCTCTGTCTCTTACTCTCTCTCTCTCCTTCACACACGCAAATACCTACCTCATAGATACTCACTCTCACTCACTCACTCAGTCACTCACACATAGACACACAAACAAACACACAGCCTGATTACCACACTACACACTCTCCAGCTGTGGTCTGCCCCCTGAGGGCAGCTTCACAATTACAGACTGGTGAAGGGGATACCTATTACAGGTCTGAAAGGAGTCATTGTTTTACACACACACACACACACACACACAGAAACACACACACACACTTAGAGCCTTGATGTTCAACAGTATCATTTCTCAGGTTTCTTTGAATCACACACATAGACCATGGTGAGCTTGGACTTCAAACAGACACAGGAGCTGCATGTAATCATGATGCATTAATTCACTATGGCTATTACAAATCAGAAGACAGACAGACAGACTAAAGATTTTAACATCTCTCCACTCAAACCAAACGGCAAACAAATCATTAGGCGATATTGATTTGACCTCCAAAGCAAACCGTTTTCCAATACAAGAGGCAGACAGACAGACAGACAGACAGACAGACAGAGACACACACACTAGGCTATGCACGATCAGACACACACACACACACGCACGCTCCATCTCTCACTAAATCAGAACGAAAGCTATAACTTCCTGTGGGTTGTGTTGTTCATTAGCCAATTCCACAACCCGAGAAGCTGCCTGTCTCAACAGGGGATCCGAGCTGGCATTCCGGAGAATAGCCAGCCCTACACACACGGCGGGCGAATACATACATCACCGCGACAGAGCACACACACACACACAAACACACACACTGCCTGCAAATCAATAAAGCTAACCCCCTCTCCCCTCCCCCCTCCACACACACAAAAATGACACAGAAAATACAACAATGCGCATTCGCACACACACTATGGACAGTAGCTCAGAATGCCAGTGTGCTACAGCCTATGCGTGGTTCAGTCAGAGAGAAATAGCCTACTGTGATAGTTAACACAATTTAATAATGTAATAGTCTACCATATTAATAATAATACAGGATTTCAGAGAACCTTATGTCGGAAATATGTGTGCTGTCAAATGCTCTCTCTCTATTTGTGTGTTCGATTGTGTTTTTGTCAATGTTTGTCAATAACAAACAACAGCCCAAGTGAATGTAAATGGGCAGAGAATTATCCACAGTCCTCTAATCCTATCTTCCTCTCTGCTGTCTAAATCCTCGTTTTTTCCAAATAGCGTTTAGCCCTTATTCCTGAAGGCTAGACTTCTACCGTTGACTCACCTATACGAAGTCTGTTTCCTAAAAGCCAGACCCTTTAATTTCTGCTCCAGCGTCTCCACCTCCATCTCGACGAGGCTACTGAACGTATCGCTGCCCCCCATGGCCTCTTCGCCGCAGCCAGACTCGCTGTCCTCCCCAGCCGCTTCCAGCGCTGTCAGCCGGCCGCTGAAGGTCCCGGGGGTGTGCTCCGCCTGGGACGGGCAGGGCTTGGCCAGGGGGTCCATGCTCATGCTGCGGCTGGCACTGGACCCCCTCTCCCCGGCTACTCCGGGAGACAGAGACGGTCTACGGTGGGTATCGCTGGATGACAGTGTCCGTCCTTTTTATGGTCGTGGTTGTTGAAGGGACCCAAAGCGGCGGGGATCTGTGTTCGCCGCACGGTCGAGCACGCGCTGGTGATCGCGAACCGCTAGTGCAAGGTGACGGTCTGGAAATGGCAGCACGAGCTGCGGCGGCAACAACAAGCGTCAGCTCAACAGAAGCTCACGAGGTGCAGCAGGCAGCATCCATCTCCGGCCCCGACAAGGGCATTGTGGGATACTCCTGCTCCTCCTCACTCTGCTGCAGCATCATCACCATGGTAAAAGTAGGGCAAAGCAGGGGAAGACTGGGACAAGAATTCGGCCCTGGCATTTTATCCACACCAGCCAACATCACGGTGCGCACAGCCAACTAATTTCCCCCTGGTGTCACTTGTGCCACTAACTTTGTTGGTGGCACCAGCCCATAATTTGGTCAGACAAAGTCATTCATAGTCCTTTATTAAGAAGTGCAACACATAAACTACTGAGGTATTCAAGAAATAAGTTATCTAACACATCCAAGCAGGAATGCATGATTCAATATATTTTGATGTGCAACCTAATCCAGTGATTGTCATGAATTTCGAGTTGACAATTAGACTATAGTTGCTATATTTTACTGTCAAAATTAAGATGATCAGAGTAGCTGTGCAAAAAACAACAAAAAAACAATGGCATGGATGGAACTATATTAAACTATACAATTTCGCTAAAGTACTTTCAAATATTTATATTATTTATAACACAGAAATCAACTTCACCTCCACAGTTTTCTTAATCTTTGCCTATCTAGTAATTTTACAATCACCCAACTTTGGTAGCCTATGCTGTTGGACGCACTTTCTAGCCATGGGCTTAGTTGTTCATGCGGTGGTTACAATGTATCACTGATCAAACGTTCTCATAAAAGGTCTGCAGCGAAACCGCGGGAGCAAATGAGTTTGGTACAGGGATAGACATCATTTTTACATGCAAATATGATTGGATACAGCGTTTGATTATTTAAATATCTGCCTCAATTTAACTTCAGAGTTGCTTTATTCTTACTGAGGGCTAATCGGGGACAATTTCAGGGACAGCTCTAGCCGGGACAGGCCACTAAAATCGGGGATTGTCCCCGGAAATCAGGAACGACTGGTCACCCTAGTCAAAATAGGACCCCAGAATGTCCTCCTTTTTTCCAAAAGAGATTAATTACATACATCTTTACATGCAATAACTCATATCATATGATAATTAATTTGGGGTTCAAAACCTGAGGAAGTGGAAAAAAACAAAACACATTAATTAGATCGATAACTCTAAATATAATACACACTGCTAGTAGTCATGTATTCATCCAACAGTACATTTTATGTCCTACCCATGAGACCTATTGGCCTATGCCCTCGCAATATCCGGTGAGTATTTTGCGCGCGTGCCGGTCCATTTCTTAAAGCTATATCAAATATCTTGGTTGTAAAATAGTTGATATTGAGCTGAATATTGAGAGTTAATAAAATACAATTATACCTACAGAAAGCTGAGACCATCTTCTGTTCGTCAGGAACAAGGGGACGAAGCCTTCAAAGCTGTGTTTTTTCCGCAATTGTATTTTTTAAATGTTATACAATCAGAACGCATTTGTCTTTCGAGCTAACGGGGGATAGGAGAGTGGCACGCTAATCACAGCAGCAGGCCCCAGCAAGGGCACAGACACAGACACAGGGCAGACACTTTCATTAGAGGAATCATGAGGATAATACACTTTACTGTTTGACCAAATCATGGTTTTAGCCACCCCAAATTTTTTGAGAGTGAGGTGATAGTGTAGAATGTGCTCTTTCTACATTTATAGGCACCATTTCTGTTTTTTACTGATCAGCCAAATGCTTATTATAGGTGAGTATACCAGATATTTGTTTTTTTAAAGGCCCATGGGCCGCTGGCCATGTCACCTTGCTCATTGTTTTATTCTTATGTTTAAAAAATACTTTGTGTACATTTCGACCAGCCACCCAACACAAAAATGGCTCAGCCCATCTGTCATTTGCCAGAATTGACATATCAGTTGCATCATTATAACCCAATATGGGAATGAATAGAGAAATTACCAATTAGTTGAGGAATGGAAAGCATGCTTTTGCTTTTATAGTAAATGTGACAAATTGCATCTGATTCTGTCTGTTTTTATGTGTTTATGTAAAACAGTTATTATCCAACCATGATACTTTCATTCTAAGCAAATCACCCTATCTGAACATTTTTGCCTTAATACAATTAGGTTATTGTGATTTGAGGTATAAAGAGAATAATCAAGGCTGACACAGTTCTTTCACGGGCAGGGAGACAGACACAACATTTTACAAAACACACACACACAGAAATGTGCATATACGCACGCACGGTCACACACACACACCAGTTGTGTCCACAGACCTGTTGTCCAGAGGCAGAGCTGTAATTTCTTTGACCATTGGAGTGTGGGTTAAAACAGCGATTCTCAACTGGTGAGTGTCTGATAAAAAAAAGAAAAATACTCCAGTCTGAACTGAAACGACTAAAACCAGGTAGAAAGTGTGTAGAAATCAGCAAACTATTTGGTTGATTTTGCAGTCTCAAACCAGTGAGTTTAACATTCTTCATCAAGAATATGTGCAAAATGGAATTATTGACAATGAAAAATGAGGGACTGTTGTTCCCTTGTCATATAATTAGAACATTTACTATCAATTTAGCATTGTAAAAAAATCCAGATTGCATTTTGGCAACAAAAAAAAAATCGCCATGCGAATATTGGATCGCGGCTGAGACAATCTGGTTCTATTTGGGTCCCGAGGCAAAACCAGTTGAGAACCACATTTGAATGGCTGGTGGCCAAAACTTTGGGATGGGCTTAGTACGACTTCTGACGCTTATGTCATTTTTGACTGACACACGTTCACAGTGAGTGTATGCTTGCTTGCAGTCTCAAACACACAGTACATTTCTTCAATGACACTTAAAAGCAGGACAATCTTACACGGCAGTTGATGCTTTTACTACGGAAAATATTTATTTGTTTTAAGCAAAAACTAAAAAGGACAGAACCCATAAAGACAAAGATGGGTCCTGTGGAGGCAAAATGTGACTCTACAGTTTATATACAATAAATAAGAATAAAATGGACTCTTTGGGGACACAGTGTGAGTGGATTGACTGCAGGGTGCTGGCCAATGGAGAAAGCACTTATGGTTCTATTCATCTGTGTGTATGTGTGTGTATGTGTGAGACAGTGCAGGTGGTAGAGACTGTAACCTAGCAGAAACATCATCCTGGTTCATCACAAGGCCACCATGGTGTTTGCCCCAGCAAGAAAGTAACTTAGTTCAGGAAACAACACATTCCTCACACACATTATCTGGTATAAAGTACTTTGTCATAATGCTGTATTATAAAGCTTGGTTGTCTCAACATACAACCATCCATCAACATCAGAGTAAAACGGTCAACATCGTTTTACTGACCTCACACATGTAGGCTGACATTATTATGTTATTATTTATATTTACAAAAATAGGATTTGCTACGAAGACCTTTGGCTTTTGATAGATAATCATATTTAAGGACAGTGTGATATTCTGAATCCATCCTGACAAAATCAATAGGAAACCAATATGGAATGAAAAGAGCATTTGATATTATTACTGTGATTTGATATTATTACTGTGAAGACATCAGCAGTGTATTCAAAGAGCTACAGGGCCCACTCTCAAAACTCCACCATCAAGGGGAATATCACCATAGAAATACTGAAAAAAATACCACTCACTCAAATATAACAGAGCATAATGCCTAAAGCAAAGGATGTCATAAAATATATAAAGAAGTAAAACAAATAAAGGCTAAATAAAAACAAAGTATGAACACAAAAATATATCAAAAGGTGGTGTACTATTGGAATGGAATAAAAACACAATATAAAAGAACAACTACATACGATAAAATAATAAAGATATCCAAAATGATTCTATAAATACAGAGCCTCCATCTCCTGCTCCTGCAGAGGGAAGGTCAAAGGTCAGGGGTGAGGGCTCAGAGGTAGACCCTATGATGTCTCGTTGACTGTCCTCTCCAGCTCTATGATTTTACTGCTGTCATTCACCCTCTGCTCCAGAGACCTGGGACAGAAGAGAGACTAACAAATAAGAAACTACAGTACTACACTTTTACTGACATCAATAGCTGACATCCTGTCAAAAACAGTTTTTCTGTCTCATACAGTCTCTGATATCATCGCCTGCCATAAGTGTGTGTGTGTGCGTGAGTACATGTGTCTGTCTGTTACCTGTGCAGGTCTAATAGCAGGGGTTTCTGTGGATTTGTATCACTGCTGTTGCTGAAAGGTGGGCGTGTCTCAGCAATGTGTGACTCCTCTCCTTTCTGCTGCTTTTTCTCAGAGCGCCACGCTGCCATCACAACCGTGGGCCTCTCCAATTGGTCAGGATAGTCCCCGCCCAGACCCAGAAGGTGTGGCTCGTCCAGCCCTCTCTCCTCATAGGACAGCAGGCTCCTGGACTTCACTGTGAAGGATCACGGGTAAAAAACATCACCTATCTGATCACATCATGTCCACGAAGGAGAAAGGCATGTCATTGAGTACCATCTTAATCTTTTACATCTTTCTTTGTTGAAATGTCTTTTGTTTTTTAGGGACGGTATAATCCTTTGATATGATCATGTCTACTACTAATGCAATCCTACAACCCTGTAACCCTCTTAACAAGATTATGAAATGGATTAAACATAAAACTAACCCTACCAACAGTAAACCTTGCTCTGTACACATACTACATACAGATTGTTCTAGGGCGGACTGCCAGCAACACTAATACTGGGCTCTGTGGCAAACAGGCTGTGTGTGGGAGGGAGAAGAGCGGTAGGGGGAGCAAAGATCAATCATCATAAAATGGCTGCATTGCTGTTTAATCATACTAATGATAGTCCCTCTGAATGGGAAATAATGAAATTCAAGTGTACACTCTTCCAGGAGGCCACGCCAAAACACTCCAAAAGGTGTGTGTATGTGTGTGTGTGTGTGTGTATGACTGGTAGGATTACAGAACACTGCTAGTCCCTCAGCACTCAGAGATTCAGAGCTAATGCCTCACACACACACTATAAAAAGTTTAGCATTAATCCATGAAACATGAATGTGCGACTGAGTGTGTGTGTGTGTGTGTGTGTGTACACAGCACCTGTAGCGGTGTAAGACTCCTGCATGGCCATGTCTCTGGAGAGGCCAGTCTCTGTGATGGAGGAGCAGGGACCCAGGCTGGGGTAGAAACTCCCTAGGAACACAGCGAAACACAGCACCACCACCTAGACACACACACACACACACACACACACACACACACACACACACACACACACACACACACACACACACACACACACACACACACACACAATATATGTCATTAGGCTCCACAGTCAAGCATTTACATGAAAAGGACAAGATAGGCTGCCCACAACAGCTGACACACAGAGCAGCGGGAGTTATATAAAATGAAAAACAAAATCCAATCAATATGAAACAAAAATGCTCGCGCACACACACACACACACACTGGGCTGAGCGTTGTGTTGGGGAGTCTCACCATGAGGCAGGAGGAGGTCTGGGTGCCAGTGACTTTGCAGGAGCGGGGAACCTTCCCTGCCACCACTGCCTGCAGAGAGAGCAGCTGTTGTATTAGAGTCCTAGGAGGAGGGGACGAGGGGAGAGGGGAAGAGGGGAGAGGGAAAGAGGGGAGAGGGGACGAGGGGAGAGGGGACGAGGGGAGAGGGGAAGAGGGGAGAGGGGACGAGGGGGGAGATGGGACGAGGGGAGAGGGGATGAGGGGGGAGATGGGGAAAGAGGGAAGAAGGTAAAGATGGGGTCAGAGCTTAGTCATAGACTCACTCACAAACACACACACACACCCTGCTGAAGACAATACACACGCACTCATTCACACACACACACACACACACACACTTCACTGGGCTAACATATGACTTCACAGACAATGTAACACAGTGTGCATTCGTGCACAAACACATTAAAAAACAAAACATAACGATCCGTTCGACTCAGTGAACTGTGTGCTAATTTTACAAGGTTGGATTAATAATGTAGGAAAGGATGAAGCACAAAACGTCCCCCAGAGCACTATGTAATGTATGTCTCTTACTTGTTGGTACACTCCAGATTCTCCACTTTCCTGCGCAGCTCGCTGTTCTCATTGGAGCAGTTCTCCACCCTGTGGAGAAAGGGGGGAATTACAAGGTCAGTGACATGTAGGCTTAATCAGTAGGGGAGACAATGCTTTGACAGCAGTTACTACTGTATGCCTGTAAAAGAACTGAGATTTATAGATGAATTGTCATTGTCATAATAAAGTAATTATCTATAGCATTGATAATGAGGCTAATTAATTACCAAAAAAATATAAAAAACCTTATTCCCAATGAAATCCATTTGATTTCTAGCTGAACGAGCACATCATGAAAGACTCACTTCTTCTCCAGGGCGTCCATGTACTCTTTCTTCTTTCTGCGGCTCTCTTGAGCAGAGATCTGAAAGAAAGGATGTCGATAATTACGTCAAGCTATGGCTCACGGAAGTGAGTACAGTGACTTCAATGTATCAATTTGAAGTGTGTTATTACATTTCTGGCACAGGTGGAAATAGAAAGCGATATATATATACACTGCTCAAAAAAATAAAGGGAACACTAAAAGAACACATCCTAGATCTGAATGAATGAAATAATCTTATTAAATACTTTTTTCTTTACATAGTTGAATGTGCTGACAACAAAATCACACAAAAATTATCAATGGAAATCAAATTTATCAATCCATGGAGGTCTGGATTTGGAGTCACCCTCAAAATTAAAGTGGAAAACCACACTACAGGCTGATCCAACTTTGATGTAATGTCCTTAAAACAAGTCAAAATGAGGCTCAGTAGTGTGTGTGGCCTCCACGTGCCTGTATGACCTCCCTACAATGCCTGGGCATGCTCCTGATGAGGTGGCGGATGGTCTCCTGAGGGATCTCCTCCCAGCCCTGGACTAAAGCATCCACCAACTCCTGGACAGTCTGTGGTGCAACGTGGCGTTGGTGGATGGAGCGAGACATGATGTCCCAGATGTGCTCAATTGGATTCAGGTCTGGGGAACGGGCGGGCCAGTCCATAGCATCAATGCCTTCCTCTTGCAGGAACTGCTGTCACACTCCAGCCACATGAGGTCTAGCATTGTCTTGCATTAGCATATGGTCTCACAAGGGGTCTGAGGATCTCATCTCGGTACCTAATGGCAGTCAGGCTACCTCTGGCGAGCACATGGAGGGCTGTGCGGCCCCCCAAAGAAATGCCACCCCACACCATGACTGACCCACCGCCAAACCGGTCATGCTGGAGGATGTTGCAGGCAGCAGAACGTTCTCCACGGCGTCTCCAGACTCTGTCACGTCTGTCACGTGCTCAGTGTGAACCTGCTTTCATCTGTGAAGAGCACAGGGCGCCAGTGGCGAATTTGCCAATCTTGGTGTTCTCTGGCAAATGCCAAACATCCTGCACGGTGTTGGGCTGTAAGCACAACCCCCACCTGTGGACGTCGGGCCCTCATACCACCCTCATGGAGTCTGTTTCTGACCGTTTGAGCAGACACATGCACATTTGTGGCCTGCTGGAGGTCATTTTGCAGGGCTCTGGCAGTGCTCCTCCTGCTCCTCCTTGCACAAAGGTGGAGGTAGCAGTCCTGCTGCTGGGTTGTTGCCCTCCTACGGCCTCCTCCACGTCTCCTGATGTACTGGCCTGTCTCTTGGTAGAGCCTCCATGCTCTGGACACTACGCTGACAGACACAGCAAACCTTCTTGCCACAGCTCGCATTGATGTCCCATCCTGGATGAGCTGCACTACCTGAGCCACTTGTGTGGGTTGTAGACTCCGTCTCATGCTACCACTAGAGTGAAAGCACCGCCAGCATTCAAAAGTGACCAAAACATCAGCCAGGAAGCATAGGAACGGAGAAGTGGTCTGTGGTCACCACCTGCAAAACCAGTCCTTTATTGGGGGTGTCTTGCTAATTGCCTATAATTTCCACCTGTTGTCTATTCCATTTGCACAACAGCATGTGAAATGTATTGTCAATCAGTGTTGCTTCCTAAGTGGACAGTTTGATTTCACAGAAGTATGATTGACTTGGAGTTACATTGTGTTGTTTAAGTGTTCCCTTAATTTTATTGAGCAGTGTATATATATACAGTGGCTTGTGAAAGTATTCACCCCCCTTGGCATTTTTCCTATTTTGTTGCCTTACAACCTGGAATTAAAATATATATTTTTGGGGGGTTGTATCATTTGATTTACACAACATGCCTACCACTTTGAAGATGTGATTTGATTGTGAAACGAACAAGAAATAAGACAAAAAAACAGAAAACGTGCATAACTATTCACCACCCCCAAAGTCAATACTTTGTAGAGCCACCTTTTGCAGCAATTACAGCTGCATGTCTCTTGGGGTATGTCTCTATAAGCTTGGCACATCTAGCCACTGGGATTTTTGGCCATTCTTCAAGGCAAAACTGCTCCAGCTCCTTCAAGTTGGATGGGTTCCGCTGGTGTACAGCAATCTTTAAGTCATACCACAGATTCTCAATTGGATTGAGGTCTGGGCTTTGACTAGGCCATTCCAAGACATTTAAATGTTTCCCCTTAAACCACTCAAGCGTTTATTTAGCAGTATGCTTAGGGTCATTGTCCTGCTGGAAGGTGAACCTCCGTCCCAGTCTCAAATCTCTGGAAGACTGAAACAGGTTTCCCTCAAGAATTTCCCTGTATTTAGCGCCATCCCTCATTCCTTCAATTCTGACCAGTTTCCCAGTCCCTGCTGATGAAAAACGTCCCCACAGCATGATGCTGCCACAACCATGCAAAGCTGTCATCAAGGCAAAGGGTGGTTATTTGAAGAATCTCAAATATAAAATATATTTTGATTTGTTTAACACTTTTTTGGTTACTACATGATTCCATATGTGTTATTTCATAGTTTTGATGTATTCACTATTATTCTACAATGTAAAAATAAAGAAAAACCCTTGAATGAGTAGGTGTGTCCAAACCTTTGACTGGTAGTGTGTCCAAACTTTTGGACACACCTCCTCATTCAAGGGTTTTTCTTTATTTTTACTATGTTCTACATTGTAGAATAATAGTGAAGACATCACAACTATGAAATAACACATATGGAATTCTTCCCACCTTGTTCTTGATCTTCCTACGTATCTTCTTCAGGGCTTTCTCCTCCGCCTTGGACAGGGGCAGCTTGGTGGGAACAGGGTAACCCTCGGCAACCAGGGTTCTCCTCTCTTCCTCTGTCAGCAGGAGAGGGCCAGAGCCCTGCAACTTCTACAGGGGGAGGAGGAGGAGGGGGGAAGAGGAGAGAGGAGGTGTCATAAGAGCCCATCTGATAAACTGACATACTGTATCTTATTTCAGTGACTTCCCTGTATCTGTTATCTGAATAGTTCCATCGCTCATTCCTTCCGTTTCTTGAGGTTGTCACTGATCTGACCAGGTTGGATTGGTGAACGCAATAGGGTGATAACCTTGCATTAACTTATCCAATCTCTCTCAGATCAGTGATTACCTGAAGGAAGGTAGGAATGATTCATATTATGCCAACAGGGTCCCTGTATATTTTCAGTGAATCCCTGGTCCCAGTCTGTGTTGTACTTACGTGTGGGGCGGTGAGAAGAGGGGAGTTGGAGAGGGAGGAGGGTGTGCGAAGGGACACCTTGAGGCCGGCCTGGGAGGGCGCAGGGCTGAGGGGAAAGGTGGGGGTGGAGGGGCTCTGGGGGGTGCTGGCGTGTACCGGGCTCTGACTGCCATCTGAGTCACTGCTGTGGGAGGAGGGAGGGGTGGGGGGCATCTGCAGAGACTCCAGACCTGGTGAGGGGAAACACACACACAGGTTACACACTTACAAACATCTCTAGAGATCATCAACACTAACATTTACAGACCTTACACATTGGATTGTACTTAATGTCATCATCATCCATCAGTGGCCAGAAGGGGTCCTCAGAGCAGCACAACACTGATCTGCCTGCATATTAACTATACTGAACAAAAATATAAACGCAACATGCAACAACTTCAAAGATTTTACTGAGTTACAGTTCATATAAGAAAATCAGTCAAATTGAAAGAAATTCATTAGCCCCTAATCTCTGGATTTCACATGACTGGGAATACAGATATGCATCTATTGGTCACAGATACGTTTTTTTTTAAAGTAGGGGCGTGGATCAGAAAACCAGTCAGTATCTGGTGTGACCACCATTTGCCTCATGCAGCGCGACACATCTCCTTCGCATAGAGTTGATCAGCCTGTTGATTGTGGCCTGTGGAATGTTGTCCCACTCCTCTTAAATGGTTGTGTGAAGTTGCTGGATATTGGCAGGAACTGGAACATGCTGTCGTACACGTCGATCCAGAACATCCCAAACACACTCAATTGGTGACATATCTGGTGAGTATGCAGGCCATGGAAGAACTGGGACATTTTCAGCTTCCAGGAATTGTGTACAGATCCTTGCGACATGGGGCCTGCATTATCATGCTGAAACATGAGGTGACGGTGGCGGATGAATGGCACGACAATGGGCCTCAGGATCTCGTAACGGTATCTCTGTGCATTCAAATTGCCATCGATAACATGCAATTGTGTTCGTTGTCCGTAGCTTATGCCTGCACATACCATAACCCCACCGCCACCATGGGGCACTCTGTTCACAACGTTGACATCAGCAAACCGCTCGCCCACACAATGCCATACACATTGGTCTGCAGTTATGAGGCCGGTTGGATGTACTGCCATATTCTCTAAAACAACGTTGGAGGCGTCTTATGGTAGAGAAATTAACATTCAGTTCTCTGGCAACAGCTCTGGTGGAAATTCCTGTAGTCAGCATGCCAAATGCACGCTCCCTCAAAACTTGAGACATCTGTGTTGTGTGACAAAACTGCACATTTTAGAGTGGCTTTTTATTGTCCCCAGCACAAGGTGCACCTGTGTAATGATCATGCTGTTTAATCAGCTTCTTGATATGCCACACCTGTCAGGTGGATGGATTATCTTGGCAAAGGAGAAATGCTCACTAACAGGGATTTAAACAAATTTGTGCACAAAATTTGAGAGAAATAAGGTTTTTGTGCGTATGGAACATTTCTGGGATCTTTAATTTCAGCTCATGAAACATGGGACCAACACTTTACATGTTGCATTTGTATTTCTTTTTAAAAATATTTTGTACATACAGTGAGGGAAAAATGTATTTGATCCCCTGCTGATTTTGTACGTTTGCCCACTGACAAAGAAAATGATCAGTCTATAATTTTAATGGTATGTTTATTTGAACAGTGAGAGACAGAATAACCAAAAAATACAGAAAAACGCATGTCAAAAATTTTATAAATTGATTAGCATTTTAATGAGGGAAATAAGTATTTGACCCCCTCTCAATCAGAAAGATTTCTGCCTCCCAGGTGTCTTTTATACAGGTAACGAGCTGAAATTAGGAGCACACTCTTAAAGGGAGTGTTCCTAATCTCAGCTTGTTACCTGTATAAAAGACACCTGTCCACAGAAGCAATCAATCAATCAGATTCCAAACTCTCCACCATGGCCAAGACCAAAGAGCTCTCCAAGGATGTCGTGGACAAGATTGTAGACCTACACAAGGCTGGAATGGGCTACAAGACCATCGCCAAGCAGCTTGGTGAGAAGGTGACAATAGCTGGTGCGATTATTCGCAAATGGAAGAAACACAAAAGAACTGTCAATCTCCCTCTGCCTGGGGCTCCATGCAAGATCTCACCTTGTGGAGTTGCAATGATCATGAGAACGGTGAGGAATCAGCCCAGAACTACACAGGATGATCTTGTCAATGATCTCAAGGCAGCTGGGACCATAGTCACCAAGAAAACAATTGGTAACACACTACGCCGTGAAGGACTGAAATCCTGCAGTGCCCGCAAGGTCCCCCTGCTCAAGAAAGCACATATACATGCCCGTCTGAAGTTTGCCAATGAACATCTGAATGATTCAGAGGAGAACTGGGTTAAAGTGTTGTGGTCAGATGAGACCAAAATTGAGCTCTTTGGCATCAACTCAACTTGCCGTGTTTGGAGGAGGAGGAATGCTGCCTATGACCCCAAGAACACCATCCCCACCGTCAAACATGGAGGTGGAAACATTATGCTTTGGGGGTGTTTTTATGCTAAAGGACAGGACAACTTCACCGCATCAAAGGGACGATGGACGGGGCTATGTACAGTCAAATCTTGGGTGAGAACCTCCTTCCCTCAGCCAGGGCATTGAAAATGGGTCGTGGATGGGTATTCCAGCATGACAATGACCCAAAACACACGGCCAAGGCAACAAAGGAGTGGCTCAAGAAGAAGCACATTAAGGTCCTGGAGTGGCCTAGCCAGTCTCCAGACCTTAATCCCATAGAAAATCTGTGGAGGGAGCTGAAGGTTCGAGTTGCCAGACGTCAGCCTCAAAACCTTAATGACTTGGAGAAGATAAGCAAAGAGGAGTGGGACAAAATCCCTCCTGAGATGTGTGCAAAACTGGTGGCCAACTACAAGAAACGTCTGACCTCTGTGATTGCCAACAAGGGTTTTGCCACCAAGTACTAAGTCATGTTTTGCAGAGGGTTTTAAATACTTATTTCCCTCATTAAAATGCAAATCAATTTATAAAATTTTTTACATGCGTTTTTCTGGATTTTTTTGTTGTTATTCTGTCTCTCACTGTTCAAATAAACCTACCATTAAAATTATAGACTGATAATTTCTTTGTCAGTGGGCAAACATACAAAATCAGCAGGGGATCAAATACTTTTTTCCCTCACTGTACCTATACATTATCAAATACTTAAAGTGTGCTTGATTTATCTTCAAAATGTATCTTCAAAATGTATGCACGCATGACTAAGTCGCTTTGGATAAAAGCGTCTGCTAAATGGCATATATTATATTATTTAATGAGGTGGAAAAAGTTAGCACAGTATTTGACACGTGTATTTGACCCAGGTCGTGGGGACGACATAAAATAAAAAAATAATTGGTCATTTAGCAGACGCTCTTATCCAGAGCGACTTACAGACATACAGAGAGGTTATGAGTAGTGTGGCAGTACGATATGGTGCGTGTCAGGTCTCACCTTCAGGAGACAAGTTGAGGAACTGGTCCACCTCATGAGGCTCCAGTTTGATCTGGATCTCACCAACCTCCTTCACCTAGACAATCAGACAGCAGAAATAGATGTTACACGTGTGCATACGTTTGTGTGTGTGTATTTGTGAGTGCATGTGGGCCTGTCTGCATGTGCTGTGATTCTAGACGTCTCCTTACCTTGCTGGCCTTGCCCTGTGTGGCGGTGTGTGGGTTGGGCTTGGGGCTGGGGGCGGGTGGGGCGGGGGCCTCAGTGATGTGGCCCTCGGGTGCTAGGGAGAGGGTTAGGGTGGGCAGCAAGGCTGGAGGGTCACACAGCAGCACCTCCATCTGTTCCTCCTGCTCCACGGGCCAATCCTCACCGTCTGACTCTGATAGAGAGAAAGAGACACGACACATCAGCATCAACACTGTCACTTAGATACTGCATGTACTGTTTGTGTATTGTGCGGCACTGAATGTACTAATGTACATTTCTCCACATATTTCTGTATTGCCACCCTTTTTTGTTATAGATACCGTAGATCGCCTACACATTACAATACGACATGTCATCTACAACTGTCACGGAGGCCCAAAACCCTCCCCTCTTTCCTCACTCTGTCCTCCCCCTCTCCTCGTTTCTCTCCCCCGCTCACCTGCATCACTCCCCTGCTCCCCAGGCAGATGTGAGAGGGGCGACTGGGGCCGGGAGTCCCCACACAGGGAGTAGGAGTGCTCCGCCTGGATGTGGGGCGGCAGCGGAGAGGACGGGGTAAAATCCTCCCCCTCATCCATGGCCTCTCCTTCCCGGCCGGAGAGGAAAGGGTCGCTCAGCAGCTGGCCCAGCAAAGCATCCTGGGAAAAGTCATCCAGGAGGTCTGTGAAGTGCTGTAAGAGGGTGAGAGGGGGGAGGAGGGGAGAGAGATATGGATGTTAATGATAGACTGACAAAAGACATGCGAAACACAGACTTGAGGCTAAGAGCACAGACAGACACAGACATGATACCATCTAGTCATCACACCGTCTAGTTATTACACCATATACCATGTCATTATTATACAATATACCTGTAGCTAGTCTGTAATTACTGCCTATAAAGCTCTTTAATGGCTATCTGCACTTGCCTTTGAGGAAAAGCCCCCAAGGCCAGCAACAAACAGCCAATTATAGAGCTGTAAAATCCCCTCTCCTCCAGTGACAATAGGAGACTGATATCGCTCCCACCAATCATAGCGGCCGTATCTCATCCTCCCATCTCTCAATGTGGTGAGACGTTTTGAGTAAAGGCCAAGACTGACAACCATCTTCTCCACTTCTCCTCCTTTCTTTCTACCTTCCATCCCCCCATCCTACCCTCAGGACATTCCTCCATGCACATTCCTTCCCATCTTCCTTTCTTGATGTGACCTGAAAACTCTCAACTCTCATCACTGCTTGGGACAGGTTATGACAGGCCTCTCAACCTCAGCTGTTCAGGTGCTCCAATTTTCTTTCCTATCTCTGCCTTCTGATTTTTAGATTCCCTTCCTCTATGTCATCATGAGGACCTTTGGGTCAAAGAACTGCACTCAATAAACTGAGGGAGCCTTCAATGTGTGTGACGGTATTGTACCCTGCAATTCAAAGTCATTATCAGATGTGTGTATACTATTGTTGAACTATCTACCTCTATACCTCCTTCTGCTTTTCAGGTACTTTACTTCTATACCACTCTCTTTAACATGACCTACCTAATAACGCCTATCAGCCAGCTGGAACAGTAATAATGGTCTGACTAGGCAATATTCTTTGTAGCTAATAGCTACATTGAAACAGCTTGCCAGCTAGCATCAACAGCAGTTCATCATGTCTTCTGTGAGGCAGTGGAGGACAGGGAATATACAGTATATAGCCTAGCCTAACAAGAAAACCGTTGAATAGCATGTGTGTTTTGATGTGATTTATAAAAATGACGAGTCGCCCGTTCGCGAACACAAATACGCGCTTTCGGTTGGTTTCACCCAATGATGATGTAGTGCATTCGGAAAGTATTCAGACCCCTTGACTTTTTGTTACATTACAGCTTTATTCTAAAATTGATTACATTGTTTTTTCCCCCTCATCAATCTACACACAATACCCATGATGACAAAGCAAAAACTGGTTTGTAGAAATGTTTGCAAATGTATTAAAAACTAAAAACTGAAATATCACATTTACGTAAGTATTCAGACCCTTTACTCAGTACTTTGTTCAAGCACCTTTGGTAGCGATTACAGCCTCAAGTCTTCTTGGGTATGAAGCTACGGTGAAGCATGGTGGTGGCAGCATCATGCTGTGGGGATGTTTTTCAGTGGCAGGGACTGACTGGGAGCCTAGTCAGGATCAAGCGAAAGATTAACGGAGCAAAGTACAGAGAGATCCTTGATGAAAACCTGCTCAGGACCTCAGACTGGGACCAAGGTTCACCTTCCAACAGGACAACGACCCTAAGCACACAGCCAAGACAACGCAGGAGTGGCTTCGGGACAAGTCTCTGAATGTCCTTGAGTGGCCCAGCCAGAGCCCGGACTTGAACCTGATTTAATATCTCTGGAGAGACCTGAAAATAGCTATGCAGCGACACTTCCCCTCCAACCTGACAGAGCTTGAGAGGATCTGCAGAGAAGAATGAGAGACACTCCCTAAATACAGGAGTGCCAAGCTTGTAGCTTCATACCAAAGAAGACTTGAGGCTGTAATCGCTGCCAAAGGTGCTTCAACAAAGTACTGAGTAAAGGGTCTGAATACTTATGTAAATGTGATACTTCCGTTTTTTATTTTCAATACATTTGCAAACATTTCCAAAAAACATTATGGGGTATTGTGTGTAGATTGATTAGGGGGGAGGGAAAACAATTTGATCAATTTTAGAATAAGGCTGTAACGTAAAAAAATGTGGAAAAAGTCAAGGTGTCTGAATACTTCCTGAATGCACTGTATATCTCCACATCCTCCTATCCTATACCCCCACTATTGTATATCTCCATAGACATATAGCGACAGAGTGTGTGTGTGTGTGTGTGTGTCAGAGAGTGGGGTGATGCAGTACAGTAGGGAACAGTGTTACTGTAGAGCTGAGGAAAGGGGAGGAGGGAGGGAGTGATGTTTCAATGTGTTGCTCATTAACAAAGACCCACAGAGAAAACAACCTCCTTATGAAACAAAGGCCTTTTCACTCACACAAAATAAAGGCAACCTCAACAACTTCCACTGCTGCTTAAATGGAAAACAGTAGTATTTAACTTCATGTTTAAAACTAATAAGAAGAACACCAGACATTTCATGTACGCATGTTATTAAAACGAATAGGCCTACAGATTTCACAGTCATGCTAAGAAGCATTCCTCCATAGGATTTGCAGCCAACCGTTCAGGTTGTATTGCAGTGTGATGGAAACCACTGAGTCAGCCAAACATTAACATTATTGTCCTGATTCCACCCCAAGTTCTGTTCAATGGAAGTACATGCATAACTAATAACCTTCACCTGCTCTAGACTAGAGTTCTGTCTCCGGGCAGAACTCACAGACCTGAGCCAATAGGAGTCTCTAAACTGCTAGAGCAGGGGATAGGAAGCATCTGGAGAACGTGTCTTGGTAGCATCTCAGAGAGTGGGCAGAGAAAACACTTCATGGATATCATTTAGTTGAAAAACAGAGAGCAACATTCAGAGGAAAAGGGTGGAATGACAAATAGGAAAAGGAAAGAGAGCAGGCGGAAAAAGTGATGAACACCCCGGAGTGCACCCTGGAGAATGTGAAAGGAAGAAGGAGAGGGAGACGGAGGGAGACGGAGAAAGAAAGAAAGAAAGAAAGAAAGAAAGAAAGAAAGAAAGAAAGAAAGAAAGAAAGAAAGAGGGAGCGCAAGGAGAGAAGGGTAGAGATGGCAGGAAGCCAGGCATGTGGGTTCAATTACAGTCTGAGTCAGGCAGAGACAGAGAGAGACAGAGAGAGACAGAGAGAGAGAGACAGAGAGAGAGAGAGAGAGAGAGAGAGAGAGAGAGAGAGAGAGAGAGAGAGAGAGAGAGAGAGAGAGAGAGAGAGAGAGAGAGAGAGAGAGAGAGAGGGTTGTGGTTCAGTAGGCCTCTACAGAGTCTAACCTCTCCCTAGAGACCTCCAACACCATAGAAGACTGCCAGAGCTCCATTCCTCTCCTCCTCTTCTTCCTCCCCCTCTTCTGAAGCTGGTCAACACCCAACAGTTTACTCACCATAATCACTATCATCATCATCATCTCACCAAACCATAACTGTCACATGACACGGGACAAACATGATGGATAGTGGTGTGTCTGTCGGTGGTCGTCCTGGTTAGGGTCCAGAGTTTCCTGTGTGACAATCACTGGGGACGGCTGTTCTATTGCTAGGAGACGTAAGCGTCAGTGATAGGATTGTAAATAGTTGTCTGTTGGTTAGTGATTCGGTGTGACGTAGCCAGCAGTCCTTTCTCCTTTATCCTCACCCTCTCTACCCTCTTACTTCACCTCTCTTCTATAACCTTCACCCCTCTCGCCCCTCAACTCACCTCTCTTCCAACTTTTCTCCCCCTCTCCCCTTCTCCTCCCCTTTCTCCCCTCCTCTCTCTCCCCCTCTCTCCTCCTCTCTCCCCTTCCCCCTCTCTCTTCTCCCCTACCCAAACACAGGCCAGATGCAGGGTGAGACACTTTTTAGACACTGTTAACGCAAGGCCCATTGTGTGTGTTAATATAAACATACTGACTGAACACCCACACACCAGGCCTGTTAGAGGATTACAGAGAGGCATGCCTGAAAGGATCAGAATTCCTACTATACCCACATAACTCCTTATGGAGAGTTGGTTGTTTGTACCTATTTATATCATGTGTACAGGACTGGGGTGGTTTAGAGTATATACTGTAGAGCCATATAGGAAACGTACTAGGCTATAACTGGGTATATAACTGGATATTTAGCGTGTAGAGTTGGTTAAAGAGGTCACTGACTCTGCTGTAGTAGGCCCTCTGGACAGACTAGCATTTCTATTGAGTTCCCTTCCAGCTGGACATGTAAAAAATGTCACAAGTGGAAAAGAGTGGAAAGAACATTCCAATGGCGAGTGGTCAGTTTTGTCTCACTCTATCAGCCTCCTTTTGGCATTTCCTGAATTGTATCTCTCTCTCTCTCTCTCTCTCTCTCTCTCTCTCTCTCTCTCTCTCTCTCTCTCTCTCTCTCTCTCTCTCTCTCTCTCTCTCTCTCTCTCTCTCTCTCTCTCTCTCTCTCTCTCTCTCTCTCTCTCTCTCTCTCTCTCTCTCTCTCTCTCTCTCTCTCTCTCTCTCTCTCTCTCTCTCTCTCTCTCTCTCTCTCTCTCTCTCTCTCTCTCTCTCTCTCTCTCTCTCTCTCTATTACCTTGGCTATTCAGGGACATAAAAGGGAGGAGGGGGCTGGGGCGGTGGGGTTGTGGTGGTGTGTGAGGCCTAGTAGTGCAGGGGGATGTGGGTCATTGGGTTGGGCTGGGCTGGCCTCCCTCTGGTCCAGAGGTGCTACTGGTGCTCCTGATGGGAGAGAATGCCTCTTTGGTCTCAGGCCTGGCACAGAGGAAGCTGGGGTTGGGGGTTAGGGAAGGGTGAGGTAATGGGGGAGAGGTGTTGTTAGGGGTGTTTGGGTGAGGGGCTGTAACCTGACTCTCTGACTCCTTCTCCAGCTGGTAGACCGATGGTTTCTGCAGACACACATACACACACACACACACACTGGACAGAGTAGGGCCTACGGGGCTACTATTGAAGTCAAGGGGGATGAGAAGGGTTCGAAAGAATTTCTGTGGTGGTCTGTAATTTCTGACCCCTCAGGGCATAAGTGTGTGTGTTGGTGTGTGTTTAGTGTGTTTAGGCAAAGAGAGGAAGTCGGTCAAGAATGGGGGAAGGGAAGAGGCGGAATTGATGACGCAATTCCTTCCCCCGAAAAACATAAACCAGATGTGCACTGATAGAGGAAGAAATTACTCTCACACACACACAACCCACACACAACCCACACACAACCCACACACAACCCACACACAACCCACACACAACCCACACACCCACAAACACTGCCCACATCTCCCTCCTGTGTGCATGAGGCTGTACCTTGCCCTGGACTCTTCCTTGTGTACTGACTCACTGATAATGACACACACACACACACACACACACGTGCATTTGCTTTGGATGCCTTCCATGTGCAACCTAGTCATGTAGCATTAGTCATTACATCATAGCCAGCACGTCCCCGCTAACTTTAACCCCTAAGACTGATGGCTCAGATAGCAGGAAGGACAGAGCGTCTTCAACAGATGATCAACTCTAAAACAACAATGATAAAGACTGAGGCCCTGTTCTGACTGTTGTAGTTGGCTGATATTGGTGTTATTCCCAGCAGGGATGAACACACTCCAGGCCTGGAGATCCAGCTGTATCTGGGGGTTATCACGGGCTGACGGCAGGACAGAGGCCCAGAAACAGGGCTCAGACCGGGGGTTTGGTGGGGTTTCAGACTGGGGGGCTGGGACTGAAGGGACCAACTGAAGCCAGGGTTGTGTTCCTATCCTTTGGACCAATGCAATGCTACGATCCAATCCCATAGTCAGGCTCCATGGCTTTTTTTTTTTACAGAACACTGAAGCTCATGCAGTATTCTTCACTTTTCAAAAGTTTGTGACCATTCGTTTCAACCAAACACGACTGTTATGTGACCCAGTTATCCCCCTCTGGGCAGGGTGAAGGGTCAGAATGACCGATGAGACCCGCTGATTGGATAGGATTAGGTGGAGGAGAGGGGGAGGGGTTTGTCTGTAATTCCAGGATCCTACTACCAGTGTGATGTTTAACCAGTGTGATGTGTTGACTCTCCACACACTGTGTGTTTCAGAAGACAATCACTAGAAGCAGTCGTGTGAACTGAGAAGGGGAAACTACTGCATGACAAAGGACATGGCTAAATTACATTACTAACGGGTACATTCACACCACAGGTGGCTGGTGGCACCTTAATTGAAATGCTGGAACGGAATCTATGGAATGGTATCAAACACATCAAACACGTGTCTTCCATGTGTTTGATACCATTCCATTCACTCCATTCCATCATTTATTATGAGCCGTCCTCCCCTCACCGCCTCCTGTGTTGACACCCTATTGCCCATATAGTGCACTACTTTTGACTACTTTTGAAAAGCAGTTAACTTTATGGGAAAGTGTGTATCCTATGTGGTTGGGGAGGGCAGTTGGATCTGAAAAAGAAGACAAAAAAGTAGCAAAAAAATGTTGACGAAAGTAGTAAAATAGAATTTGTTGTTGTGGAACTTGAGATAATCTTAACGACTGACCATTGAGCTCATGAGTTGAACATCCTCGGGGTCAGAGTTCAGACAGTGACTCACAGTGTTATCAGACACACACACACGACTGACAGTCAGACTACAGCAACAGGATCTGAGATGGAAAGAGGGAGGGAGGGAAGAAGGGAGAGAGAGAGAAAGAGAGAGAGAGAGAGAGAGAGAGAGAGAGAGAGAGAGAGAGAGAGAGAGAGAGAGAGAGAGAGAGAGAGAGAGAGAGAGAGAAAGAGAGTGAGAGGCAGAGGCAAGAGGCAAGAGGCTGGAAGATGACTAGTGTCTGGAAAACTCTGTCTCTGTCTGTCGTTCTCTATTTCCCTCTCTCTTTCTCTCCCTGTCTCCCATGGTTTCCTAACAAGGCAGCTTAATTGAGTCCAGAACTCACACACCCCGCTTCAGTGACATTTCATTTTTTCCAGGCCTGCTCTGACACAGTGACCGGGCATGCAGTCACTCTGCCCCACTGACGTCCTTCAACTGTTGATCAAGCGTTCTCTCTGTGTGAGTGTAGTGGGTTTGGTTCAATTGAGTCACAGACCCCTTCAGCATACGGGCTTCCAGTGAAAGGCTTACAAGCTTGCTGAGGGAAACAACTTGTTTAATCGTGCACTTATTAGGTTAGGTTTAGAAAGCACTCAATACATGTCTCTCTGGATAACATCGTCTAATTGGAAAATGATGTCAATGTAAAAATGCAGGGAGAGAGAGGGTTCAGAGATGAAGGAGCTTTGTCTTTAGACTATGGGGCAGGAGCAGGCATGTTCACCTTGACTGTCCCTTCCCCCACCCTGCCTCTGACGGAAGAGAGGAGCAAAAGTGGGGATAGAGGAGGAGGGATAGAGGAAGGAGTTGGTTATAGGGTTAAAAAGGGAGCGGGTGAGAGAGATGGAAGGGACAGAGGACATGGAGTTAACACTTGTGAACAGCCCAGGAAATGGGTTCCAAGTGAAAAAACGACTATTAAAACATAAACTACAGAGCCCTGACAAATGTCTGCTTCTATCCTAAACAGCTTGTTCTAAATTCTTCAGGGAATGTAGGGCTACACAGATATCAGTGGTAAGACGACAGAGAGCAGGGAAATATGAGTACAGAGAGTCACTGGATCATGTTGTAGAACTCTGATTACTAGGCCAAACTCTCCTCTCTTAGGGCTGGGACACCATGCCCTACTCTAAAGAGAAACATAGCCAACACCCAGTACACCGCACCAGAGAGAGAAGAGAGCAGAGAGAAGAGAGAGAGAGAGAGACACACACACACGGTACCAGTTAACAGCTAACCAGGGCCTCAAGCGAGGGAAAGAAAGAAAGGGTGAGTGTAAATGTAGCTGCGCTGTAGAGCGTGGAAGCTAAGCTTGCTGCTGTGGTTTAGGAGTAATGACCCCTCTCACACACACTAATTACAACCTTACAGTAACTATGAATGTCTGGCTTCAGAACAGAAGAAAAGCTAAATGGAGTATGGAGGAAGACTTCACAGTGGAGACACTCTGGTCAAAAGTAGTGCACTATAAAAGGAAAAGGGTGCCACTTCCAAAGCAGACATGGTTAAAGAGCAGGAAGTTGAGTACGGTACAGGTACCTTCCAGTTCCAAGGATGGTTTCTCTTCAATAAGGATTTATGAAGTATGAGGAAGAGGCACCCAACACAACACCATAACCAGGAAGGAGAATACCGCTGAAAAATGAGGTGTCATCTTTCTAATCTGTTATTGTTATTGTTTTAGTATTCCAAATATTTCCTTTTGTCTGAAGAACCAGAATATCCAGTACAGCATCTCACCCTGGAGCTTATTTAAGTGATAATACCAGAGAAGCCGGTGTTTGGAGGATATATTGGCACGGGTGTTGTTATACATTGGCAAACCGTGCCAATATATCCTCAAAACACCAGCTTCGAGGGCATTTTCACTTTTATACAACGGGTTACCAACATATTCAAATAATGATTTACATATATTCATTAAAAACTGTATTTTGATTCATTTATTCATACTATTTCATCCTTCCACAAGATATAGTCCCAACACAAATCTAAGGTTGCTACCAAAGCCAGCTGGTCGTTCGTCGTTCTATCGGTTCGGTTGCCAGAGACTCGACCCAGTCGTTAAGTATTTTTGTTCTCTATCTATGGACGCAACCCAGTCATTCGTTCTAAATGTTCCATTGCCATACTGGCTGGGAGTGTTCTTATCCCTTGCTTGCTAGCTAACCAACTATGGCTAACTTACAGTCACGTCAAACAGTGCAGCAAAGTAGCTGCATTTGCATTTAAGCGGTTTTCTAGAGACATTTATTTGGAAACATCCATAACAACGCGATTTTGCCTGGCTTAGAAAATGTGCTCTCGTCAGGACACGTCAGAGGAGCTAACCAACAACACAGCTAACACAATCACTTCAAACTGAAGCTGGAAAGACAGCAAACTAGCTGCACTTTGTTTCGTTTGACCTGTTTTCTATTGATAGTTATTTGTATTGTGATGTCACGAGAGGCTGTGTCCTGGAGGGACGTTACATCCCCCTGAGGTGGCTGCAAACCCAGACAGCTATGGCTCCATCTGCTGGTATGGTCGGGAACTCCACCCCTCTATGGCCAATCTTCCCACGCAGCTGAAACAAATGAGGAGCTGATGAGCTGAAGGTTTGGGAAGGGAAGAGACACAGTCTCCAACCTGGGCTCTCTGGAGGACAAGAGTGCTGCACGTCCACTTCCATGAGGAATATAAGGATTTGGAGATACTTACCTTTGGGAAATACTCACCTTTGGATATATGCACCGGTGGAAATACGTGAGAGACATTTGGAAGGACTTTTTGCTGGGTTGGCCACTAGCTGCAACGTGGACTACAGTAAGGCTGTGGAAAAGTTATCTGAGCGAGTGAGAATTATGATTTTGGATGTGGAAGAGACATCCCTGAACTGTTAACCCTTAAAGAGCCACAAGAGAACAGAATTTTGTTATATTTTCGTTAATTTCCCAAGACCTATAATAAAATCCTTGTTTTGTTTGAACCTTGTCTCCTTGCACTACTTGAGCAATCCCGCTGAAAGCTGTGTAGCCTCTCGTGACGTCACAGATGGTGGAGAATACGGGCACGCTCAAGCGTTAATAGTGCATGTCAGAGGAGGATACCGAAGGTTTGATCACCCAGTTTTCCAAGTTGGCCGTAGGCTCCCCGCCGACTGAAATGGAGGACATATTGAAAGCCCTTGTTGCTGGCCAGCAAGCCCAGATGCAAGCAAACGTGGCTCTCTTGGAGGAGCAAAAGAAAGCCAACCTTCTGAAGGCAGAGGAATTGCAGTTGCAGAGACAGAGGGTGGTCCAAAATACCCGCCCAATAAAGGCAAGTGACTTTATATCTAAGATGGGAGCTACCGATGACATTGAGGCATACCTGCATGCATTTGAGGCCACGGCCACTAGGGAAGCCTGGCCCAAGCAACAGTGGGTTGGTCTGTTAGCCCCCCTTTCTAACCGGGGAATCGCTGAATGCTGTCCGGGACCTGGGCCCTGACCAGGTTACTGACTATGATGCCCTGAAGTCTGAGATCCTCAGCAGATATGGACTCACAAAGTTTGGTATGGCCCAGCGCTTTCACAGCTGGACCTTCCAACCAGACCAACCTCCTCGGGCGCAGATGCATGAACTTGTCCGAATCGCAAGGAAATGGCTGGATCCGCAGAGGAATACAGCAGCGGCGGTGGTGGAGGCCGTTGTGGTGGATCGTTACCTACGCGCCCTGCCTTATGAGGCAAAACGGTTCATCAGTCAACAGGCCTTGACCACGGCTGATCTGACCGTGGAAGCTGTGGAAAAGTACCAGGCCACAGCGGAGATGCTGAATGCTTCCCGAAAAGACCCCAGGAGTGCGGCCCCACCACAAATGGGAAGAACCCGTCCAAAGGACCCCAAGGTCTCGAACCCAGCCACGTCAGGACTTATCCCGGCTCCAGGGGGAGCCAGAAACCAGGCGGGTCCAAGAAGAGTACACCAGGAGGGGGAAACTCGAGCAGTGTTACCGGTGTGGGGAGATGGGACATATCTCCTGGCAGTGTGGGGAAACCAGCCGATGAACCTATGCCCACTGCGGAGTCCTCCAGCTCAGCACCCACACACCGTTTTGCCTCGCTCTTGGGAGTCGTAGATGGCGGCCCAGATCGACCCCCACCTGCCCGGTAACTGTGAATCACCATGATGTGGAGGCCTTACTGGATTCTGGTAGCCGGGCCACCCTGGTGCGTAAGGATTTGGTGGGCCCAACGTGTCTGACCCCGGGGAAAGTCCTCCCAGTTTCCTGTGTCCATGGGGACACCAGAGAATACCCCATTACTGAACTTACAATGACCAGCACACGGGGAACCATACACACGACGGCGGGGGTGGTTGATTCCCTCCCCGTCCCTGTCCTAAGTGGACGAGACTGCCCAGCCTTTTACCCACTCTGGAGAGAGTCTCAGGAGAGGATAACCCGAGTACCTCGGAAACGGAGAGGCAAGACTCATCCTGGGAAGGCTCCGGTGCAATCCTCCGAATTACTCACTCCCGCCCGGGCTCTGATAGGGATGGCAGGTGCCCAGACCGACACAGAGACGGAGCTACAGAATCTGGACAAAGAACTGTCTGGTCTGAAGGGGACCGCTGAGAGGTATCGTTTGTTAAAGCAACAGTTAGACATGAAGACAGAAGAGTTAGATATCCTCCAGGCTAAACTCCAACAGAGCTCCTTCCCTAAGCAACAGGAGGAGCTGGAGAGGCTGCGCAGGACCATCGAGGAGTGTGAGGAGACCCTGCGCAGTAGTAAGGAGGTCCAGAAGAAGGCAGAGGAGAAGTACAAGGTGTTGGAGAACAAGATGAAGAATGCGGAGGCAGAGAGAGAGAAGGAACTGAAAGCTGCTCAACAGAAGCTAAACTCTGCTAAAACCAAGGCTGATGCGTTCAGTAAGAAACTCAAGGAGAGACAACAGGAGGCTGAGTCCCTGGTCCTAGAGTTGGAGGAGTTGAAGAGAGAGCAGTCTGGCAAGCACCACGGCAATGCGGACGCCCTCTCCCGGCGTGATGCCTTCTTCGCTGCCGTTACCCGACGAGGACGTCGGTCCCGAGGAGGGGGATGTGTGATGTCACGAGAGGCTGTGTCCTGGAGGGACGTTACATCCCCCTGAGGTGGCTGCAAACCCAGACAGCTATGGCTCCATCTGCTGGTATGGTCGGGAACTCCACCCCTCTATGGCCAATCTTCCCACGCAGCTGAAACAAATGAGGAGCTGATGAGCTGAAGGTTTGGGAAGGGAAGAGACACAGTCTCCAACCTGGGCTCTCTGGAGGACAAGAGTGCTGCACGTCCACTTCCATGAGGAATATAAGGATTTGGAGATACTTACCTTTGGGAAATACTCACCTTTGGATATATGCACCGGTGGAAATACGTGAGAGACATTTGGAAGGACTTTTTGCTGGGTTGGCCACTAGCTGCAACGTGGACTACAGTAAGGCTGTGGAAAAGTTATCTGAGCGAGTGAGAATTATGATTTTGGATGTGGAAGAGACATCCCTGAACTGTTAACCCTTAAAGAGCCACAAGAGAACAGAATTTTGTTATATTTTCGTTAATTTCCCAAGACCTATAATAAAATCCTTGTTTTGTTTGAACCTTGTCTCCTTGCACTACTTGAGCAATCCCGCTGAAAGCTGTGTAGCCTCTCGTGACGTCACAGTATATATCCATAAAAATGATGCTGATTCATGATTTCGACTGGCTGAGAAAAGCTGCCTTCCTGTCTGTCTCATTCTGACACGTTCATTACTATGGGACATCTGGAGATCGAATTTGAATATTGAAACAATGTTGCAAATGTCGGAGAGACAGACAGCAAGGTTTATACAAATCTCCGCTGTTGAAAACGAAATGTTAGTCTAAAAGAAATGTGAGATAATGTCTAGATGCTTTTTATAGTGGAGATCAAGTTTATAAATTGCCTGGCAGTGCTGATGAGACTGTGGATTACACAGTCAGATGGAACAGAGTAAATAGGCATTTTAACATCATAGATTTAGCCAGTGGTAAATTGTGGAATAGACATTGGCTGGAATGCGGTTTTAACCAATCAGCATTCAGGATTAGAACAACCCCGTTGTATAAAACAGAATAGCAACATGACATGAATGATACTGTATCTAAATATCTGCTGGAGATAAATATTATGTGTTCCTGATCACAAAGCGCCTATACCTGGGAGGACTGACTGACAGTGACATGCAGAGGGAGGGAAGAAAGGACTGTGGCATGACAGAAACACACCTACAGTGGGGAAAAAAAGTATTTAGTCAGCCACCAATTGTGCAAGTTCTCCCACTTAAAAAGATGAGAGAGGTCTGTAATTTTCATCATAGGTACACGTCAACTATGACAGACAAATTGAGAGAAAAAAATCCAGAAAATCACATTGTAGGATTTTGTATGAATTTATTTGCAAATTATGGTGGAAAATAAGTATTTGGTCACCTACAAACAAGCAAGATTTCTGGCTCTCACAGACCTGTAACTTCTTCTTTAAGAGGCTCCTCTGTCCTCCACTCGTTACCTGTATTAATGGCACCTGTTTGAACTTGTTATCAGTATAAAGGACACCTGTCCACAACCTCAAACAGTCACACTCCAAACTCCACTATGGCCAAGACCAAAGAGCTGTCAAAGGACACCAGAAACAAAATTGTAGACCTGCACCAGGCTGGGAAGACTGAATCTGCAATAGGTAAGCAGCTTGGTTTAAAGAAATCAACTGTGGAAGCAATTATTAGGAAATGGAAGACATACAAGACCACTGATAATCTCCCTCGATCTGGGGCTCCACGCAAGATCTCACCCCCGTGGGTTCAAAATGATCACAAGAACGGTGAGCAAAATCCCAGAACCACACGGGGGGACCTAGTGAATGACCTGCAGAGAGCTGGGACCAAAGTAACAAAGCCTACCATCAGTAACACACTACGCCGCCAGGGACTCAAATCCTGCAGTGCCAGACGTGTCCCCCTGCTTAAGCCAGTACATGTCCAGGCCCGTCTGAAGTTTGCTAGAGTGCATTTGGATGATCCAGAAGAGGATTGGGAGAATGTCATATGGTCAGATGAAACCAAAATATAACTTTTTGGTAAAAACTCAACTCGATCGTGTTTGGAGGACAAAGAATGCTGAGTTGCATCCAAAGAACACCATACCTACTGTGAAGCATGGGGGTGGAAACATCATGCTTTGGGGCTGTTTTTCTGCAAAGGGACCAGGACGACTGATCCGTGTAAAGGAAAAAAATGAATGGGGCCATGTATCGTGAGATTTTGAGTGAAAACCTCCTTCCATCAGCAAGGGCATTGAAGATGAAACGTGGCTGGGTCTTTCAGCATGACAATGATCCCAAACACACCGCCCGGGCAACGAAGGAGTGGCCTCGTAAGAAGCATTTCAAGGTCCTGGAGTGGCCTAGCCAGTCTCCAGATCTCAACCCCATAGAACATCTTTGGAGGGAGTTGAAAGTCCGTGTTGCCCAGCGACAGCCCCAAAACATCACTGCTCTAGAGGAGATCTGCATGGAGGAATGGGCCAAAATACCAGCAACAGTGTGTGAAAACCTTGTGAAGACTTACAGAAAAAGTTTGACCTGTGTCATTGCCAACAAAGGGTATATAACAAAGTATTGAGAAACTTTTGTTATTGACCAAATACTTATTTTCCACCATAATTTGCAAATAAATTCATAAAAAATCCTACAATGTGATTTTCTGGATTTTCTTTTCTCATTTTGTCTGTCATAGTTGACGTGTACCTATGATGAAAATTACAGGCCTCTCTCATCTTTTTAAGTGGGAGAACTTGCACAATTGGTGGCTGATTAAATAATTTTTTTCCCCACTGTATATATAAACGCATGCACAGGGGTAGGGCTGGAACAGGGACAAACATACAAATACCACACACGTCAAAGCACATCATCCTCACAGCCATCACAGAAAAAGCTGAATAACAGGCTGTCTAATATATGCAAAGGACAAGGTACTTAATACACTCCCATTCATATGAATGTTTCACACATACACACAGAAAAACAGCACCAAATCAGTGCACGTCCTCTCCCACGGAAATGATCCTCTCCTGAAATGAAGGAGTTGATTTTGAATAGGGTTAGGGCAGTGAGTGAATGTGGCCTTGTATGTGAGTGTGTATGTGTGTGCGTGCGTTCACGCATGTGTGCCGTGTGTCCCAGACTGTGACCCTCTCTCCCAGCAGGGGGGAGAGAGAGAGAGAGAGAGAGAGAGAGAGAGAGGTCTGTTATGAGGGGCCACACAGGATCAGGCTGCCCTGCCCCAGTGGAGAACAGGCATCACTCTGTACACACACACAGCATGAGAGAGAACGCTCTGTTTGACTAGCAGGGTGTGCATGTGTGTGCGTGCTTCCTGTCCTTCATAGGCATGTCCAACCTGCACATACAGTACTGAGAGAGAGAGAAAGAGGGCTCTATTAAAGTAAGACTGTCAACCTTACCCTCTATCAATCCCCTCCTAATACATCTCTGAGTTGATTGATGTAGTGCACTGTATGTCCTCTGTTGATCAACTTTCTCAGAGAGACAATATTTGCATGACACCACAGGGGAGGTTTCAGTAACTTGTGGTGGGATAACCAAACCTGCATGTCAGGGTGATCCTGCTCCCTCTGGCTTCACTACACTCAATTCAGATCAGTTTAAACCAGTCATAGTGTTTCCACTGAACACTCCTAGACATAATGGTATATTATTTTGTCCACATGTTAATATATTACACAAAACATATCATCTATAAAGTATTGTTACTATTCAGACACAGAGGTACAATCTGTCCATTCATCCATTCAGACCTCTCTCTGCTCCCTGACACCCCCTGTAGCTCTCTCTCTCACTCTTTCTAAATATGGACAGAACAAACCCAGAGGCATACCTGGCGGGTGGAAGACATGTTGGTTTTGGGCACATAGACGTTCTCCTGTGGGCAGCCGGTGGCTTCAGATTTATGAACCTTAGACCTGGGACTTCCTGTCATCAGAGGGCCTAGGCAGGGTGAGTTGAGCTGTTAATGGGCTTTCCCTAGCTAATCACTACTATGACCTCACTGACTCAGTTGTGATAGGCTCATTCACGAAAGACGCGTTCTCTGTTCTCTTCAGTAGCTCTAATAGTACAGTCTGCGTCTCCAGTCTCCATAATAATAATAATAATAATAATATGCCATTTAGCAGACGCTTTTATCCAAAGCGACTTACAGTCATGCGTGCATACCTTTTTTTGTGTATGGGTGGTCCCGGGGATCGAACCCACTACCTTGGCGTTACAAGCGCCGTGCTCTACCAGCTGAGCTACAGAGGACCACACTCTTATGAAAAAAGGGTGCTATCTAGAACCTAAAAGGGTTTTTCGGCTGTCCCAATAGGAGAACCCTTTGAAGAACCCTTTTTGGTTCCAGGTAGAAGCCTTCTGGCTCCAGGTAGAACCCTTTTGGGTTCTATGTAGAACCCTTTTGGGTTCTATGTAGAACCCTTTCCACAGAGAGTTCTACATGGAACCAAAAAGGGTTCTACCTGGAACCAAAAAAGGTTATCCTATGGGGACAACTGAAGAACCCTTTTGGAACCCTTTTTACTAAGAGTGTAGCGATAAAACAATGTTCTCACTAGAGTTCTATCTCTAGGGTCTGCACAATGGCTCGATCTGTCGCTAGGCAGATTCAGTGCCAAGACTCCATAGACAAGACAACTCTGGAATTTCATCATCATCAACACACACTGTGCCTTACAAGGCTGCAAAACAGCCATAAATACCCTTTGGTCCAACCCATACAGAGAGAGATGTGCAGGGCTGATAGCATGATAGTGATAGTGTGTGAGAGAGGATGCATGGTTAGCATATTTACTACTAATACAGTCATAAAAGTGGAGAATTTAAGTTCCACAGAGAGAGATGTGAAAGAACGGTGAGGACAACAATTGGAACTTCATTTCAACTTCTATAATACCACGATGTACGCAGGAAAATACACACAGGGATGATAATGACAGAGTATTATAAACCCATAGATTTATGAGGAGGTCCTAGAGAGTTCCTACTTTGATCGTCACACAAGACGTGATTAGTTTATATAGAAAGTGGGTAGGCTGTCTGGAAAATATAAATGACGTTTGTACATGAACAGGAGAAGATAAATCATGTCTGGAAAATGTATCATAGAAACAAAGCAATCTTGCAGCTGTCTGATAACAGATAAGCTAAACCATGGGATTTGGCGAATAGGACGAAAACAGGCCACAGGTGCCTGATAACTAACAACGATGTATTCTAGAAGTTTGCGAAAACCGGACTGTAGAGCTTCCGAAATATTTGGCCAGAGATACATTTTCTCTGAGAACTCCTCTGTAAGTGAAAACCATATCAGTGTCTGTCCTCAAGTCTAAATGAGCTTTTCTGCCTAAGTCAGCCAACAATCTTTCCTATATGTTGCCTTTGCTACTGTAAGTGTTAGTATCATGCTGTTGTTTTTCTAAGGCCTGATCGGCCCTGGATATATAAAACATATATATGATAAAAATAACAGCTGATAGTCAGTCTGAAGGACAGTTGTTGCGGAGCGGAGATGTTATGACACCACCTCAAAACACTAGTTGTGTTATAGTGTTAAGAAACAAGAGTAATGTAGAACTGCATGAGGCATGAGTAGTGGAGAGGGCATCGTACAAATAGAATTCATCCGGGATTCAATCAGATCGTGGTTTGTCAGCAATGCGACATTTTAAAGGTAATTTCCGATTGAGCTGACATATGCAGCGTTTACTGTGCATGCAGTCTCCTCAAATGTGGGAACATTGCCTTTAAAGGGTGCATTGCAGACAAGACGTGATTGGATTGAATTCCGGCCTTACAAATCTATAGAAATAGAATTACATAAAATGACTCATTCTATTTCAATGTAAAGCACAGACGTCTGTTCAACATCCAGTCTTGATAACGTTGATTCAACCATGGTTTGTTTATGCCCAGTGGGAGGGAGATGCAGAGAGATGTGCCCTCCTCACTGATGGGAGATCCAGTATACACACACACACACACCAATCAGTAACAGGGAAGGTGAGAGCTCTGCTCTGCAGCTGAGAACAGTTTGCATTGTTGTGAGAAATGCAATGTCAACAAACCCCAGGGAGAGAAAGTGAGTGTGTGTGTAGGCTTCAAACCCAACCCAAGGAATGGAGAGGGGGGCACGGGAGACTTGAACAAAGACACTGTTCTGTTCTCGTGCCATCTGAGAATATCAACCTTTCCTCCGCACACACACAGCCTGCTACTCACTCGCTCACACAGAGGCTGTACAGTTTCTTCTCACATAGCCTGGGATTTACTATTCACACAGGCTGTATAGTTCTGCAGGTCTATGGACACAGTTCCCTGCTGTGGGTTAAGAACAATGGCTTTGCTGAGGGCACAACACTGGTGCATGTTATAGTGAAATGTGTGTTCTGCAGTTAGAGAACATGGGAACTGGGAAGGTGTAGATGGCAGAAGGGATGACTTGGCCCAATACACAGAAATAAGACCAGCATGGTGTGGATTCACTGTGGTTTTAAGTTTCCAGCTAGTATCCCTAATCTAGGGCATTGGAAGAAGACACACTAAATCTATACAGCCGAGAAAGTCTCAGCCTAGTATAAGTGTCTGGTTCCCATCCTCTGAGCTAGCTGGATCCATCATTAACTCTGTCACCCCAAACCGAATAATTTATAAATTAGCCCATCGACCTACCTCACTCGTGGGGTGCCTGTGTAGGGCAATAAATAGGCTAATCATAGTTTGCATTGCAAAAAGCACTGACTCAATTGTAATTACTAACAAAAGAAAAACAATTGATGGATGGCATATTTTCACTACCAGTCCAGTGAAACCTTAAGAACCATGGTGTTATTCAATAATAATAATAGAAGTGCCGTTGACAAGTGTGGCAGTGCAATAATGGTTCGTAGTGTTTATGTTTGCCTATCTATAACTTACTGTGCTGTACAAGAGATGTTCGTTTTCTCCAGGCTCCGACAGCTCGCTGAGATTCCTATCCCAGTGTAAAAAGGACTCAGTACTGTCCAATATTTCCATCCTTGGCGATGCGACCGCACTGATTCACAATGTGTCGTAAGATGTCAGTTCCCTTGATGATGATACTTTACAAATACACTCCTTCACACACTTTGCAGCGATATCAACCGCAGTATGTTACTTTTTCCACTCAGTCCACGCAGTTGATTTAGCTACAACGCCGTAATATACATAGTAGTGCTGCCAACAAAGCAGTTATCTCCCAATTACAATATTAAAAGGGGAAAATAGAGGAAGAGGAAGGCTGCCCCGTGTTGGTTCTTGTTTATTTTCTTGGCAAAGAGTTCTATGGACTTTTTCCTCCTCTTTTTCCTTGATGCAGTTTGCTACCCACCGCCAGAACAGACCAGACAGGCAGGAATGTGGGTGGGGGCAGGGGCGGGAGTAGCGACATATAATCAGACTAAAACACTACAGTATTTGCATTACATCTCCGTAGGTTGTATCAAGATAAAGGGTAACATACAATGCAATGGATATACATTTAGCGCAACACCTACAATGTATATAGAGACAATGTTCACATGAAACATTGCAATAATTTCGGTCAGAAATTGATGGAGAATTTACAACTTCCACACTGAGAAAGCCCCGCTCCTGTCCATCTGCGTCATACCAATCAAACGGGTCCTTATGTTCAGACCGTCTGTGACGGACAGGGTCTGCGACCAATCCAAAGCCTTTGAGCCCGAGTCTTTGATTGACAAGAGAATAAGCCAATTAAATAATATTAACATACGTTAGGTAACAAATCAGAGAAAGACAAGAATCCTTCGTTCTACACACTGCCTCCAAGGAATGCAAATCAACCAATCAAGTTAAAGCTTGAGAAAATAAGTGCTCGAATAACCACTTTCTGCTGCAATAACTTCACTTTTTCTGCAACTCCAGAGTTGTCTGCCAAAAAACAGGTCAAAGAGGACATTCTGCTAAGAAACATATTCCACTAATGTGTGGATATTGAATTTAAGAGAGGCAAAAGTTATGGGAAAAAAGGTATATTCTACATGATACATAAAAGTACATTAAACAACAGGAGTACAAACTTCGCCCAGCCAGAATTGAGGTGAGAATCTGGTGATTTCAGGGAGAAAAAAAAGAAGGTATTTTTAAGGGGGAATGAAACCGAAATTAAACAAATAGTTACAAGTTTCAAATTCTCTTTGAAATAGAACAGAAAGACATGCTGAGAAGAAAACAGGTGGTATAACATTCAATATGAAACTGGCACAATCATAGTTTTGGGTACAGCCTTATGTGGATGAGAGTCAGTCACACATCACATATTTATTTTTCTCATCTATGATTTGGTTTCTCTGGAGAAACAACCCTAACTCCTCATCTTTAAGGCCTAATCCTTTTCGTTCTGCTTTGAAACTCAGTTCCATCAGTAATACTCCACCAAGAGTAGAGCAAATGGATGTAAACTATTATTATACAGTAGTAGCGTAACAAAAATGTTGGGGGATGGAATACATCCATGTGACCCAATGTTTAGGCATTCTCTGACGCACTCATAGAGAATGATTGAGGACTTTAGTGCCCATAAGCACGTTTTAGCATGGGCAGGGCCATTGAGGACTTCCACCATATCGAAGTAGTCAACTGGGTGGGACTTCCTATGGGTTAAGGAAGGATCACATAATTCCATCCAGGTCATCAGGAGGGATCAGCCAATTAATTATACTCGTGAGAAAACATTCCATAACTGCAGGTGGCAGTAAATCGCCAACCTTGGCTTTATACCTGTTCAAACAATACACTCCAGGTGGAAGTATGCACCCTTTCAGTTTGTTTACCAACTCATAGATGTAGTATATGAAGAAAATGGACTACTTCAAAATGGAGATGGCCTCAATGGCGCTGCCAGTGCGCTCACTGACGCCATAATGGGCCAGATAGTCCTCTATCATTCTCTACAGCCAACTCCTGTCAACAGAGGTGTTACACTGTGTTCTGTCCCATTTAGATAGCAGGCACACAGCTCCTTCCACAGTCAGTTAATATATAGACAATAGAGTAGCTATACAAAAAGAGCTTCAGTCTTCCTCCTAGATGAAGAGCACCACTTCCCTCATTGATCCTTCCCTCGAATGTTGTCGCTTAAGAATATAATGTTGTCTGTAGAAGGGAAAATAATCCAAAAATTTTATTGTTATGAAAATACAAAAATGTATGTCTGTGAATGTGAAATGTGTCTGACTGTGTGTTCCCCTCTCTCACCTGCAATGATGGTGGTAGCCTGGCGTCTGACGTTGTTCTTGTCTACGTACTCCCCGTAATCCAACTTCCCCTCCACCAGAACCCTTGACCTAGATCAGGGGCACACAGAACCAAGGAATGTGTTACTGATACGTTTTCTGCAGATTGTTATAAGACCAGTTATCATCCATGTGTTAATTGCAAAGACACTTCTAGAAATGAGTAGGTAAGACAGACATATTTTTTTTTTTTACTTATCAGGCTCCTAGTCCCCAGAGAAATAGAAACTAAGTATGAGAAATTGACAACCCACAGTATACAGGGCGACACAGAGTGAAAGATATACATACCCTTTCTTGACATACTGGTAAGCCACATCCCTCAGACCAGGCTTGAAGACTGACACACGATGCCACGTCGTCTTCTGGCTGACATCTCCTGCGGGGGAGGTCTCCACGTCCCCGGAGCGCCACATCTCGTTGGTTGCCATGGAGAAGATGGTGACGGGGTTCCGTCCCTCCACCTGTCTCATGACAGGGTCCTGCCCCACGCGGCCCAGCAACTGAACACGGTTAATCGCTGGGGGGGGGGAACAAAGAGGAGAACACACATGTCAAAGCCACAGTGGAAGACATTAAGGAGTACACACGTCAAAGCTATGGGGGAAGACAGAGAAGCGGACAGACATCAGCTGGTCTGGGTTGTTTGTGTTCAATAGATGAAAAAAAACAGAGAAAGTGCCCTGACTGTCTACACTCACATCTCTCCAGGATCAGGCTGGTGTCTGTAGACTGGTGTCTGACCAGCTGTCTGAAAACCTGCAGGGAAGAGGCATAAAGACAGAACACTACAGTCAGCCAAGGAGTCACAGCCACAAAATTACAGTAGAGTAGCGATTAAGGGGGAACAGCTGGAGTAGGTGTGTTGCACACTTACCTGTGCTGCTCCGTTTCTCAACATCCTCTCTGTTTGCTGGACGGACTTTATGACAGTAAAGTGGATAGACAGACTGTAAGAAAGAGTATCATGTTGACGTCATCTCAAGATGAGGCTATGAGCAGTAGTTAGAGCTTTAATCCTGACTAACAGCCAGCAAGTTACATGGACACAATTGTCTTTCTTCTATAGTCACACCTGTCATATTTGGGTAGCTGTTCCAGTTGGTATCTAGCTACCATTCTTCAAATACCTAGTTAGCTACAATCAAAGACAATAATAGTAGCCCAGCGACTCTTCTGCTTGAAATAGGTCTAGTATGGTTAGCTAACTACATTGTCTCCATAAATGTTACGTGTGACATGTTTTTCTTTCTCCCAATCGTCCTTTGTAGTGTGTGTTTGGTTCAGAGTGGTAGTTCTGTTTGTGCATTCTGGTTATTACAGGTGTGCTGAGTTGTGGCTGACTTCGGTCCGGAGTCCTGGCAGCTGTGGTTGAGTAACTGATTGACTAGAGCATATAAACTGTTTGTCGCGTGAGCTAGAGAGGGCACTTTTTATTTGGCTGAAGATTTGGTTGTTTTAATTTATCTTTGTTTGTGGTCCAGCCTGTCCTCCTGCTGTATTCCACCCTACCTAGGTCCTGGAGAAGGGAAAGGTAGTTCTGCCCATGGGTGTACATTCACACGTAGATAACCCACTGTTTTACACACTAGGTTAGCCGGGCGGGTGTCACCCCTGTATTTGTGGTAACAGGTAGGAAAGCGGGTTAGGGTTTAGAGTGTGTTAGGACGGATTCGGTGTGTATAAGAGGAGGGACCTTGTGTTTATTTTCATTACTTGGACCCTGTTCCCAAACATTCCCTTCATACCTTCCCTGGTTTGTTTGATTGGTCTTTGTTTTATTACTGTTTCTTAAATGGGTGTTGTATATTAATTTTGTTTAATACCTTACTTTTCCCTCAACTAACATTGAGTTCTGGTTGTTGTGCCTGGTTATTTTAGTTCGTTACACCCCACATTTCTATCCCATCCATCTAGTTTACATTGTGTGCACGGGCATTTACGTCTCCTCCTCAGACGAGCTACACCCGAGGGGAGAACGTAACAATAAAAATCAATTGTATCGCATTATAACCATGTGTAAATGGCTTGCTAACGTTACATTGTAACCTCTACTGATGTTAGTCATGCCCCGCTAGTTCGCTACATAAGTTGCAATTGGAGTGGAGAGATAGATAATAGGTCCGAGACATAAACAGCCATAAAAAGTACACTTGTCCTACAAATGCCAGAATGCTTGTTGTTTATCATCATATATCTAAGGACATACAGCAAGTTAATTAAACTTACATGATGCAGTAACCGAGATCCTTCAGTACACGCTGCTTCCGGTCCGTCGCTAATATAGGTCCGTGATCCACTGTAGAAGGCAATAGACAGTTCCGCTGATACTGTGGGCTGGATCAAATACTTTAAAATGACAATTTTTAAGTTGATGATAAAATATTATATGTGCGGGACATTACATACTAACCTATAGGTTTTATTTCCAAATAGTATGGATGTCGTCTCCAGCGAAACTGGATGACACAATATATAAACAACAGAGCTGGATAGTATCTTTATTTTATAGGCCAGTTAACATGGTTGAGTTCTAGAAAACCATTGGTTACAATCCTCTGCTCAGAGAGTACTCAGATGATGATATACAATACAATCTAAGTAAATGCATACAATTCTGAATCAAAACGAATAGATAATGTGTCTAAGTAAATACTGCACACAGGGTTTTACAAATCAGTAGGCCTATATCATGTACTACAGTAATAAGGTACATCTGTGGAACATGCCTTTTGCTCAACAAGTGGCATTTTTATTAATTTCTAGCGTAGGCTGAATATCCTAGAAAGTGAGATGTGTATTACCTTGATTAAATTCATTAATTTTATTACAACCTATCTGACCCTTCTGACTGCCATTACATGACAGTTAACCTGAGAACAAGGCCATGTTTAGGAGAGAAGAGAAGAGAGAGATGCCTCGCATCGTAACTCTCACCAGGTGTAAAGACAAACACAAGTATGTACAGTATTGTACCCACACAGAAGGGAAACTTCTACGGTCCTTCAGAAACCACACACCACTCAGACAAAGGCACACCTTCCCAGAGCAATGTCATGTCCCCATGTCTGTGAGAGAGTTTGATAGAGTATATGTCCAATTGACCATACTCTGTGACCCAAATCGTCCTTTGACGACCCAAATTAAGAAGAAATAGAGTGTGATTGTAGATTGTACCCACATCTCACATGCACAGGGCCCACTTTGGGTCCCGACCCATAGTATAAGAAACCCTGATATACACTATAATTCTAAAAACATATGAGAATAAGTACGTCTGTCTATGAATCAAGGAAATGCATGTAGTGTATGTGGTCAGGACTTCTGTATGATAAGTCCCAGCAGTTGAGAGACGAGGCGTAGAGCAGGCTGACTGATGGGGTAGTCGGGGGGCAACTTCTCCTCCACACAGGGCAGCTTCACATAATACCTGCAAGAGAATACCATACCAGATGGAAGATATATGCAATACCATTACCCTTGAGCTGGACAGTGCAGTATATATGTATATACTGTATATACACACTAAAAGTTATACTTTTGACTCATCTGTCCATAGAACATTCTTCCAAAAGTCTTGATGATCATCCAGGTGCTTCCAGATGCTTTTTGGCAAACTTGAGTAAACTTTTTGGACAACATGGGTCCCATTAGGCCTGGCGAACACCAAACACTGCATTCCACAGTAAGAACCTCATATCAACAGTCAAGCATGGTGGTGGTAGCGTGATGGTTTGGGGATGCTTTGCTGCCTCGGGACCTAGACGACTTGCCTTAATAGAAGGAACCATGAATTCTGTTCTGTATCAGATAATTCTACGAGAGAATGTCAGGCCATCCGTCAGTGAGCTGAAGCTGAAGCGCAGCTGGGTTATGCAGCAAGACAATGATCCAAAACATACAATCAAGTCTATATGAAAATGGTTAAAAAGCAACACATTTGAAGTTTGGAATGGCCTAGTCAAAGTCCAGACCTAATCGCAATTGAGATGTGGCAGAACTTGAAACAAGCTTATTTGTAAACTCAGGTTCCCTTTATCTAATATTAGGTTTTGGTTGAAGTTCTGATAACATTCAGTATCAAAAATATGCAAAAATAGAGAAAATCAGAAAGGGGGCAAATACTTTTTCACGGCACTCTGTATATATACACATACACACACAGTTGAAGTCGGAAGTTTACATACACCTTAGCCAAATACATTTTAACTCCATTTTTCACAATTCCTGACATTTAATCCTAGTAAAAATTCCCTGTCTTAGGTCAGTTAGGATCACAACTTTATTTTAAGAATGTGAAATGTCAAAATAATAGTAGAGAGAATGATTTATTTCTGCTTTTGTTTCTTTTATCACATTCCCAGTGGGTCAGAAGTTTACATACACTCAATTAGTATTTGGTAGCATTGCCTTTAAATTGTTTAACTTGGGTCAAACGTTTCGGGTAGCCTTCCACAAGCTTCCCACAATAAGTTGGGTGAATTTTGGCCCACTTTACTGTGGATATAGATACTTTTGTACCTGTTTCCTCCAGCATCTTCACAAGGTCCTTTGCTGTTGTTCTGGGATTGATTTGCACTTTTCCACCAAAGTACGTTCATCTCTAGGAGATAGAACACGTCTCCTTCCTGAGCGGTATGACGGCTGCATGGTCCCATGGTGTTTATACTTGCGTACTATTGTTTGTACAGATAAACGTGGTACCTTCAGGCATTTGGAAATTGCTCCCAAGGATGAACCAGACTTGTGGAGGTCTACAATTGTTTTTCTGAGGTCTTGGCTGATTTATTTTGATTTTCCCATGATGTCAAGCAAAGAGGCACAGAGTTTGAAGGTAGGCCTTGAAATACATACACAGGTACACCTCCAATTGACTCAAATGATGTCAATTAGCCTATCAGAAGCTTCCAAAGCCATTACATAATTTTCTGGAATTTTCCAAGCTGTTTAAAGGCACAGTCAACTTACAGTAAACTTCTGACCCACTGGAATTGTGATACAGTGAATTCTAAGTGAAATAATCTGTCTGTAAACAATTGTTGGAAAAATTACTTGTGTCATGCACAAAGTAGATGTCCTAACCGACTTGCCAAAACTATAGTTTGTTAACAAGAAATTTGTGGAGTGGTTGCAAAACGAGTTTTAATGACTCCAACCTAAGTGTATGTAAACTTCCGACTTCAACTGTATATATATATATATATCTACACATACATATACATACACACATACATACTGCCATCTACAGACAACAAATGGAACAAACAATTCTAAGGTAGGGGAACTGGAACCATGTTTGACTGATGCTACCTCTCACCTGAACTCCTCTCTGTACTCCGTGCGGAGGTGCTGGCCCAGGTGGGAGCTGAACTTCAGGCAGGCCAGCAGAACCCTACAGCGCTGGAACAACAGAGCAGCCTGGGATGGGCTGAGAGGGGCCTGGGACCCAGACAGAACCACTACCACCTGCCGAGCCTGGTACCCCACGAACGACAGCTGTGGAGAGGAAGAGAGAGATACAGGGGGAAACCAACCATGAGACAGGCTGACAGAGGGAGATTCAACACATCGGACAAGGTATAATATAATTGAAGTGCTTATTAATTCAAATAAGTAGAGGCATACTAAAGAGGGATGAGGCTGCAGTATTCTCAGGATCCAGCCTACAGTCAGGAAGTGCTCTAGAGATGGAGTTCGGCTGGCCTGTAGAAACAGAGTTCATCATTAGGTTACATACTGTACAGTTAATATAGTATACTGTATATTAGCATGCTTAGGGTGTGGGAGTTTCTTTCCATTGCCTGCTGTGAAGGGCACTCACCTCCTGACAGAGCACCACCAGTTCAAACAGCAGAGAGCACGCTGCATCCAGGTAGTCCTCTAACAGGCCCTGCAGCTGAGAGACAAGTTGTAATGGGAATATTTAAGATGAATAAAGTTAATATTTAATGTGGAGTGATTTACATTTACATTTACATTTTAGTCATTTAGCAGACGCTCTTATCCAGAGCGACTTACAGGAGCAATTAGGGTTAAGTGCCTTGCTCAAGGGCACATTTACGTCATTTAGCAGACGCTCTTATCCAGAGCGACTTACAAATTGGTGCATTCACCCTATAGCCAGTGGGATAACCACTTTACAATTATTAGACAATTATTTAGACAATGCTTAGCATATTTATATATTTTCTAGGGGTGTAACGATCCATCTATTACATCGATGTATCGATTTATATTCCTATGATCCAACTACATCGATCTGTGCTCGGCGAGTTGGCCTTTTGGACAACATATATCAATCTAACATCGTTTTAAATGTAATAAATCGATTGTATCGATACTAGGAAATAACCCATTGGATTTAAGCACGTCAGACTTTATATGGATGTTTTTTCTTAGCACTTTTAATGATAAAGGCTTTAAACATTACTCGATTCAGTCTGCCTATCCGTGACGTCATCGCCCGCGCCAGCAGCAGCGCAAAGGCACAAAGACAACAAAACATAGCATGGCGGACGACAGAGGAGAAGCCGACGAGCGAGAAATTATCAAGCCACCATTGCGGTCCTTACAAGAAACAGGAATCTAGGAAACTTCACCTGCACTGTCCAGTATCCAGGTATTTATTTCAGTCACACTGGTTGAATTTTTGGCTAAAAGGTTACTGAATCGATTTCAAGTCACTGAATCGTTTCGGATCGTATCGTTCTAAATGAACCAATATCGTCCTTGAATCGTATCGACAACCACGAATCGTGATACAAATCGAATCGTTGTTAAAACGAATCGTTACACCCCTAATATTTTCCCTTTCTGTAATACACATGATTTCCCGTGTTTGTGCAAGATGTGGGTTGATGGTCACTAGAGTTGAATGTTATGGATTGTTGTCTTATCTGTTGACACCAGACTGCCGAGGACACTGATTATTCACTGTTGTGTGGTATTGATGACCTTCTGCTGAACACTGTGTGATTCTATAGCACAAAGTCACTGGCCTTTTGTTTTGACTTCCTGCAAGCCTCTTGGGCTGATACAGAACAGTTGTCTGCTGAATAGGATACTAGGGCCTTCTCAGAGAAGGCCAGTTAGACATTTTCTTTGCTTCTGGGCTGAAGGTGTTTCCCTGTTGCAACTTGTAATAAACCAGATAGATTTTTGATTGACTTTACTGCTCTTCTCTTTTGTTCACCTGGAAATTCCTATTGCACAAGTCACATAAACATATACACAACCACACAAAATGTTAATGTCCAACCAATTATATCCAGGGCCCACACTCACCTCTGTATGTGGGGGAGAGCCCTGTCTTGAGTCTGGGGAGATGCTCCTCGATCCCTGGGTCTGGCTCTGGAGCTCTGGGTCACACACCAACGCTAGTAACAGCCTGGCTGTCAGGGCACCTCTGCAGACAGAGACAACACAGTCTCCTGTTAGATATACTCCTATGATATAGATAGAGATAGATAGATAGATAGATAGATAGATAGATAGATAGATAGATAGATAGATAGATAGATAGATAGATAGATAGATAGATAGATAGATAGATAGATAGATAGATACATAGATACATAGATACATAGATAGATACATAGATAGAAACAGGGAGTGAGGGAAGGAAGGAAGGAAGGAGAGAGAGAGAATGTGTGTGTGTACTCACTGCTTGGTTGTAAGCATGTTGAGTCGAGCCGGCTCGATCTCTGTCTCTCTGAACATCAAGGCCAGGGTCTGAGCGATCAGAGTACACAGCCTGGACACAGGAGACAAAGTGGGTTACGGTCAGAGATAAACCCATTTTGAGAACATGTATGATGGAGTTTAACCTTTATATTCTTGACCACAGGAGGGGGCCAGTGAGACTTGTCACCTGTCACGCAACCCGACCTCCGTGACAGTGTAGTAGTGACACAGAGTTCCACATTCAACCCATAATCTAGTTGCATAAAGACAAAGCTGCTTAAAACCCCCAAAGAAAACCCAGCGGGGTTCCTTAGTTAATCCACACTCAGGTGTTTCATAGTGGCACTCTACTAAACCTGTTCAAGTGATGGTGGTGATGTTATAAAAGATAAGAGGTAGTCTTAACCCGGTGTTAACCCAGGACCCCTGTAGACACTCAAAGTAGGCTGTCAGCTTTGTGCTCACACACACACACACACACACACACACACACACACACACACACACACACACACACACACACACACACAGTGTCACTCACAGTAGGCTGTCTGCTGTGTTGGTCTCCGGCCTCTGACAGCTCCGCAGGGAGTCTTCCAGCATCCGCACCAGGAACGGAAACATGTCATTGGACTAACACACACACACACATACACACACAGTTATGTATGGAGAAAGCAGTACACACACAGTCACAGAAACAAACACACACACACACACACACACAAATATCCATGTGATCTCACCCTCCAGAAGAGTTTCCTTAGGGTGATGCTGCGGTGTGCTGCGGTGCGGAGCTCCTGGAGGAGCAGATATATGCCTTCCAGACTGATGCCCTCCTGAAGCAACTCACCACTCAGCTGGCGGAACAGGTGGGCTGTACGCTCCCAGCTACACACCAACAAGGGAGTGAGTGAATGACCATGGAACAATATGTTGGAACAGTATCTGATGGGGAAAACTATCAACTGGGGAACAGTATCTGATGGAGGAACAAAATCAGGGTTGTGTTCATTAGGGCAACAAAACAAGCGTTTCTTAATGGACAAGTTCAGGTAGTACCTCCCCATTTTGATCAGTTTTCTTCCGTTTTGTGTCAACTGAACATGACCCTGATGGGAACAGCAACAGCATCTGATCGGGGAACAGTATTTGAAAGTACCTAATGGGAGGTTGTTTCTGTGGGGAGGTGTTCAACATGACATTGCATCTCCTTCTGTAGAGGGGGTCCAACAGCAACGTCGACCTCTGAAGAAAAAACAACATACACATTATTACAACATTATAACACACACACACACACAGTGAATGACTCACTATAATGTAACTGTTCCAGGAGCTTTGCAGGTGCAGGTAGATCCGAGATGTAGGCGACACAGCGTACAGATGCAGCTCCGCCTCTCTCTCTCCTCCCTCCTCTTCATCCTTCTCTCCATCCCTCTCTCTAACCACCCTCTCTCTCTTCAGGAGGCGAGCTAGCACCGAGCCTCTCCTGCTGGGCACCAAAGGGGCCTCCGGGGGCCTCTGGGTCCGGTCACCCGGGGGGGAGGGAGAGAGAGAGGGAGAGACGGGTGACAGGGGGGAACGGGGGGAGTGGAGGGAGAGGGCTGGGGAAACTGGGTGGGGTAGAGGGCGAGGCAGGGTCAGTCTTAGACCCTGTCTCTGACCAAGGGTTTCAGGGTTAGGGCATGAGGCTGAGCGTGTGGTCTTCAGCCTGAGCACCTCCTCTTCCTCCTCCTCCTCCCTGTTCCTACTGGGGAGACAGAGAGATGGTACAGTCAGTGTGACTGTGTCAGAAACACACCCAAGCACCTTACCTAGTCAAACACACACACAATTTGAACCACATTACACAACTCAGAGTAAGTTGAACTTTGGTAACTTCGTGGCTCGTGGCAGGACAACAAGGTAATGCTGTGTTAGCCCACCAGGGGGCAGAGTGCGAGGGCAGTGAGGAGGGAGGATATTCCCCTGGCACAGAGAAACAGCTATCTAATCCTGACCTGGAACCTTGACAAGGTCACTCACTCAGTAAGCCGGTCTCTCTCTATCTATCTGCCCTTCACTTCTTCTATCTCTTCTCCCTCCCTTCTCCTCTCATTCCTTCAACTCTTTTCGAAATCCCCACTGAGAGGAGGAGGAAGAGATAGAGGAGGGTTTCTTTCCATGTGGATATCGTTCCATGTGTAGATTTACTGTCATGATCCTTAGAGTAAAACCCAATTATTTAAAGAGCCTGTGTCTATACAGATGTAGGATCTTCATTTGAGCCAGTTTGCTACAGCAGGCAAATAATCCTGCAGCAACAGGACATTTTTATTATTATGTGTTTTATAATTAATGGACATTTTTGTAGGGGTTAATACATTTTTCATAAGGGAAAATCCAGTCTGAAATTTCAAAATGGAAATGACAAACTTCAGGAGCGATGCAGTGCCTTAGACTGCTGTGCCACTCGGGATTTTTAAACCTCAAATACAGTACATGCTTTACATTTTCTGCATTGCATCTGTATTTAGTTCCTTTTTCTGAGTGCTACAACACACTGTTAGCCGTTTTTGTAATTTTATCATTAACTTACAGTATTAATCAACAGTATGATACTGTATAATCTGAATACAATAGATTATCGCAGAACGCACAGTAAAATACAGTACATTTGTTTTACAGCACACTAAGACCTTTCTGTAATTTCAACAGTAATACACTGTCGAATGCACAGTAAAATACCGTAAATGTGTTTTACAGTATTTGTCACGCCCTGGCTCTGGGGACTCTAGTATGTTGAGCCAGGGTGTGAGTTTTCATTTGTGTTCGTTCTAGTATTGTGTTTCTATGTTGGCCAGTGTGGTTCTCAATCAGAGGCAACGTGAATCAGCTGTTGCTTGTTGTCTCTGATTGGGAACCATACTTAGTCAGCCTGTTTCCCACAGTATGGTGTGGGATCTTGTTCCAATTAGGTTTGTGTTTAAACCGAGGACGTCACGTTATCGTTTGTTGTTTTGTTCGTGTAGCATCAATAAAAGCATGTTCACCTTCAACGCTGCGCCTTGGTCCTCTGTTCCCGACGATCGTGACAGTATTAATTATGGTGCAATGTGGGAAAATGTTGTGGGCAGGGAAAGAGTCTCTTGCTCATTAACATATTTTAAGGCGTGCCTTGTAAGAGGCTATATTTGTTGCGCCCGTGAGTGAGAATGCTGTACCGCCACAGAGTACGGTAATATACTGTATTTTAGGAATTCTACAAACCTTGTCCTGGAACTCTACAGTAACTTACTGGCAAATTGCTGCCAGTAATTTACTGTAATTCAGAACACAGTATCATACCGCATTTTTGGAGTGCCAAAAACCTTTTGAATACTAGTTTGTATGCATTAACATATTTTGAGGCTTTTACTGTAAGAGGCTATATTTGTGGCACCCGTTAGTGAGAGTGCTGTACCAATTTAAGTGATATGTGGTAGTGGTTCCCTAACAATTACATTTAAGGGACAGATCAGAGTGGCAGCCAGTCTCAAATCTTTAATGGCTGAGTGGCTATAAACGTCCTTTTGGTCTGTTTTTCCCTGTAGTCACTGTCAGTTTATAAGCCTTTGTTAAGGCCTAAAGTGCAAGTGATATAAAACATCAAATATCACTTGGTATGCTTGAATAATTATGTAATTAAATATTAACTATTAGCAATTTCTGATTATATTTTCAATACAATTCAACAATATAGTACTGTATTGCTGTTTTGCTATACATCTACTGCAGCATACCGTAAATTATGGAGCATTGTGGAGCAATATTGTGGGAGGAGAAAGAATCACTGGCTCATTAGCATATTTTAGGCATGCCTTGTAAGTGGCTTTATTTGTTGCACCTGTTAGTGAGAGTCTTGTACCAATTTAAGTGATATGTGGTAGTAGTTCCCTAACAATTAAATGTTTATAGCGAACAGATCAAAGTGGTAGCTGGTCTTAAACCTTTAATGGTTTAATATTTATCCATGTCCATTTTATCTGTTTTCCCTATAATCCCGGCCAGTTTGGAAGCCTTTGTTTAGGCCTCTAGAAGTGCAAGTGATATAACAGCTAATAATAATTAATATGCTATAATATGCAAATGTCTACAGCCAACCTGCTTGCTTTAATCCCTTGTAATTACAGTAAAATATTGTATAAATAATTTTCTAACAGTTTAATAGTCACTTACACTGTATGGTACTCTGTTTCATTGCTCTGGTATGAAGTTACCGTGAATATGTCAGTAATATATTGGCGCTATTAAGAGATAGTCAGAGATATATCATGAGATATCTTGTTGTAATTACAATTATTATGACGACCAATGTATCCTTAACTACAACAACATTTTCAGTAACGATTGCAGATTTTTTTTAAACTTGCTATGACTGTGATATACAGTACCAGTCAAAAGTTTGGACACACCTACTCATTCAATCAATTTCAATCAATCAATTTTATTTTATATAGCCCTTCTTACATCAGCTAATATCTCGAAGTGCTGTACAGAAACCCAGCCTAAAACCCCAAACAGCTAGTAATGCAGGTGTAGAAGCACGGTGGCTAGGAAAAACTCCCTAGAAAGGCAAAACCTAGGAAGAAACCTAGAGAGGAACCAGGCTATGAGGGGTGGCCAGTCCTCTTCTGGCTGTGCCGGGTGGAGATTATAACAGAACCATGCCAAGATGTTCAAAAATGTTCATAAGTGACAAGCATGGTCAAATAATAATCAGGAATAAATCTCAGTTGGCTTTTCATAGCCGATCATTAGAGTTTAAAACAGCAGGTCTGGGACAGGTAGGGGTTCCATAACCGCAGGCAGAACAGTTTAAACTGGAATAGCAGCAAGGCCAGGCGGACTGCGGACAGCAAGGAGTCACCACGGCCGGTAGTCCCGACGTATGGTCCTAGGGCTCAGGTCTCTCAGTTGGCTTTTCATAGCCGATCATTTAGAGTTGAAAACAGCAGGTCTGGGACAGGTAGGGGTTTCGTAGCCGCAGGCAGAACAGTTGAAACTGGAATAGCAGCAAGGCCAGGCGGACTGGGGACAGCAAGGTGTCATCATGCCCGGTAGTCCTGACGTATGGTCCTAGGGCTCAGGTTCTCAGAGAGAAAGAGAGAACGAGAGAATTAGAGAGAGCATACTTAAATTCACACAGGACACTGGATAAGACAGGAGAAGTACTCCAGGTATAACCAACTAACCCCAGCCCCCCGACACATAAACTACTGCAGCATAAATACTGGAGGCTGAGACAGGAGCGGTCCGGAGACACTGTGGCCCCATCCGAAGAAACCCCGGACAGGGCCAAACAGGAAGGATATAACCCCACCCACTCCGCCAAAGCACAGCCCCCGCACCACTAGAGGGATATCCCCAACCACCAACTTACAATCCTGAGACAAGGCCGAGTATAGCCCACAGAGGTCTCCACCACAGCACAAACCAAGGGGGGCGCCAACCCAGACAGGAAGATCACGTCAGTAACTCAACCCACTCAAGTGACGCACCCCTCCCAGGGACGGCATGAAAGAGCACCAGCAAGCCAGTGACTCAGCCCCTGCAACAGGGTTAGAGGCAGAGAACCCCAGTGGAGAGGGGAACCGGCCCGGCAGAGACAGCAAGGGCTGTTCGTTGCTCCAGCCTTTCCGTTCACCTTCACACTCCTGGGCCAGACTACACTCAATCATATGACCTACTGAAGAGATAAGTCTTCAGTAAAGACTTAAAGGTTGAGACCGAGTCTGCGTCTCTCACATGGGTAGGCAGACTGTTCCATAAAAATGGAGATCTATAGGAGAAAGCCCTGCCTCCCGCTGTTTGCTTAGAAATTCTAGGGACAATTAGGAGGCTCTGCGTCTTGTGACCGTAGCGTACGTATTGGTATGTACGGCAGGACCAACTCGGAAAGATAGGTAGGAGCAAGCCCATGTAACGCTTTATAGGTTAACAGTAAAACCTTGAAATCAGCCCTTGCCTTAACAGGAAGCCAGTGTAGGGAAGCTAGCACTGGAGTAATATGATCAAATTTCTTGGTTCTAGTCAGGATTCTAGCAGCCGTATTTAGCACTAACTGAAGTTTATTTAGTGCTTTATCCGGGTAGCCGGAAAATAGAGCATTGCAGTAGTCTAATCTAGAAGTAACAAATGCATGGATTAATTTTTCTGCATCATTTTTGGACAGAAAATTTCAGATTTTTGCAATGTTACGTAGATGGAAAAAAGCTGTCCTTGAAACAGTCTTGATATGTTCGTCAAAAGAGAGATCAGGGTCAAGAGTAACGCCTAGGTCCTTCACAGTTTTATTTGAGACGACTTTACAACCATCAAGATGAATTGTCAGATTTAACAGAAGATCTCTTTGTTTCTTGGGACCTAGTACAAGCATCTCTGTTTTGTCCGAGTTTAAAAGTAAAAAGTTTTCAGCCATCCACTTCCTTATGTCTGAAACACAGGCTTCTAGCGAGGGCAATTTTGGGGCTTCACCATGCTTCATTGAAATGTACAGCTGTGTGTCATCCGCATAGCAGTGAAAGTTAACATTATGTTTTCGAATAACATCCCCAAGAGGTAAAATATATAGTGAAAACAATAGTGGTCCTAAAACGGAACCTTGAGGAACACCGAAATGTACAGTTGATTTGTCGGAGGACAGACCATTCACAGAGACAAACTGATATCTTTCCGACAGGTAGGATCTAAACCAGGCCAGAACTTGTCCGTGTAGACCAATTTGGGTTTCCAGTCTCTCCAAAAGAATGTGGTGATCGATGGTGTCAAAGGCAGCACTAAGGTCTAGTAGCACGAGGACAGATGCAGAGCCTCGGTCTGACGCCATTAAAAGGTCATTTACCACCTTCACAAGTGCAGTCTCAGTGCTATGATGGGGTCTAAAACCAGACTGAAGCATTTCGTATACATTGTTTGTCTTCAGAAAGGCAGTGAGTTGCTGCGCAACAGCTTTTTCTAAAATTTTTGAGAGGAATGGAAGATTCGATATAGGCCGATAGTTTTTTATATTTTCCGGGTCAAGGTTTGGCTTTTTCAAGAGAGGCTTTATCACTGCCACTTTTAGTGAGTTTGGTACACATCCGGTGGATAGAGAGCTGTTTATTATGTTCAACATAGGAGGGCCAAGCACAGGAAGCAGCTCCTTCAGCAGTTTAGTAGGAATAGGATCCAGTATGCAGCTTGAAGGTTTAGAGGCCATGATTATTTTCATCATTGTGTCAAGAGATATAGTACTAAAACACTTAAGTGTCTCTCCCGATCCCAGGCCCTCGCAGAGCTGTGCAGATCCAGGACAGCTAAGCCCTGGAGGAATACGCAGATTCAAAGAGGAGTCCGTAATTTGCTTTCTAATGGTCATGATCTTTTCCTCAAAGAAGTTCATGAATTTATCACTGCTGAAGTGAAAACCATCCTCTCTTGGGGAATGCTGCTTTTTAGTTAGCTTTGCAACAGTATCAAAAAGAAATTTTGGATTGTTCTTATTTTCCTCGATTAATTTGGAAAAGTAGGATGATCGAGCAGCAGTGAGGGCTCTTCGGTACTGCACGGTACTGTCTTTCCAAGCTAGTCGGAAGACTTCCAGTTTGGTGTGGCGCCATTTCCGTTCCAATTTCCTGGAAGCTTGCTTCAAAGCTCGGGTATTTTCTGTATACCAGGGAGCTAGTTTCTTATGACAAATGTTTTTCATTTTTAGGGGTGCAACTGCATCTAGGGTATTGCGCAAGGTTAAATTGAGTTCCTCAGTTAAGTGGTTAACTGATTTTTGTCCTCTGACGTCCTTGGGTAGGCAGAAGGAGTCTGGAAGGGCATCAATGAATTTTTGTGTTGTCTGAGAATTTATAGCACGACTTTTGATGCTCCTTGGTTGGGGTCTGAGCAGATTATTTGTTGCGATTGCAAACGTAATAAAATGGTGGTCCGATAGTCCAGGATTTTGTGGAAAAACATTAAGATCTACAACATTTATTCCATGGGACAAAACTAGGTCCAGAGTATGACTGTGGCAGTGAGTAGGTCCAGAGACATGTTGGACAAAACCCACTGAGTCGATAATGGCTCCGAAAGACTTTTGGAGTGGGTCTGTGGACTTCTCCATGTGAATATTAAAATCACCAAAAATTAGAATATGATCTGCTATGACTACAAGGTCTGATAGGAATTCAGGAAACTCAGAGAGGAACGCTGTATATGGCCCAGGAGGCCTGTAAACAGTAGCTATAAAAAGTGATTGAGTAGGCTGCATAGATTTCATGACTAGAAGCTCGAAAGATGAAAACGTCATTTTTTTTTTTTTGTAAATTGAAATTTGCTATCGTAAATGTTAGCAACACCTCCGCCTTTGCGGGATGCACGGGGAATATGGTCACTAGTGTAACCAGGAGGTGAGGCCTCATTTAACACAGCAAATTCATCAGGCTTAAGCCATGTTTCAGTCAGGCCAATCACATCAAGATTATGATCAGTGATTAGTTCATTGACTATGACTGCCTTTGAAGTGAGGGATCTAACATTAAGTAACCCTATTTTGAGATGTGAGGTATCACGATCTCTTTCAATAATGGCAGGAATGGAGGAGGTCTTTATCCTAATAAGATTGCTAGGGTGAACACCACCATGTTTAGTTTTGCCCAACCTAGGTCGAGGCACAGACACAGTCTCAATGGGTATGGCTGAGCTGACTACCTCATTCAAGAGGTTTTCTTTATTTTTATTATTTTCTACATTGTAGAATAAAAGTGAAGACATCAGAACTATGAAATAACACATATGGTATCATGTAGTAACCAAAAAAGTGTTAAACAAATCAAAATATATATTATATTTGAGATTCTTCAAATAGCCACCCTTTGCCTTGATAACAGCTTTGCACACTCTTGGAATTATCTCAACCAGCTTCACCTGGAATGCTTTTCCAACAGTCTTGAAGGAGTTCCCACATATGCTGAGCACTTGTTGGCTGCTTTTTCTTCACTCTGCGGTCCGGCTCATCCCAAACCATCTCAATTGGGTGGAGGTCGGGTGATTGTGGAGGCCAGGTCATCTGATGAGGAACTCCATCACTCTCCTTCTTGGTCAAATAGCCCTTACACAGCCTTAATAAGCCCAAACCAGATGGGATGGCGTATCGCTGCAGAATGCTGTGGTAGCCATGCTGCTTAAGTGTGCCTTGAATTCTAAATAAATCACCAGCAAAACACCCCCACACCATCACATCTCCTCCTCCATGCTTTACGATGGAAAATACACATGTGGAGATCTTCTGTTCACCCACACCGCGTCTCACAAAGCCACGCCGGTTGGAACCAAAAATCTCAAATTTGGACTCCAGACCAAAGGACAAATTTCCGCCGGTCTAATGTCCATTGCTCGTGTTTCTTGGCCCAAGCAAGTCTCTTCTTATTATTGGTGTCCTTTAGTAGTGGTTTCTTTGCAGCAATTCGACCATGAAGGCCTGATTCACGCAGTCTCCTCTGAACAGTTGATGTTGAGATGTGTCTGTTACTTGAACTCTGTGAAGCATTTATTTGGGCTGCAATTTCTGAGGCTGGTAACTCTAATGAACTTATCCTCTGCAGCAGAGGTAACTCTGGGTCTTCCATTCCTGTGGCAGTCCTCATGAGAGCCAGTTTCATCATAGCGCTTGATGGTTTCTGCGACTGCACTTGAAGAAACGTTCAAAGTTCTTGAAATGTTCCGTATTGACTGACCTTCATGTCTTAAAGTAATGATGGACTGTTGTTTATTTTTGCTTATTTGAGCTGTTCTTGCCATAATATGGACTTGGTCTTTTACCAAATAGGGCTATCTTCTGTATCCCCCCCTACCTTGTCACAACACAACTGATTGGCTCAAACGCATTAAGAAGGAAAGACATTTCACAAATTAACTTTTAAGAAGGCACACCTGTTAATTAAAATGCATTCCAAGTGACTACCTCATAAAGCTGATTCAGAGAATGCCAAGAGTGTGCAAAACTGTCATCAAGGCAAAGGGTGGCTACTTTGAAGTATCTAAAACATAAAATATATTTTGATTTGTTTAACACTTTTTTGGTTACTACATGATTACATATGTATTATTTCATAGTTTTGCTGTATTCACTATTATTCTACAATGTAGAAAATAGTAAACAAATAAAGAAAACCTCTTGAATGAGTAAATGTCCAAACTTTTGACTGGTACTGTAAATATTTGTTTTATCAACCTTGGTTGAATGCAGTGATTGTAAGTTTCTAAGGACAAGAGCGCCTGCTAAATGACCAAAATGAAACTTGCAAAGAACACTGGGTAATATATCACTGCATGTGTAATTCCAGTAATATACTGTAAATTAGATTACAGTAACATTTTTGTTACCGTAAAATTAATTACAGTCAAATTGATTACAGTAGCTGTACTGTAAAATGAATTACAGTAACTTACTGGCTGGTCAATTGCTGCCAGTCAGTTACTGTACATTCGACGGGAAATGTTTTACAGTGTCGGCTTGGGGCGTCATGTGTACTGACACACATAGTCTACTAAGCCTTCCTTGCCTTTAACTTGACATGTTACCAAACTCCTGGTGGAGCACAGTCTTTGTGTACAGTATATTGACTTGACTACATAAAGCTTGTGCCAACTTCTGTGTGTTGTATCACGCTGATAGCAGCTCCTTCATGGTTGTTACCTCTTCTGATGATTACTGACACTGTTCAGAGACTGTCTCACAGCTCACCGGATGTGTGTGTGTGTTAATGACCTCCCAGGGGACAGTGTGTTTGACAGAGACCTTCCCAGAGATATATGGAGACACCCAGATGTGCATGGACACACACACTCAAATGAACAAACCCACACTGCTCAGACAAACAGCACCTTTTAGTAGGTGTTTTACTGCAGTAGTAGGGTTTTTTGTACCCTAGCAACGGGTGAATGACATCAGAGTACCTCACCCATTTCCTCCCGTTTCTAAGCACTTAGGATCTGCTTGTCTGTTATGTTAATTAGAGACACACACACACACACACACGCCTACATCCACATAGTTGGGAATGGGCTCATAAGTAAGCATTTCACAGTACAGTCTACACCTGTTGTATTCGGCGCATTTGAACAATACAATTTGATTTGATTTGAGAATCACTGGATGTGTGTGTGGCTGTGCTGAATGTTGATCATCCTGACTGGTTGCATCACCGCCTGGTATGGCAACTGCTTGGCCTCTGACCGCAAGGCACTACAGAGGGTAGTGCGTACGGCCCAGTACATCACTGGGGCAAAGCTCCCTGCCATCCAGGACCTCTATACCAGGCGGTGTCAGAGGAAGGCCCTCAAAATTGTCAAAGACTCCAGCCACCCTAGTCATAGACTGTTCTCTCTGCTACCGCACGGCAAGCGGTACCGGAGTGCCAAGTCTAGGTCCAAAAGACTTCTCAACAGCTTCTACCCCCAAGCCATAAGACTCCTGAACAGCTAATCATGGCTACCCGGACTATTTGCACTGCCCCCCCCCCCCCATCCTTTTACGCTGCTGCTACTCTGTTAAGTAAGTATTTATGCATAGTCACTTTAACTCTACCCACATGTACATATTACCTCAACTACCTCAACTAGCCGGTGCCCCCGCACATTGACTCTGCAACGGTACCCCCCTGTATATATAGCCTCCCTACTGTCACTTTATTTTACTGTATATATAGCCTCCCTACTGTCACTTTATTTTACTTCTGCTCTTTTTTTCTCAACACTTTTTTGTTGTTGTTTTATTCTTACTTTTTTTGTTTAAAATAAATGCACTGTTGGTTAAGGGCTGTAAGTAAGCATTTCACTGTAATGTCTGCACCTGTTGTATTCGGCGCATGTGACCAATAAAATTTGATTTGATTTGATTTGATTTGATATAGTTCATATTATTTCTCTCTATTTGTGTATACAGTATGCGTCTGTACTGTATGTTGTGGATACTGGCCATAAAATGTGTATCTGTACCTGAATGTGACGTATTTTGTGTTATGCATGTATGACCTAAATTGTTGAGCATTTGTGAAAACTGAGAACCTGATCTGAAACGCTCTACACTCTCCTCCAGTGCACATTAAACAGTCATGAGCTACACGAGCAGCCTGAGCACCCCACCAAGCAGCCTGTAGCAAGCAGCCTGGAGAGTCTGAAGTAGCCTGCCTTCTCTTAGCAGCCACACTCATATTACACCCTGCAGGACCAACCTGGCCTCTATCCCTGCCCCAACTCCTTCACAACCTCCAACAATATCTCCACCCTATACTCCCCCTCTCTTCCCTGTACTCCCCCTCTCCAAGCCCCCTACATTCCCCTGCAATGGGAGTCAGGGAGACAGACCTGAGAGGATGACCTAATACTGTCACCCATCCCTGTAAAACACAGCTTTTGTCCTTCAGCAAGGGAGAGAGAGAGAGAGAGAGAGAGAGAGAGAGAGAGAGAGAGAGAGAGAGAGAGAGAGAGAGAGAGAGAGAGAGAGAGAGAGAGAGAGAGAGAGAGAGAGAGAGAGAGAGAGAGAGAGAGAGAGAGAGAGAGAGAGAGAGAGAGAGAGAGAGAAATGTCAGAGAGCATATCTGAAACAGATAAGACACACCTCTTCACACAGGCTTACCCGGATTCACTGTTGTTTTTTATCCCGTTTAGTTCACTTCCCAGATTAGTCTGTTATCATGTTTAGTGTTTTCCCTGGTTAGTCTATTCTTATGTTTAGTGTACTTTTATATACTTACTTATTTTAATGTGTGATTTTATTGCTTATTTTTTAAACGTCCTGTTTACCTGTCCATGTAAAGTGACTTTAATTATAATTATTATTAACTTCTCCCAATTGTAGGACAACAGACAGCTGCTGCTAGATTGTTTGCATAACAATCTTGAAATATTGATCCAGTTCCTAAGCAACTGGTGCTACATACAGAGACACACCCATCCACAAAGAGAATGGCAGCAGGCCAACCACAGAACATACAGTGCCTTTAGAAAGTATTCTCACCCCTTGACTTTTTACACATTTAGTTATGTTACAAAGTGGGATAAACGTGGTTTAATTGTCCTTTTTTGTCAATGATCCACACACAATACTCTGTAATGTCAAAGTGGGAGAACAATTCAACAATTTAAATAAAATAAAATAAACATAAATCACTAATATATCTTGATTAGATAAGTATTCAACCCCCTGAGTCAATACATGTTAGAATCACCTTTGGCAGCGATTACAGCTGAGTGTTTTGGGGTAAGTCTCTAAGAGCATGAATGGCATACTTGGATTGTACAATATTTGCCCATTATTCTTTTTAAAATTCTTCAAGCTCTGTCAAGTTGGTTGGTGATCATTGCAAGACAACCATTTTCAAGTCTTGCCATAGATTTTCAAGCTGATTTAAGTTAAAACTTTAACTAGGCCACTCAGGAACATTCAATGCCGTCTTGATAAGCAACTCCAGTGTATATTTGTCCTTGTGTTTTAGGTTATTGTCCTGCTGAAAGGTGAATTTGTTTCCCAGTGTCTGTTGGAAAGCAGACTGAACCATATTTTCCTCTAGGATTTTGCCTATGCTTAGCTCTATTTCATTTATTTTAATTTTAGAAAACGACCTAGTCCTTGCCGATGACAAGCATAACCGTAACATGATGGAGCCACCACCATGCTTGAAAATATGAAGAGTGGTACTCAGTGATGTGTTGGATTTTCCCCAAACATAACGCTTTGTATTAAGGACAAAAAGTAAATTTCTTAGAATTTTTTTGCAGTATTACTATAATGCCTCATTGCAAACAGGCTGCATGTTTTGGAATATTTTAATCTGTACAAGCTTCCTTCTTTTCACTCTGTCATTTAGGTTAGTATTAGTTAGTGGAGTAACTACAATGTTGTTGATCCATCCTCAGTTTTGTCCTATTACAGCCATTAAACTCTGTAACTGTTTTAAAATCACTATTGGCCTCATGATGAAATCCCTGAACGGTTTCCTTCCTCTCCGCCAACTGTCAGGCTGACATGTATGCGGTAACGAAGTCAAGCGCAGGACACCGAGCTACTGGCAGACGTACTTTACTGAACACAGTATAGAAAGTACAAAACCAAAATACCTCCTAACAGGGAGGAAACAATACTAGCACACAACAGCTTGCCGACCTCACGAAAAACAAACACACAATAAACTATGAGAGACAGGGGTATTTAAAGGAAATACAATGCAACATAATAGGAAACAGGTGTAAACAATAAAGACCAAACAAGACAAACACTGAAACATAGATCGGTAGCAGCTAGTACTCCGGGGACGACGAACGCCGAAGCCTGCCCGAGCAAGGAGGAGGAGCAGCCTCGGCTGAATCCGTGACAGTACCCCCCCCCTTGACGTGCGGCCCCAGCCGTGCGCCGACCCCGGCCTCGGGGATGGCCAGGAGGACGCGGAGCAGGGCGAGTCGGATGACTCCGGTGGAAATCCCTCAACATGGAGGGATCTAGGACGTCCCTCCTAGGGACCCAGCACCGTTCCTCCGGACCGTACTCCTCCCACTCCACGAGATACTGCAGGCCCCCCATCCGACGCCTCGAATCCAAGATGGAACGGACTGAGTACGCCGGAGCCCCCTCGATGTCCAGTGGGGGCGGAGGAACCTCTCGTACCTCACTCTCCTGGAGTGGACCAGCTACTACCGGCCTGAGGAGAGACACATGGAACGAGGGGTTAATGCGGTAATTAATGGGCAGTTGTAACCTATAACATACCTCGTTCAATCTCCTCAGGACTTTAAATGGCCCCACAAACTGCCGACCCAGCTTCCGGCAGGGCAGGCGATGGGGCAGGTTTCGGGTCGAGAGCCAGACCCGATCTCCCGGTGCATACACCGGAGCCTCACTGCGGTGGCGATCGGCGCTCGCCTTTTGCCGCCTGATAGCCCGTTGCGGATGGATATGCGCAGCGTTCCAGGTTTCTTCCGAGCGCCGAAACCACTCGTCCACCGCAGGGGCTTCGATCTGGCTCTGATGCCAAGGTGCCAGGACCGGCTGATAACCTAGCACACACTGAAAAGGCGTTAGGTTAGTGGAGGAGTGGCAGAGTGAGTTTTGGGAATACTGCCCTGAAGCTGCGGGTGAACTCCGCATAGTTGACAGTAGCGGCGTCTATTCCCCCCCACTCAGCGTTGGCCCACTCCAGCGCCTTGCCGGACAGACAGGAGATGAGGGCGGACACGCTCTCATATCCCGAGGGCACCGGGTGGATGGTTGCCAGGTAGAGTTCAACCTGGAGCAGGAAACCCTGACACCCGGCAGCTGTGCCATCATAAGCCCTCGGGAGCGAGAGCCGAATCCCACTGGACCCCGGAGGTGAAGCGATGGGCATCGCCGATGGTGGTAGTATCGTCGGAGGAGGTGAAGGCAGACCCCCTCTTTCCCATCGCTCCATAGTGCTCACCACCCATTCCATGGCGGTGCCGAGAGCCTGGATCATGGCCACTTGTTGTTTGACGCGTTCCTCCATTCATCAAGCTGGCACCGCCGCTCCTGCTGACTCCATGTGTGGTGTGTGATTCTGTCAGGCTGACGTGTATGCGGTAACGAAGTCAAGCGCAGGACACCGAGCTACTGGCAGACGTACTTTACTGAACACAGTATAGAAAGTACAAAACCAAAATACCTCCTAACAGGGAGGAAACAATACTAGCACACAACAGCTTGCCGACCTCACAAAAAACAATCACACACAATAAACTATGAGAGACAGGGGTATTTAAAGGGAATACAATGCAACATAATAGGAAACAGGTGTAAACAATGAAGACCAAACAAGACAAACACCGAAACATAGATCGGTAGCAGCTAGTACTCCGGGGACGACGAACGCCGAAGCCTGCCCGAGCAAGGAGGAGGAGCAGCCTCGGCTGAATCCATGACAGCAACTGAGTTAGGAAGGACGCCTGTATCTTTGTAGTAACTGGGTGTATGTCACGATCGTTGTAAGAACCGGACCAAGGCGCAGCGTGATAGGCAAACATCTTTTAATGAGTACTTTAACAATAACAACAAAACGATACGTGAAGTCTAAAGGTTAAACACCACAAACCTATACAGATCAAGAACCCACAATTAACTGTGCCAAACAGGCTGCCTAAGTATGGTTCCCAATCAGAGACAACGAGAATCAGCTGCCTCTGATTGGGAACCACCCTGGCCAACATAGATCCACACGATCTAGAACATAAACCCAGAAAACTAAACATAGAAACTAACACCCTGGCTCAACATAAAAGAGTCCCCAGAGCCAGGGCATGACAGTACCCCCCCCAAAGGCGCGGACTGCTACCGCGCCAATATTTACATTTACGTTTACGTCATTTAGCAGACGCTCTTATCCAGAGCGACTTACAGGAGCAATTAGGGTTAAGTGCCTTGCTTAAGGGCACAGACAGATTTTTCACCTAGTCGGCTCGGGGATTAGAACCAGCGACCTTTCGGTTACTGGCACAACGCTCTTACCCACTAAGCTACCTGCCGCCCAACCAAACACCACAGGGGAGGGGCCGGGTGGGCATTCCGCCTCGGAGACGGATCCGGCTCCGGGCGTGACCACCCCTCTCTCTCACGCCCTCGTGGTCTGGCCCTGCTGACCGGAGCTAGACTGAACACCGGTGGAGCGGATTGCTCTGGCTCCGGTGTGGAGCAGCTGACCGGTGCCGGACCAGGCACAGGTGGAACAGGCACGGACCGTGCCGGACTGACGACGCGCACCATTGGCTTGGTGCGGGGAGCGGGAACGGGCCGGACCGGGCTGACGACGCGCACCACTGGCTTGGTGCGGGGAGCAGGAACGGGCCGGACCGGGCTGACGACGCGCACCACTGGCTTGGTGCGGGGAGCAGGAACGGGCCGGACCGGGCTGACGATGCGCACCACTGGCTTGGTGCGGGGAGCAGGTACGGGCCGGGCCGGGCTGGCGACGCGCACCACAGGCTTGGTGCGGAGGGCAGGAACAGGCCGAACGGGTCTGGCGACGCGCACCACTGGCTTGGTGCGGGGAGCAGGAACGGGCCGGACCGGTTGGGCGACGCGCACCATTGGCTTGGTGCGGGAGCAGGAACGGGCGGACCAGGCTGACGACGTGCACCACTGGCTTGGTGCGGGGAGCAGGAACGGGCCGGACCGGTTGACGACGCGCACCATTGGCTTGGTGCGGGAGCAGGAACGGGCCGACCGGTTGGCGACGCGCACCACTGGCTTGGTGCGGGGAGCAGGTACAGGCCGGACCGGGTGGCGACGCGCACCATTGGCTTGGTGCGGGGAGCAGGATGGCGACGCGCACCATTGGCTTAGTGCGGGGAGCAGGAACAGGCCGGACCGGGCTGGCGACACGCACCATTGGCTTGGTGCGGGGAGCAGGAACAGGCCGGACCGGGCTGATGACGCGCACCACAGGCTTGGTGCGGGGAGCAGGAACAGGCCGGACCGGGCTGGCGACGCGCACCACAGGCTTGGTGCGAGGGACAGGAACAGGCCGGACCGTACTGGGAACACACACCACTGGTCTTGTGCGGGGATCAGGAACGGGCCGGATCGGACTGGTAACGCACCCCAGTACCTCTTGCCGTGCCTCTACACTCTCCTTCCCCCTCATGACCAATGGCCCCCGTAACCTGGTGGCCTCCTCTCCTAGTCCACAAACTCGCCCTGTAGCTGCCTCCAGCAGCCCCGTCGTCCATGCCGTGTGCCCCCCCCAAAAAAAGTATTGGGGTTGCCTCTCGCCTTTCCGACGACGGCACGGTTGGCGCCGTACCTCCTCTCTCGCCAGGGCTTTAACTTTTGCCCATGGCCCTTTGCCCGCGAACATGTCCTCCCAAGACCACCATTCGCCCACCTGGGACATCGCCAATTTCTCCAGTTCCTTTCCCGGTGTCTGCTCCTGAACACGCTGCTTGGTCCTTTGGTGGGATCTTCTGTCACGATCGTTGTAAGAGGCAGACCAAGGCGCAGCGTGATAGGCGTACATCTTTTAATGAGTACTTTACAACATGAACAAAACAACAAAACGATACGTGAAGTCTAAAGGTTCACCAACACAAACCTATACAGAACAAGCTCCCACAAATAACTAGTGCCAACAGGCTGCCTAAGTATGGTTCCCAATCAGAGACAACGAGAATCAGCTGCCTCTGATTGGGAACCACCCTGGCCAACATAGAAAACACGAACTAGAACACAACATAGAAAATCACACATAGAAAATCCACACCCTGGCTCAACGTATAAGAGTCCCCAGAGCCAGGGCGTGACAGTGTATTGATACACAAAGCGTAATTGTATTCAGTTCTGCTTCTTTTTTTTCCACCCATCTACCAATAGGTGCCCTTCTTTGCGAGGCATTAGAAAACCTCCCTGGTCTTTGTGGTTGAATATGTGCTTGAAATTCACTTCTCGACTGAGGGACCTTACAGATAATTGTATGTGTGTGATACAGAGATGGGGTAGACATTCAAAAATCATGTTAACCAGTATTATTGCACACAGAGTGAGTCCATGAAATTTATTTTGTGACTTGTTAATCATGTGTTTACTCCTGTACTTATTTAGGCTTACCATAACAAAGGGGTTGAATACTTATTGACTGAATACACTTCAGCTTTTCATGTGTTATTCATTTGTTTAAAAAAATCTACCAGCAAAATTCCACTTTTAGATAATAGGTTATTGTGTCTAGATCAGTAACACAAAATCTAAATTTAATCAGTTTTAAATTCAGACTGTAACACAACAAAATGTGGAAAAAGTTAAGAGGTGTGAATACTTTATGAAGGAACTGTACATAGTACTGTAGTTCATATAGGCACATGCAGCTTCTGTATGCCATTGTTGCCAAGTTGCCTATGGCTCAACACATCCCCACCTGCTTACGCAAAAACACAAGGCGTCTCTAGCTATCTGTGTTGGCCGTGGTGATGCAGCTCATGTACACATGTCAAATGCTACTACTGAGAAAGGCATAGAGAGTACAGTAAACAAACCAGACTATCTGTGAAACCACAGAACCATAGTCAGGCCTGCAGTCTGTCTAATGATTGTCCATGACCTGTGTTTGATTGACAGACTGACTGTCTCCTGTAACAGTAGGATGATGGGTTCTCTCTGTATAATGTGGAAAAGGCCCTCTAGCCAGGGTCAGCCTGGAAGACAGAGATAAGGCCATTTCAAAGGGGACGGTAAGGCAGGGGACTGAATGGGACTGAATGGGGCTGAAGAGCATCCTGGCTGTTAAATGGGAATGGAGAGCAGGTCTCACCTCATGGTGACAGGGGAGACGTTCCACCCGTCTCTATCTGGGGGTTCTGAGCGGGTCGACAGGAGAGTACCACCAATACCTGGAGAGAGAAAGAGGGGGAGAGAGGTGAGAGAGAGAGAGAGAGAGAGCAGTGGGAGGAGAAAGGAGTAGGGGGAGAGTGAGGGGGACAGAGAGACAGAGACAGGGGAGAAGGATGTAGAGAGGTTTACGAGAGCACTCTATGTAATTGGAAGCCCTTACATTTATGAGACCCGGTAATTTATATTTAACTGGGAAACAGTTGCATAATGGGAAGAATGAGAGAGAGAGGAAGGTAGACTGAAAAAGAAAGAGGAAGGCAGATGCTGGGCCAATTGTGCGTTGCCTCATGGGTCTCCCGGTCGCGACACAGCCTGGGATCAAACCCGGGTCTGTAGTGACGCCTCAAGCACTGTGATGCAGTGCCTTAGACCGCTGTGCCACTCGGGAGGCCTCTTCTATCCTTTTCAATGGACGGACCAGGAGGCAGTAACAGTGGCTTGACCGTGGCTGGTGCTGCTTTTCTGGTCCAGCGGAAATGCCTGAAGGACTGGGGAAGACGAAAGGGTAACAGTGGCTTGACCGCGGCCCGACCTGACTCCCCAGTCCACGGAACACCCGGAACACCCCAGCATCCAGAATGAGCAACAGACCAACTGCTGGAGGAGATGATGGACTGCAGGCCTTGAGGCGAGTAGAGTGCTGCCGAGGCGAGCCTTACTCCCTCTACCCTAGGTCTGTAGCCCTCCTCCCCTGCCTTTATTTTTTGCCCCAGCTGCCCTCCTCAGGCCAACACCGACCAGACAAGGACCAGCAGACCGCCAACCACCCGGAGCAGACCAGACAGCATCACCACCAGAACCAGCGGCAAGGAGGCAGGACCAAAGACACCAACCTATGCCTGGCGCTAGCAGACCACAGGGGAGTCCCTCCATTGACCTACAGGTCACAGGCCTCCAGGTGTGTCCTTCCTTCCTCTGCAGGACCGGAACTGCCTGGTGAAACCCCCAGAGCCACAGTAATCATTTGAAGCCAGTTTCAAGACCCCCCAGTTACTAGAACAGTTTTGGTCAAAATTCTGAAAGTGCAAAGATATAGAACTGTTTAACAAACTCTGAGCATACCCCCTCTCCAACACAGAATCCAAGGTAGTTACAGTACAGTTTCACAATGAATGCATTCAGGACTACAACAACCCTCAAGTCAGTGGCTAGGATGGTCCTGGACGAAGACAACGTCTGGACTGGGGCAAGACAATGGCTGGTATTGTTAAGACCAGACACAACCCCAGCACCATCACGCTGGGAAACAACATAGGCTCCGTCCACTACTACAGCATGCCTAAACCTGTTCAGGAATTGCAGCCAACTGGACCATCTGGCCACAGCCTGCACAGTCATCATCTGCAAAATCTGTAAAGACAACCACCTACAGACTGTACCTCCACACGCCCCTGCAACCTGTGCGGGAAACGGGTCAATTTCTTCAGAACCTACACAGGTCCTATGCCAGCAGGGCAAGGGCCAACACCATCAACCCAAATCCCAAACCCACCAACGCCCCACCACCTCCACCAGACAACAACAAAGACCCAGACCTTTCCACCCTGCCATTCCCTCCACCATTGCACCCCCAATGAATCCCTTCCTTGCCACCGCCACCCCCGCCAAACCCCTGGTCAAAGGGGAGCCGTTTTCGAAAAAGGTCATACAACCAGAAGACCCCCTCACCACACAACTCCAGTTCTTAGAGGACGACGACGACCCAAACTGGACAAAAATTACCAAATGGAAAAGACCAGACCAGAAGACCACCCCAGAACCTAAACCCAGACGCTAGCAAACTCGACCCACAAAAAACCCCCTATCCCCCCCGAGAAACCGTCTCCCCCTCCCAGACCCCTCATCCTACCATTCACCCCCCCAGTCCATTACTTCCTCTGAACACTCCTCCCTACCCCTTACTCTTCCTGATTCCCCACTCCCACCACCAATGGCCCCGACACCCCTACCATACCCCCTACTGCCCCTGACTCCTCCCCCCTGCTCCTTAACGACCCAGATCCACACCCCTTAGCCCTCCCGGCCCCTGATCCCGCACAGCAGCAAACCAGCCAGCCTCAGTCCAGACCCCTCGGACCTTCCGAACTGCCTTCACCCCTCCCAGCATCCCACATTCCATCACCAAGACAGTACATGGTTTCACAAGGCAGTCAGTGGGGAGGCATGTCAAAACCAGTGAACAGCCAAGAACCACCCAACACAAATGACCCGCTAGAGGCCCTTATCCAAATCTGCAATGACATGGCCAACCCCAGACCTGGACCTCCCCCCAATAACCCATAATCATGACCCTGACAAAACACTCCGAACAGAAGGATTTCCCCCAGACGGCTATTCATGGTTGCCTCCCCACTAGGGAATCCATCTATAGAAGGGTCAAGGTACGTACAGAGAGCTGCCCCCACAGAGGCACTTGCACTGAACACACCTACCAACTGTTTGTGAGTACTCCATGGGCCCCGTTTGCTCCCTCTGTCCTTCAGCCTACAGTGTCCATCCTTGCCACCACATCACTCCTGCTCCAACACCAGCCCAGGCCTATGGACTAACCCTCCGCCACCCCCACCCCCCTGCTCTCTTACCATCCCTTTCCCCTTCCTCCCTCTACACTTATCCCTCTCACAGAACCAGACCAGAACCAGGAACCTTTCATCACTACACCAGAAGAGGCGCGGAGGAAGGACCAAAGCTGTAGACCTATGCCCAGAGCGAGAAGGCCACAGGGGAATACCACTGACCTCCGGGTTTTGTGCTTCCAGGTGTGTCTGCTCCCTCCTCAGGTTGTCCTTCCTCCCCTCTGCAGATCCAACACCAGCACCAGATCCAGTACCAGACCCAGTCACAGCACCAGAACACCGGAAGAGGCGCAGAGGAGGGACCAAACACCAGACCTTCACCCGGAGCGAGCGGACCACAGGGGAGTACCACCATTGACCTCTGGGTCTAGGGCTCCCTTGTGGGTCTGCTTGCTCCTCAGGTTGTCCTTCCTCCCCTCTGCAGATCCAGAACCAGTCCCAGCACCAATCCAGATCCCATTGGCCAGTCTCAGCACCAGACGAGGCGCAGAGGAGGGACCAAAGTTCACACCTCCACCCGGAGCAGGCAGACCACAGGGAAGTACCACCATTGACCTCTGGGTCTAGGGCTCCCTTGTCTGTCTGATTGCTCCTCAGGTTGTCCTTCCTCCCCTCTACAGACATAGAGCCCAACCCAGCACCTGCAGCAGTCCCAGTTCCTGTTTTTTTCCCGGTCCCCGGCACCAGACCCAGCCCCTACCCTTGGCCTCCAGTCCTGGTCCCAGCACGACTTCCAGTTCAGTCCCAGCCCCAATACCAGTACCAACCCAAGTTGTTCCCGGTCCAAGCCACAACACCAGCACCAACCCTGGACACGGCACCGAACAACCACAACTGCCAATTCCTTTCAGCAACTGCCAGCCCAGACCCCTCCTCTTCCCCTCCGCCAACACAAAGACACAGACACATTGTGACTGACTGACTGATTGACTGATTGATTGCTAATTTGTTGATTAATTGATTGCTTTTGTTTTGTTTTTGTTTGATTGGATGACCATTAGGTTTTTTTGCCTAATTTGAATTGATTACTTATTGTTTGAATTGTTTATTATTTGGAATTTTAAATTAATGATGGATAAAATTTTAACTTGTTGAACATTTTAAACTGTAATGAATTTAGGAATGACCAATAAAATTACCTTAAACCTTCAAGTTGACCTTTGGGTCAACCTAGGTTTTCCCGTTCTCAGAACCAACCCTGGACACAGCACCGACCAACCACAACCGCTACTTTCATCCAGCAACTGCCAGCTCAGACCCCACCCCTTCCCATCCCCCAACACAAAGACACAAACACACCGTCAACCACTCCACCAGACCAAACCATGACTGACTGACTGACTGACAAATTAATGGACTGATTGTTACATGTTATTCGATAGAATGCATTCATTTTTTAAAAATTTTTTGGGGTAATTGTTTGTTTTTCATTTCATTAACTTAAGTTGGATTGATAATTTTTTAAGTGTAACTAAATTTGATTTGACATTTTTACATGTAATGAATTTTGGACAAAACAAATAAATTGACCTTAAACCTTAAAGTTCAGCATTTTGCCATGTCCTTTTGGTCTGTTTTGCACTGTATCAATGGTGTAACTTATAGATGGATTTGGATATGAAGCGTGAAAATGCGAATATACTGTAGGTACCATTGACTTGCATTGGATTTGTGCCGCAAATACTAAAAGGTTAGCGTTTGAAACAGTGGCCAGGTAAACAAAACCAAAGCATGGATTGCTGTCATACCTCGGGAGAGTCTCAATTGGACTAAAGTCTGTCCTCTTCTCGACTCCTCCGTCCTCCTCTCCTCCGTAAACCGATAAGTGGTCAAGTGATTGAGGAGAGTGTAAATTCGTTAGTAGGCAAACATAGTAGGCAAACAAAGGAGTCTGGAGCCCTCCTCGATTACCTACTTCGACAGGGGATGCACAAGAGTATCCTTGCGGCAGGTAGTGCAGAAGTGTTTCATAATCCGCTGTTGTTTTCTCGAAGGAGAAAAGCATGCACACATTAAAAAACGATACGCTACTTACCCTTTCATCTATAAAATGTCTTCACAACTAGGTAAATTAGTTTTTATTTTGGGATTCCAGCCTTGTAAATATAATTTGCCTAATATCACACGAGTGGAGAAGGAGATTCTAATTTCATATAAGCGCATTTGTTTCCACGTTTCCACTCCTCGCCTCCGCTACTCGATTACCTTTGACTTTTTTCAAAAAGAGGCGAGGAGAGGAGGCTAGCAAACCAATTGTGATTCTCCCCATGTCCATGGACTGTTTCCAGGTTAAGGAAATCAATGTCATTTTGTAATGTGGGTGAACTATCCCTTTAACACTGAGGGGAGGGAATTCTTCAAACATTCTTCACACTGGTAATATCAGGATGTATGATGGGCCATAAACCTAACAACTTCAATGACAAATTTCTCTGAACAGGGGAAAACAAACATCACCAAATTCACTGAGAATACAATACATAGTATGAAGAAACATTACTCCGAGCCGCAGCACCATACTACTTGCCAGATTTAGAGAACTGATACTGTATACTGATTGTTTGGGAGGAATTGGTGTGTGGGGTCTGTGGGTGGTTTTAGATAACTCATTGTTAGGAAGACGTTTGGTCCAAATCTGATGTTTTCTGCTATATTTATTGAATATTATATAAATCCTATAAATGAAAATGGCCAATTTGGGTGCAATCCAATAGCTTAGCCCTTTACACTCGTACCCGTAGATGGGTTGAAAATGGCAGATTTGGGCACTAATAAGTGCCTAAATTGGAACATCGTGGCTGTACAGTAACATGCTATACATGACGTCAGAGCTCTGGCTCTGTGCTTCACAGCTCTGTATGGGTTTTGACTGACAGATGTTCTGAACTTGAGCACCGCGCAGGACAATAAGTTGCCCCCATCTCTCGCTGCAAATGTTTTGTTGTCTGAGTGAGGGAAGTGCAGTAAATTTGGAGGACTCGATGTATTTTGAAAGATGAGACATTGAGGATTATGATAAATACCGCTTTGATGTCATACAAGCAAGCCAAACCCCCGTGTGTCCAAATCTGCACTTCACATTTCCAAATGTCATATACAATGTCAACGTTTATGATTACTATGTCATCATACCTGGGTTGTTCTGAACAGAATGAGCCTATGTTTGTTTCTTGTCAAGAAAATTTGCCGTGGTACACACACCTGAATAAACTCATCATGACAACAAAATTATGATAGGTTTTTCTGAATTGCCTTGGGAGAGGGAGAGGTTGTGTTTTCTCTAGCAGGAGGTAAGCTTGGCTTCTTATATGGTGTTGAGTAAAGCTTAAACCATGTATTTAGATTGTAGGTAGGTATTGTAGTTAGGTATTATAGGTAGTTTACTCAGGTAGTTATTGTAGGTTATTGTAGGTAATTATTGTAGGTAAGGACTGTATTCGGCGGACCCCGGCGAAGCATGAGGCTAGCTTACCCACTACTTGGACCAACAAAGCTAGCTAGCTAGCTAGCGGGTAGCTACTGGTAACTTTTAGCAACAGTGGTTAATTGTTTCCAATGTTATTTCACGCTTAAGAGTACCTGTGATTGAGCCAGCTAGCCGTCACCATTCAGCTGTTTTTCTAACCTCATTATCATTAACGTTAGGTGGTTGGTAGCTGCTGTACTTAATTACGGCTACTGATTGCAGTCTGCCAGTTTGGCTTTATACATAGCTTGGGCTTTGTCGAGTAAGGCTTAAACTATGTATTTAGATTGTAGTTAGGTATTATAGGTAGGCATCGGGGGCTGTATATTATTAAGTAGTATAGGTAGGCATCGTGGGCTGTTGTGGGTAGCTGTTGTGTAGTTATTGTAGGTTACTTTTGTATTCGGCGGTGCCGGGTGTAGCACGAAGCTAGCTAGCTAACTCACCTCCTGGATTAGCTGGCGAGTAGCTATTAGCAACGGTAGCAACTAAAAGCCGGGTGTAGCACGAAGCTAGCTAGCTAACTCACCTCCTGGATTAGCTGGCGAGTAGCTATTAGCAACGGTAGCAACTAAAAACAATATCCTTTTAGCCAGCTACATTCGTTCGCAGCGACGCCGTTTTTCAAACAAAGTCAACACAGCAGCCATTGCTAGCTAGCCAACACTACCAACTGGCTGTACTGTGGTAGCTAAATACAATATCTTTGTGCTAGCTACCCAACGTTTAATCATTGCTGCGTTATGAAAGGTAAGCTTGGCTTCTTATATGGTGTTGAGTTAAGCTTAAACCATGTATTTAGATTGTAGGTAGGTATTGTAGTTTGGTATTATAGGTAGCTTACTCAGGTAGTTATTGAAGGTTATTGTAGGTAATTATTGTAGGTAAGTATTGTATTCGGCAGACCCCGGCGAAGCACGAGGCTAGCTTACCCACTACTTGGACCAACAAAGCTAGCTAGCTAGCTAGCGGGTAGCTACTGGTAACTTTTTGCAACTGTGGTTAATTGTTTCCAATGTTATTTCATGCTTAAGAGTACCTGTGATTGAGCCAGCTAGCTGCTACCATTCAGCTGTTTTTCTAACCTCATCCGAGGCATTAACGTTAGGTGGTTGGTAGCTGCTGTACTTAATTACAGCTACTGATAACAGTCTGCTGTAGTTTACAACAATTCTAATTTCTAAAGTGGAAGTTGGGAGAGTTTTACTCGGGTGGTTCAGTGAAACAATTATAGTTTCTGAGGTGGAAGTTGGGAGAGTTATATATATTTTTATTTTATTTTTTTGGTGAGGGAGGCCTGCTCTCTCCCTTCCCAGATGTTTAGTTCATTTCATTCCGATCTCCTCTGCATTATTGTAGCCATCTGCTGCAGCCTGTCAACTATGCCTCTGCCTATCCCTGTTCTCTCCTCTCCGCACAGGCCATACAAACGCCTCACACCGCGTGGCTGCTGCCTCTCTAACCTGGTGGTCCCTGCACGCACCACACACCTGGAGTTCCAGGTCTCAGGCAGCCTCTGGAACTGCCGTTCTGCCTCCAACAAGGCTGACTTCATCCCAGCCTATGCTACCCTCCAGTCCCTCGATTTCCTGGCGCTGACGGAAACATGGATTACCACTGAAAACACTGCTACTCCTACTGCTCTCTCCTCGTCTGACCATGTGTTCTCGCATACCCCGAGAGCATCTGGTCAGAGGGGTGGTGGCACAGGAATCCTCATCTCTCCCAAGTGGTCATTCTCAATTTTTCCCCTAACCCATCTGTCTATCTCCTCATTTGAATTCCACGCTGTCACAGTCACTAGCCCATTTAAGCTTAATATCCTTGTCATCTATCGCCCTCCAGGTTCCCTTGGAGAGTTCATCAATGAGCTTGACGCCTTGATAAGTTCCTTTCCTGAGGATGGCTCACCCTTCACAGTTTTGGGGGATTTCAACCTCCCCACGTCTACATTTGACTCATTTCTCTCTGCCTCCTTCTTTCCACTCCTCTCCTCTTTTGACCTCACCCTCTCACCATCCCCCCACTCACAAGGCAGGCAATACGCTTGACTTCATCTTTACTAGATGTTGCTCTTCTACTAATCTCACTGCAACTCCCCTCCATGTCTCCGACCACTACTTTGTATCCTTTTCTCTCTCGCTCTCCTCCAACACTACTCACTCTGCCCCTACACAGATGGTAACGCGCCGCCGCAACCTTCGCTCTCTCTCTCCCACTACTCTCTCCTCTTCCATCCTATCATCTCTTCCCTCTGCTCAATCCTTCTCCCTCCAATCTCCTGATTCTGCCTCCTCAACCCTCCTCTCCTCCCTTTCTGCATCCTTTGACTCCCTGTGTCCCCCTATCCTCCCGGCCGGCTCGGTCCTCCCCTCCAGCTCCGTGGCTTGATGACTCATTGCGAGCTCACAGAACAGAGCTCCGGGCAGCTGAGCGGAAATGGAAGAAAACTAAACTCCCTGCCGACCTGGCATCTTTTCACTCCCTCCTCTCTACATTTTCTTCATCTGTTTCTGCTGCTAAGGCCACTTTCTACCACTCTAAATTCCAAGCATCTGCCTCTAACCCTAGGAAGCTCTTTGCCACATTCTCCTCACTGCTGAACCCCCCTCCTCCCTCTCTGTGGATGACTTCGTCAACCACTTTGAAAAGAAGGTTGACGACATCCGATCCTCGTTTGTTAAGTCTAATGACACTGTTGTTAAGTCTAATGCTCACACTGCCCTACCCTATGCTTTGACTTCTTTCTCCCCTCTCTCTCCAGATAAAATCTTGCGACTAGTGACTGCAGGCCGCCCAACAACCTGCCCGCTTGACCCCATCCCCTCCTCTCTTCTCCAGACCATCTCCGGTGACCTTCTCCCCTACCTCACCTCGCTCATCAACTCATCCTTGACCGCTGGCCATGTCCCTTCCGTCTTCAAGAGAGCGAGAGTTGCACCCCTTCTCAAAAAACCAACACTCGATCCCACTGATGTCAACAACTACAGACCAGTATCCCTTCTTTCTTTCCTTTCCAAAACTATTGAGCATGCCGTCTTTAGCCAACTCTCTTGCTATCTCTCTCAGAATGACCTTCTTGATCCAAACCAGTCAGGTTTCAGAACTGGTCATTCAACTGAGACTGCTCTTCTCTGTGTCACGGAGGCTCTCCGCACTGCTAAAGCTAACTCTCTCTCCTCTGCTCTTGTCCTTCTAGACCTGTCTGCTGCCTTTGATACAGTGAACCATCAGATCCTCCTCTCCACCCTCTCCGAGCTGGGCATCTCCCGGCGCGGCTCACTCCTGGATTGCGTCCTACCTGACCGGTCGCTCCTACCAAGTGGCGTGGCGAGAAGCTGTCTCCGCACCACATGCTCTCACCACTGGTGTCCCCCAGGGCTCAGTTCTAGGCCCTCTCCTTTTCTCCCTATACACCAAGTCACTTGGCTCTGTCATATCCTCACATGGCCTCTCCTATCATTGCTACGCTGACGATACACAACTAATCTTCTCCTTTCCCCCCTTCTGATAACCAGGTGGCGAATCGCATCTCTGCATGTCTGGCCGACATATCAGCATGGATGACGGATCACCACCTCAAGCTGAACCCTGGCAAGACGGAGCTGCTCTTCCTCCCGGGGAAGGACTGCCCGTTCCATGATCTCGCCATCACGGTTGACAACTCCGTTGTGTCCTCCTCCCAGAGCGCGAAGAGCCTTGGCGTGACCCTGGACAACACCCTGTCGTTCTCCGCTAACATCAAGGCGGTGACCCGATCCTGCAGGTTCATGCTCTACAACATTCGGAGAGTACGACCCTGCCTTACACAGGAAGCGGCACAGGTCCTAATCCAGGCACTTGTCATCTCCCGTCTGGATTACTGCAACTCGCTGTTGGCTGGGCTCCCTGCCTGTGCCATTAAACCCCTACAACTCATCCAGAATGCCGCAGCCCGTCTGGTGTTCAACCTTCCCAAGTTCTCTCACGTCACCCCCTCCTCCGCACACTCCACTGGCTTCCAGTTGAAACTGCGCATCCGTTACAAGACCATGGTGCTTGCCTATGGAGCAGTGAGGGGAACGGCACCTCCGTACCTTCAGGCTCTGATCAGTCCCTACACCCAAACGAGGGCATTGCGTTCATCCACCTCTGGCCTGCTGGCTTCCCTTCCTCTGCGGAAGCATAGTTCCCGCTCAGCCCAGTCAAAACTGTTCGCTGCTCTGGCACCCCAATGGTGGAACAAGCTCCCTCACGACGCCAGGACAGCGGAGTCACTCACCACCTTCCGGAGACATTTGAAACCCCACCTCTTTAAGGAACACCTGGGATAGGATAAAGTAATCCTTCTACCCCCCAAAAAAAAAAAAAAAAAAAAAAAGTCTAATTGTAAATCCCACTGGCTATAGGGTGAATGCACCAATTTGTAGTCGCTCTGGTTAAGAGCGTCTGCTAAATGACGTAAATGTGCCCTTGAGCAAGGCACTTAACCCTAATTGCTCCTGTAAGTCGCTCTGATAAGAGCGTCTGCTAAATGACTAAAATGTAAATGTAAATGTAATCATATTTTCAAACTTAGCTAGTCATGTTGGCAATAGAACAAGCTTTCAAATCATGGCCACCGTTTTTGGATTGCGTAAACGACAACAGTAATTGTGTGATGGCGGGGATGCAGGGTTGTGTTCCAAACAAAACAACTACAAGTGTGCTTGCTCTAGTTCCTCAACGGCACAGCAAGGAGAGCTCAAGTTGAAGACTCTTAGGAACTGTGCATACTTTGGAGAGGTGTGTGGCCACTTGGAGACACCAGTTAGTCCTCTCACTCAAATCCTTGTAATTTTATTGTCTTATGTTGCACCTATCCCACATTTCCCAGAAAAAGTCTTATGTCACTGAATGTATCCAGAGTATTTTTAGATTTCGTTATCAACAAATGAGGCGAAAAGTACAGTAAATGTAAAATGCACATAAAATCAACAGTGTAATGGTTGGATTCAGTCTTGTGTCAGGTGAACTGTTGTGTACTCACATTTGGTCTAATAATTTTCCCATTATCTCCAAACTGTTCCCTTTCAATTGGTTATGCTTTTCATATTTATTCTATAAGAAACATGTCAATTTACCCCTATCCATATAGGCCAATTCCCACGAGTGTATAGGGTTAATTTCTCAGAGATCAAATTATATTTCAACAAAATAATGTTGCAGGAATGCTAATCTTATTTATTTCTATCTACGGAAGCGATTTCAGAACAATATGAGATGCTGGAACGACTCTACAGTTAAATACAAACCTCTACCCTCAATGAATTTCATTCATTCATCCATTTATTCATTCATTCCGATTACGGTAGCACTTTTTTACAGTATAATACAGTCAATTGTATTGTATTGTACTGTGTCTCATTACCAAGTATATTACAGTAGGTGTACTGTTAAATGACATTTTACTTGCCACTGAGCTGCCTGTAAGTTACTGTCAAAATCACAGCAACCCCTTTACAGTGTAACAGGATCTGATTCTGTCATACCCTGATTCAGAGAGAGAGAGAGAGAGAGAGAGAGAGAGAGAGAGAGAGAGAGAGAGAGAGAGAGAGAGAGAGAGAGAGAGAGAGAGAGAGAGAGAGAGAGAGAGAGAGAGAGAGAGAGAGAGAGAGAGAGAGAGTGAGAAGAGAAGAAAAGAGAGAAATATGTTGTTCTTTACCTTCCATGGAGGGGGAGATGGGCCAGTGTTGGCGAGTAGAGGGGACGGGAGGAAGGTGAGGTTCTCCTCTGAGCAGCCCAATTTTCTTCCCAGAAGGCTTTGAAGTGGCGTAGACCACACGAATGTGCTGCGAGCGCTCCCGGTCCCGGCCACTGAGGAACTCTGGTAGATCATTGACCTGGAAAGCAGGACCTGAGTTTAGAATACTGCTGTCTTATTTTTAGCAGAACCAGTGACAGAAGTGATCAGAGAAGTGATCACTCATTAAAACTTTGTTTAAGCATTTATGTTTCTGTAAGGTCCTTCGGAGCTTTGATGACATGCGAGGACAGTAGGCTACATCTGAATCTGAATCAGTCTGTGAATCTGAACCAGTCTGTGAATCTGAACCAGTCTGTGAATCTGAACTGTCTCTGGGGAAAGTAAATGAGGACACTATTTGGGAACAATATCTGGAGACAGTATAGGGACAGTCTCCCAGCTGCACTGGCTGGCTGAAGCTTTGCTCCTCTTGGCTCTGCCACAGGAAACAGCTTACTATGATTACTGACTGACTGTCACACACACAAAGAAACACACACACCCACACACAAAAACACATGGGCATGCACACGCACACACACAAACACACGTACTATCTCTCTCTTTCTGTACTGGGAGACTATACTGGGAGAAAGGGGCAGGGTAAGCTAAATCGAAAAGCATTGCCTGTAGACAGGATAAACTGGTAAACTGGAAACAGTGACATAAGGTGATAATGCCCTGGTAGTAACACAAATTTACCACGCTTATATCATTTCCAGCTTATTTTGTGCCTGCAGTCACTTATTTTAGGCCTACAGTCACTAAAAGTAAAGCGCCCAGAGTTTTTTTCTGATGAAGTGCTATGGTGAGGAAAAACTCCTGGCCCTAACCCTTGACCTATAACCTAGAGGCTGTCTATTATTGTATTCTATTCCAATTTCCATGTGCTTCTGCTCTCTCCCACATGTTTACACGTTAGTCACACATTTTTATAGCACAACACCTCTCCTTGATAAAAAAAAGAGGAACGTACACCACACATATTTTTGAAGCTAAGGGCCCATATTCTCTGGCCTGAGGGCTATAACGCAAATGTTTGGCATGACAATGGGCAAGTTCATTTTGTATCACCCGGTGCCCCGGCTGGGCGGAGTTTGATCATTTTAAACCATTCTATTGGTCCTGAAGTGTAATCTCCACCCTCTGGGCACAGGCCAATGCAAAACGATCTCGCCCAATGAGTGACAAGGATTTGGAATAATACCACAAAACAGACTGCTACTCAGGCTACATTGCTGTCTAATATGATCTGATCCTCACACTGTGTGGTAGAGAGGTCCCTTCGGGTCTCCTCAGCCTGTGTTCATGGTTATCGTGCTTGCCTCTGTCCAGGCTATCAATAGGTCAGGCTATCAGAGCCACCGTATCTGCAATAAGCAGTTAAATAGCGCTTAACATGACAGGATCAGCAGCACAGCGTCCTGTCACTATACTTAGCCCAGGCCCAGGCCGGTAGGGAGGGCAGACAGGACCGGACACTAATTACACAAAGGTCAAACAGAGAGATAATAGAGAGTTAGAGAATGGGTCAAATGACATACAGTATGTTCAGTAGATAATCAGGAATCAGGAATAATTCCTGTGTGTGTGTGAGTGTGTATGTGTGTGTTTGTGTGTGTGTGTGTGTGTGTGTGTGTGTGTGTGTGTGTGTGTGCGCGCGCGTGTGGTGTGTGCGTGTATCTGCGTGCGTGCATGTGCGGTGAGACCACCATCTGAATATTCCATTAGTGAGGGTGTGTGTGTGTGTGTGTGTGTGTGTGTGTGTGTGTGTGGGTGATCAAACAAGTCAAGTCAAACAAGAATGGTTTGTCATTTGGCCAATAAAAATATATATTATGCATAAAGGCAAGTCGTACAAGTCACTAAAGTTTTGAATGTTTGCATTACACTATATTACAACATTGTATTTATGTCCCAACACTATCATAACTCTAGCCCAGTCTCTAGACAGTCCTTACCAGCTCGATGTCACGGATGTGCCTGAAGTCGACCGCTGTTGTGAGGGTGCGCGGCGGGTACTCGGCCAGGTACACACACTCATCACTGAGAACTACATGCATGAACACCTTATTCACCCTCTCCGAGACCACCACGCACGGTTCATAGGCGCGGATCCGCTCATACACTCCGCGCTCGGTGTTCCTCTTGAGAAAGGAGTCTAGTTTACTGTTGCGCCTGCACTGCAAGCCTCCCGCGCCCGTCATAGCCATGGGCATATTGGGCACGGCCCAGGCACCAACGGAGCTCACCTGCCACTGGCATCAGAGAAACACGAACAGAGAGAAGAGACGCGCTTTCCTTGATCTGTGTTCACTAGAGTTTTAGAGCTACTTCCACTCTCTGTGAGTTGAGATAGCAATGCTACACACCACGGGATAAAGTAACCTAGTTGATATTACATCCATGGCTTGATCGTTAAGAAAGCGTCGCTCTGGTCGCTTGCATACCACCCGAGCGCCTGTCCTCCTGAGTTGTTCTAGGCTTCATATATAAAGCCCTTCGCTGATTGGTTGACAGCCTGCCACTTCTGCTCGTACCTACGTTACTGTATTTAGAGCTCAGTGTAGCCGCAGCGGCTCTCAGGTATAATGTTACCTCACAGGGAAGAGGGATAGGAGGGGATTTGCCCCCCTATTGACATCAGTGCATTTACAGGTACGTGAGAGCGAAAGTTAAGACTCCTTCCTACGGTTAATTGATTATTGTGTTCATATAGCGCCACCTAATGGATAAGATAATGATTTTCATCTAGAAGAGAAATATGGTGGGTGAGTGACAGCGTGAACAAACAGGTGGCAGAAAGATAATTCATTAGTTGTCATTTGAGAAAGGGCAGATTTGACTTTATTTGCATAGTAGTGAATAGTAGTTGAAAAAAAAAAACATACCGCTTTCCATTGCGCCCAGACCACGCTCCCTAGACAGCCCAGCTTCAGCAGGAAGAGGACGGAGATGACAGCGGTGAGCGACGGGAGGTCATCGAGTTCCGTGAATCCCGTGACGTTGACCAGACTCAGGGTGATGGCACCAACCAGACCGCAGACTGCCACCCGGTACTCCCACTTCCCCAGATGCAGGTAGAGGATGGGTTGGGTTGCAGCAGGGTAGAGCTCCACACACATGCAGGCCAGGAGGGTGGGGCAGCCCACCAGGTTGAGGAGGGTAATGGCCTCGCCTGCAGAAAAAGAGGGGCCCTGGGCTACTGATGAAGTTGGTGTAAACGGGTATGGGCTTCACGAGAAGGTAGAGCAGGTCCAGAAGAGTCAGGTTCAGACCCCGAATTTGAGACAGTTACAGGTGTTAGTCAACAAGCACCACACAATCACAGTACACAGGTTAGTCATTGAGAACCTGAGAGTCACAGTACACAATTTAGTAATCTATAGCCTACTACAGAGCCATATACGACAAGCGTATCAATCTGGGAACGGTAAATCCATATAAATATAATATATTTAGAATCTATTTCTATGGGTAAAACAACCATGTAGCATGATCATCACAAGTAAAACCTTCAAAACCTTCAAAAGAAGTTAGTACAAAACTAAGTGTCAGGTGACGCAGAGAGACTGGGACGGTAGACAGACATACCTTAGATGCAGACGGAGCCTTCCCTCCCTTTAGCTGCACCCACAGCAGAGCAGCGTCGGCTAGAAGACCAGTCAACATGATGACGATCTCAACCGCCATCCATATGTTCTCTGAGGTCCATAAATGTCATTCCTATCGGATCCTATCTAGTCCATGTTGACGTTCCTCTTCGGTTGTAGTTGAGATAGTTGGAGTAGTAGAAGAGTTGAGGCTAGTTTGCCAGGACCAGAACATGACTGTAGCTTCAAGCATCATTGTGCCAATCCTCCTGCTCTCAGTGGCTGAACACCTCTCAGTAGCTTAGTCTCTCTCTCTCTCTCTCTCTCTCTCTCTCTCTCTCTCTCTCTCTCTCTCTCTCTCTCTCTCTCTCTCTCTCTCTCTCTCTCTCTCTCTCTCTCTCTCTCTCTCTCCTCTCTCAATTCAATTCAATTCAATTCAATTCAATGTAAGGGCTTTATTGGCATGGGAAACGTATGTTAACATTGCCAAAGCAAGTGAAGTAGATAGTAAACAAAAGTGAAATAAACAATAGATATTAACAGTAAACATTACACTCATAAGTTCCAAAATAATAAAGACATTTCAAATGTCATATTATGTATATATACAGTGTTGTATCACTGTGCAAATAGTTAAAGTACAAATGGGAAAATAAATAAACATAAAAATGGGTTGTATTTACAATGGTGTTTGTTCTTCACTGGTTGCCCTTTTCTTGTGGCAACAGGTCACAAATCTTGCTGCTGTGATGGCACACTGTGGTTTTTCACCCAGTAGATAAGGGAGTTTATCGAAAATGGGTTTGTTTTCGAATTCTTTGTGGATCTCTGTAATCTGAGGGAAATACGTGTCTCTAATATGGTCATACATTTGGCAGGAGGTTAGGAAGTGCAACTCAGTTTCCACCTCATTTTGTGGGCAGTGTGCACATAGCCTGTCTTCTCTTGAGAGCCAGGTCTGCCTACGGCGGCCTTTCTCAATAGCAAGGCTATGCTCACTGAGTCTGTACATAGTCAAAGCGTTCCTTAAGTTTGGGTCAGTCACAGTGGTCAGGTATTCTACTACTGTGAACTATCTGTTTAGAGCCAAATAGCATTCTAGTTTGCTCAGTTTTTTTGTTAATTCTTTCCAATGTGTCAAGTAATTCTCTTTTTGTTTTCTCATGATTTGGTTGGGTCTAATTGTGTTGTTGTTGTTGTTGTTCTGGGGCTCTGTGGGGTCTGTTTGTGTTTGTGAACAGAGCCCCAGGACCAGCTTACTTAGGGGACTCTTCTCCAAGTTCATCGCTCTGTAGGTGATGGCTTTGTTATGGAAAGTTTGGGAATCGCTTCCTTTTAAGTGGTTATAGAATTTAACAGCTCTTTTCTGGATTTTGATAATTAGCGGGTATCGGCCTAATTCTGCTCTTTATTTGGTGTTTTTCGTTGTACACAGAGGATATTTTTGCAGAATTCTGCATGCAGAGTCTCAATTTGGTGTTTATCCCATTTTGTGAATTCTTGGTTGGTGAGCGGACCCCAGACCTCACAACCATAAGGGCAATGGGTTCTATAACTGATTCAAGTATTTTTTGCCAGATCCTAATTGGTATGTCAAATGTTATGTTCCTTTTGATGGCATAGAAGGCCCTTCTTGCCTTGTCTCTCAGATTGTTCACAGCTTTGTGGAAGTTACCTGTGGCGCTGATGTTTAGGCCGAGGTATGTATAGTTTTTTGTGTGCTCTAGGGCAACAGTGTCTAGATGGAATTTGTATTTGTGGTCCTGGAAACTGGACTTTTTTTGAAACACCATTATTTTTGTCTTACTGAGATTTACTGTCAGGGCCCAGGTCTGACAGAATCTGTGCAGAATATCTAAGTGCTGCTGTAGGACCTCCTTGGTTGGTGACAGAAGCACCAGATCATCAGCAAACAGTAGACATTTGACTTCATATTCTAGTAGGATGAGGCTGGGTGCTGCAGACTGTTCTAGTGCCCTCGCCAATTCGTTGATATATATGTTGAAGAGGGTGGGGCTTAAACTGCATCCTTGTCTCACCCCACGGCCCTGTGGAAAGAAATGTGTGTGTTTTTTGCCAATTTTAACCGCACACTTGTTGTTTGTGTACATGGATTTTATAAGGTCATATGTTTTTCCCCCAACCCCACTTTCCATCAATTTGTATAGCAGACCCTCATGCCAAATTGAGTCAAAAGCTTTTTTGAAATCAACAAAGCATGAGAAGACTTTGCCTTTGTTTTGGTTTCTTTGTTTGTCAATTAGTGTGTGCAGGGTGAATACATGGTCTGTCGTACGGTAATTTGGTAAAAAGCCAATTTGACATTTGCTCAGTACATTGTTTTCACTGAGGAAATGGAACTAGTCTGCTGTTAATGATAATGCAGAGGATTTTCCGAAGGTTGCTGTTGACGCATATCCCACGGTAGTTATTGGGGTCAAATTTGTCTCCACTGTGGATTGGGGTGATCAGTCCTTGGTTCCAAATATTGGGGAAGATGCCACAGCTAAGGATGATGCTAAAGAGTTTAAGTATAGCCAATTGGAATTTGTGGTCTGTATATTTTATCATTTCATTGAGGATACCATCAACACCACAGGCCTTTTTGGGTTGGAGGGTTTGTATTTTGTCCTGTAGTTCATTCAATGTAATTGGAGAATCCAGTGGGTTCTGGTAGTCTTTAATAGTTGATTCTAAGATTTGCATTTGATCAAGTATATTTTTTTGCTGTTTGTTCTTTGTTATAGGGCCAAAAAGATTGGAGAAGAGGTTTACCCATACATCTCCATTTTGGATAGATAGCGCTTCGTGTTGTTGTTTGTTTAGTGTTTTACAATTTTCTCAGAAGTGGTTAGAGTCTATGGATTCTTCAATTACATTGAGCTGATTTCTGACATGCTGTTCCTTCTTTTTCCGTAGTGTATTTCTGTATTGTTTTAGTGATTCTCTCTCTCTCTCTCTCTCTCTCTCTCTCTCTCTCTCTCTCTCTCTCTCTCTCTCTCTCTCTCTCTCTCTCTCTCTCTCTCTCTCTCTCTCTCTCTCTCTCTCTCTCTCTCTCTCTCTCTCTCTCGCCTTCCTCTATCAAGCCTCCTTTCTTCTCTATCAGGTGGGTGCTGCTACACATCGGTAGTGGGGGAGTTCTACCCATGGAGTCTTCAGAGACTACTACTGAGATGGCAAGGGCCAGGGTGCCCTGATAAACAGCTCTGGACCAGTCTGAAACCCCCTGGATGTGACCCCCCTCCATTTCATCTCCAAACTGCCTCTACTCTAGCTCTCCTCCTGGCGCTGACTGCTCAATCCATGAATTAACTACCCTGCCTGCCATAATCGTCCATGAACTATTTGTTTTTCATAACTGCATCAGCAGATCTTATTTTGCTGTTGCTTAAAGCGCTTTGAGATTGTAATGAAAAGCGCTATAAAAGTTTAATAAATGATTACTATTTTCTCACTTTTATCTCTTCATCTCCTGCAGAGGCTTCACAGGTCTATCACTCCTCTTTACCACTGGCCAGAATTCTAAGGTGTGTATAGCCTAATTGTCACGATCGTTACTGGATGAAGCGGACCAAGGCGCAGCGTGATAATGTACATTTTATTTAATGAACTGAACACACGACAAAAACAACAAACGATACGTGAAGTCCTAGGTTAACACCAAAACAAACCTTACGGAACAAGATCCCACAATAACTGGTGCAAAACAGGCTGCCTAAGTATGGTCCCCAATCAGAGACAACGAGCTACAGCTGCCTCTGATTGGGAACCACCCTGGCCAACATAGATCTAAACGATCTAGAACAAAAACATAGAAAACTAAACAATGAAAATCCACACCCTGGCTCAACATTTAAGAGTCCCCAGAGCCAGGGCGTGACACTAATGTACAGTACCAGTCAAATGTTTGGACACACCTACTCATTCAAGGGGTTTTCTTTATTTTTACTATGTTCTACATTGTAGAATAATCATGTAGTAACCAAACAAGTGCTGAACAAATCAAAATATATTTTATATTTGAGATTCTTCAAAAAGCCACCCTTTGCCTTGATGACAGCTTTGCACACTCTTGGCATTCTCTCAACCAGCTTCATGAGGTAGTCAACTGGAATGCATTTCAATTAACAGTTGTGCCTTGTTAAAAGTTAATTTGAGGAATTTCTTTCCTTCTTAATGCGTTTGAGCCAATCAGTTGTGTTGTGACAAGGTAGGGGGGTACACAGAAGATAGCCCTACATGGTAAAAGACCAAGTCCATAATATGGCAAGAACAGCTCAAATAAGCAAAGAGAAACGACAGTCCATCATTACTTTAAGACATGAAGGTCAGACAATACGGGACATTTCAAGAACTTTGAAAGTTTTTTCAAGTGCAGTCGCAAAAACCATCAAGCGCTATGATGAAACTGGCTCTCATGAGGACCGCCACAGGAAAGGAAGACCCAGAGTTCATTAGAGTTAACTGCACATCAGATTGCAGCCCAAATAAATGCTTCACAGAGTTCAAGTAACAGACACATCTCAACATCAACTGTTCATAGGAGACTGTGTGAATCAGGCCTTCATAGTCGAATTGCTGCAAAGAAACCACTACTAAAGGACACCAATAAGAAGAAGAGATTTGCTTGGGCCAAGAAACACGAGCAATGGAAATTAGACCGGTGGAAATCTGTTCTTTGGTCTGATGAGTCCAAATTTGAGATTTTTGGTTCCAATCGCCGTGTCTTTGTGAGACGTAGAGTAGGTGAATGGATGATCCCCGCATGTGTGGTTCCCACCATGAAGCATGGAGGAGGAGGTGTGATGGTGTGGGGGTGCTTTGCTGGTGACACTGTCTGTGATTTATTTAGAATTCAAGGCACACTTAACCAGCATGGCTACCACAGCATTCTGCAGCGATATGCCATCCCATCTGGTTTGCGCTTAGTGGGCCTATGATTTGTTTTTCTACAGGACAATGGCCCAAAACACACCTCCAGGCTGTGTAAGGGCTATTTGACCAAGAAGGAGAGTGATGGAGTGCTGCATCAGATGACCTGGCCTCCACAATCACCCGACCTCAACCCAATTGAGATGGTTTGGGATGAGTTGGACCGCAGAGTGAAGGAAAAGCAGCCAACAAGTGCTCAGCATATGTGGGAACTCCTTCAAGACTGTTGGAAAAGCATTCTTCATGAAGCTGGTTGAGAGAATGCCAAGAGTGTGCAAAGCTGTCATCAAGGCAAAGGGTGGCTACTTTGAAGACTCTAGAATATAAAACATATTTTGATTTGTTTAACACTTTTTTGGTTACTACATGATTCCATATGTGTTATTTCATAGTTTTGATGTCTTCACTATTATTCTACAATGTAGAAAATTGTAAAAATAAAGAAAAACCCTTGAATGAGTAGGTGTGTCAAACTTTTGACTGGTACTGTATCTCCTGAGCGACACACACATACACACACACACACAAACATACCCACACACACGCACACATACACATACACAGAACATTAGTGTTGATTAACAGAAACCAAATGAGCAGGTTTGTGATTTTTCCATGCTTCAATGCAAATAGTAAACCAAACTTTGTCCTGTCTGTCATGTTTCATAGGTAGATTGAGATATAGCATTTGCCTGTTGGAGACATATTAAAGTAAACTCTACCTGTCGTTAAGGCTACCATCTACATGTGCATTCTAAATCAGCTACCTTAGCCAGACAGAGATGTTTGAGTGTGAGGTTCAAACTACATACTGTAGCTTAAATCCAACATTGTTTTTTTGATAGTTGCAATATCTATGTTTATAATCTCCCTTTGTCTTTATTGACCTATTAATGGATATAGCTACTGTTCACATTTCACCCATCATTATACAGAATATTGTTCAGAACATCGTTCCTCAAACTATGTCCTGGGGACCCCAAGTGGTGCACATTTTGTTTTTTGGCCTAGCACTACACAGCTGATTCATACAATCAATTCATCATCAAGCTTTGATTATTTGAATCAGCTGTGTGTTGTGCTAGGGCAAAAACCAAAACATGCACACTTTGGGGTCCCCAGGACAGAGTGAAATGCTGGTTCAGAGCATGTCAGCGTTTGCTATGGGAGTGATCTGCTGTGAAAGGTCTCCCCCTGCTGGAGAGTGCAGAGATGACAGTTGATGGCTACGGCACATTGCTACGGAAATAGGGGTCATGTGGAGACAAAAATACTCTCAGAACATTACATTCAACTAAACAAAAATCTATTTAATCCGTTTTCAGGTAGAAACCATTTTTCATACAAACATATTGTGGGAATAATCAGTACAGGGTTCTTACAATTGCTATTGCCAGCCTGTCAGTAAAATCCATAAAGTGAGGTTAGTTGGTGTGACTGTTCCAAGTCTCCTACCACTGTAGAAAAACCCACGACAAAGACTTCAACCACAGGAAAGGAGCTCTCCAAAGTTTTAGTCCAAGCCTTAGAACAAATGGGGGAAAATAATGGATGAACTTTGCTGAAATGCCTTCTGACATCATTAAAGGTCCTGAACAGTCATTCTGATTCCCATGTAATAATAGCCTTTGGAGTGACAAAAATATCACCCACTATATTATTTTGGGATAGAAATGCTAACATTTTTGGAAAATTATACTTTTTACCAGGAAGTTTGAAAAGACAGGCTGAGTGGGCAGGGAGCTTATATTAATGAGATCGCCTTGACTGAGAGCTCTTTGAAATGCCTATGTCAAGAAACTTGGATGCAATGAGCAGTATTGCAGTAAAATCACCTCAAGCAAATTTGGTGATACACAAAGCAACTCAAACAACATTAAAATTGCATCAATGATATATATATTTTTGATATATATATATATATATACAGTGGGGGAAAAAAGTATTTAGTCAGCCACCAATTGTGCAAGTTCTCCCACTTAAAAAGATGAGAGAGGCCTGTCATTTTCATCATAGATACACGTCAACTATGACAGACAAATTGAGATTTTTTTTCTCCAGAAAATCACATTGTAGGATTTTTAATGAATTTATTTGCAAATTATGGTGGAAAATAAGTATTTGGTCACCTACAAACAAGCAAGATTTCTGGCTCTCACAGACCTGTAACTTCTTCTTTAAGAGGCTCCTCTGTCCTCCACTCGTTACCTGTATTAATGTCACCTGTTTGAACTTGTTATCAGTATAAAAGACACCTGTCCACAACCTCAAACAGTCACACTCCAAACTCCACTATGGCCAAGACCAAAGAGCTGTCAAAGGACACCAGAAACAAAATTGTAGACCAGCACCAGGCTGGGAAGACTGAATCTGCAATAGGTAAGCAGCTTGGTTTGAAGAAATCAACTGTGGGAGCAATTATTAGGAAATGGAAGACATACAAGACCACTGATAATCTCCCTCGATTTGGGGCTCCACGCAAGATCTCACCCCGTGGGGTCAAAATGATCACAAGAACGGTGAGCAAAAATCCCAGAATCACACGGGGGGACCTAGTGAATGACCTGCAGAGAGCTGGGACCAAAGTAACAAAGCCTACCATCAGTAACACACTACGCCGCCAGGGACTCAAATCCTGCAGTGCCAGACATGTCCCCCTGCTTAAGCCAGTACATGTCCAGGCCCGTCTGAAGTTTGCTAGAGTGCATTTGGATGATCCAGAAGAGGATTGGGAGAATGTCATATGGTCAGATGAAACCAAAATATAACTTTTTGGTAAAAACTCAACTCGTCGTGTTTGGAGGACAAAGAATGCTGAGTTGCATCCAAAGAACACCATACCTACTGTGAAGCATGGGGGTGGAAACAACATGCTTTGGGGCTGTTTTTCTGCAAAGGGACCAGGATGACTGATCCGTGTAAAGGAAAGAATGAATGGGGCCATGTATCGTGAGATTTTGAGTGAAAACCTCCTTCCATCAGCAAGGGCATTGAAGATTAAACGTGGCTGGGTCTTTCAGCATGACAATGATCCCAAACACACCGCCCGGGCAACGAAGGAGTGGCTTCGTAAGAAGCATTTCAAGGTCCTGGAGTGGCCTAGCCAGTCTCCAGATCTCAACCCCATAGAAAATCTTTGGAGGGAGTTGAAAGTCCGTGTTGCCCAGCGACAGCCCCAAAACATCACTGCTCTAGAGGAGATCTGCATGGAGGAATGGGCCAAAATACCAGCAACAGTGTGTGAAAACCTTGTGAAGACTTACAGAAAACGTTTGACCTGTGTCATTGCCAACAAAGGGTATATAACAAAGTATTGAGAAACTTTTGTTATTGACCAAATACTTATTTTCCACCATAATTTGCAAATAAATTCATTAAAAATCCTACAATGTGATTTTCTGGAAAAAAAATCTAATTTTGTCTGTCATAGTTGACGTGTACCTATGATGAAAATTACAGGCCTCTCTCATCTTTTTAAGTGGGAGAACTTGCAAAATTGGTGGCTGACTAAATACTTTTTTTCCCCCACTGTACATCTCCTGTTTGAAATGTCTCTGGTGCTGTGGTTCACAGCAGCACTGACTGATGTGTTGACGTCAAAGTTTTGAACGACCCTTCCTCCCCTTTAGTTCCACACTTGCTGAAGACCTAGCTAGCCAGTGACTAGCTAACACTAGTAGAGTAGCTATCTAGCTATATAAACCACACCCCTCTGCAAACACGCCTTCTCCGATGTTGGTTACAAGACGGTACTTATTTAAATTAGGTAAAAGAATATCATGTTACCATTGGTGTATTAAAATGAGAGCGTTAGGGTGTCAACCTATCCCCTTCATAATCCCGCCTCCCAATTCCAATTGTTTGATACGGGGGAGGGGACCAGTAACTTTATGATCAAACTTAATCAATGTAGAAGAAACAGTAATTTTTCATACTTTGGTCATCATACCTTGATCTGGTTTCATCCAAATAACATCACATTTCATGAAAAACATGGTTTTGACTGTTCATGACCTTTAAGAATAATATATTATACACCCATACATGGTATTGGGGATGATTTCTGTATCCACTTTCCTTAGCTAAGTCCATTCTCTTCTTTGGTCGGTGGCGACTTTGGCGACCACCGCCAAACAACATCTCAAAGTCTTCAGTCAGTGACATCAACAAGTGGACTTCAACTAAATGTGTCCTGATAGGCCCGGTCTGAGGGTGACTTTGACTAATAGGAAGTAAGCTCTTGTGAAAATGGAGGACACCACAAAATGACCAAATGTCTTGACAGGAGACACAGGGAGAATGGTAGAGATACAAAAACCTCCTCTGGAGTGTAGAGATACACAAAAACAGTAGAAAGGTGAGGAGTCAGAAAGTGCTGGAAAAGACCCTCTGGTCTGTCTGTCTGTCCGTATAATACAGTATGTACAGTAACACGTGTCCCATCTATCCATCCTTGCAGTAGTAGAAGCATCTCGCTCACAGGGGTCTGAGGGATGGTCTCAAATCACAAATCACACCTTATTCCCTATGTAGTGCACTACTTTTGACCAAAGCTTGTATAAGGTTAGCTGCATAGGGCTCTGCTCAAAAGTAGTGCACTTATTAGGGAAGAATGTGTTATTTGATCTTTCCTCCTTGACCTCCAGAGAGGGAGAGAGAGAGGGGACAGTAACAGTTCAATGGGGCTGCATTTGCCATGGAACTCGCTGAGGGGTGGAGTTGTGGATAGGATACTGCGGGGTAGGGTATGGGGGCATATGGTGTGGCTGGGAGGGAGCACCTCCAGCGCTGCAGGTAGAGTTGGAGGGCATGTTGTGGAGGTAGACAGGGGCTGTAGGGGCCGTAGGGGCGGTGGGGGTGGGGACTCTCTGGAGCACCACGTGGGGGTAGATCATCTGACTCTCCGCCCGGAACAGACCAGGGAGAGGGGCCTTCGGTAGGCTCTCCTGACTCCTAGAGCGAGAGAGAGAGAGAGAGACCTTAGAATCAGTGGAAACAACATTTCTCTAGAAACCAATATATTAGATGTCTATAAAAGGTGCATATAGTAGCAGGATTCTATTGATATTTACAACACGTTTAGGTTCATACAGTAGATCTCAGGTTCTCACCTCTGGTATCCACGGTTGTCGAAGCCAGCCATGCCCCCCAGGTAAACAGGGCTCTCTGCAGCCAGCCGGAGGTCCGGCTGCTGGGACAGGTGGAAGATCTTAGGAGGGGGGAACGTGTCACAGTCCCCCTCCTCTCTCTCCAGCCAGCACTCACTATGCCGAGAAGGCTGCGTGTCTCTACGCCTGGAGAGAGGTGGTTATTATCATCTCCATCAATATCACCTCTGTCTCCTCTTTCCGGAATAGTTTCGAAATGTGTGTGTGTGTGTGTGTGTGTGTGTGTGTGTGTGTGAGACGTTGATGTGTTTTCTTATATACCAAATATGCCAGATATTGTTGTTGTGGGGGGAGGCCAGAGGGAGGTGCTCATTTTGGAAGTGGGTTGCTCTTTTGACTCCTACATCGAGCAGGCCTTTGTTGACAAGTTGCTGGAATACCAGCCCTTCATGTCATCCCTGAACAGCCTTGCTTATCAGTGCAAACTTGTAGTGCTGATATTTGAGAGTCTCGGCCAGGCTGACAGTACGTGCCTTCAGAATGCAGGCCTGCATCGCATAAAGGCAAAGCATCTAGCGAGGTACTGCTCTGTGTCAGCGGTCATGGGCAGCCTTGCTGTATGGATAAGAAGGTGCTTTCTGTACCCATAAGTGTCCATTAATTATATCCATGACCTACAGTGAGGGAAAAAAGTATTTGATCCCCTGCTGATTTTGTACGTTTGCCCAGTGACAAAGACATGATCAGTCTATAATTTTAATGGTAGGTTTATTTGAACAGTGAGAGACAGAATAACAACAAAAAAATCCAGAAAAACGCATGTCAAAAATGTTATAAATTGATTTGCATTTTAATGAGGGAAATAAGTATTTGACCCCTCTGCAAAACATGACTTAGTACTTGGTGGCAAAACCCTTGTTGGCAATCACAGAGGTCAGACGTTTCTTGTAGTTGGCCACCAGGTTTGCACACATCTCAGGAGGGATTTTGTCCCACTCCTCTTTGCAGATCTTCTCCAAGTAATTAAGGTTTCGAGGCTGACGTTTGGCAACTCGAACCTTCAGCTCCCTCCACAGATTTTCTATGGGATTAAGGTCTGGAGACTGGCTCGGCCACTCCAGGACCTTAATGTGCTTCTTCTTGAGCCACTCCTTTGTTGCCTTGGCCGTGTGTTTTGGGTCATTGTCATGCTGGAATACCCATCCACGACCCATTTTCAATGCCCCAGCTGAGGGAAGGAGGTTCTCACCCAAGATTTGACGGTACATGGCCCCGTCCATCGTCCCTTTGATGCGGTGAAGTTGTCCTGTCCCCTTAGCAGAAAAATACCCCCAAAGCATAATGTTTCCACCTCCATGTTTGACGGTGGGGATGGTGTTCTTGGGGTCATAGGCAGCATTCCTCCTTCCTCCAAACATGGCGAGTTGAGTTGATGCCAAAGAGCTCGATTTTGGTCTCATCTGACCACAAGACTTTCACCCAGTTCTCCTCTGAATCATTCAGATGTTCATTGGCAAACTTCAGACGGGCCTGTATATGTGCTTTCATGAGCAGGGGGACCTTGCGGGCGCTGCAGGATTTCAGTGCTTCACGGCGTAATGTGTTACCAATTGTTTTCTTGGTGACTAGGGTCCCAGCTGCCTTGAGATCATTGACAAGATCCTCCCGTGTAGTTCTGGGCTGATTCCTCACCATTTACATGATCATTGCAACTCCACGAGGTGAGATCTTGCATGGAGCCCCAGGCCGAGGGAGATTGACAGTTATTTTGTGTTTCTTCCATTTGCGAATAATCGCACCAACTGTTGTCACCTTCTCACCAAGCTGCTTGGCGATGGTCTTGTAGCCCATTCCAGCCTTGTGTAGGTCTACAATCTTGTCCCTGACATTCTTGGAGAGCTCTTTGGTCTTGGCCATGGTGGAGAGTTTGGAGTCTGATTGATTGATTGCTTCTGTGGACAGGTGTCTTTTATACAGGTAACAAACTGAGATTGGGAGCACTCCCTTTAAGAGTGTGTTCCTAATCTCAGCTCATTACCTGTATAAAAGACACCTGGGAGCCAGAAATCTTTCTGATTGAGAGGGGGTCAAATACTTATTTCCCTCATTAAAATGCAAATCAATTTATAACATTTTTGACATGCGTTTTTCTGGATTTTTTGTTGTTATTCTGTCTCTCACTGTTCAAATAAACCTACCATTAAAATTATAGACTGATCATTTCTTTGTCAGTGGGCAAACGTACAAAATCAGCAGGGGATCAAATACTTTTTTCCCTCACTGTATGAAATGTTTGAATCCTTCTCGACTGTAATGTGATATGTGATTTGTGTTTGTGTGTGTGTGTGTGTGTGCTTGCTTGTGTCTGTGAATGCATGTGGGTGTGTGTTTGTGTGTACCTGCTCCTGACATCCCTCCTGGTGCCCCTGTCCTTCCCAGTGCGTTCCTGCAGGCAGCAGATGATGAAGGAGAGAGACATGGCCAGGATGACGATGCCACTGACCACAGAGGCCAACACGGCCACACGCAGACCCCGGTCCTCTGGCCTAGGGATGGCTGAGGGGAGGACAGATCAAGGGCAAGTCAATTCAGTTCAGTACTGAGTCTGTGCCAAATTACTTTCACCTATCATGTCGCTTCAGATATACTTTTTACGATCTGTGATCACTGCAGGGGTGGGAGCTAGGAATAGGGAGCTAGGAAAGGAGGGTAGGAGAAATGTGTAACAGATAGGAGAAGGGAGCTAGGGAAGGAGGGTAGGAGCTAGGAGAAATGGGCACAAAATAGGAGAAGAGGCTGGGAGCTAAAGGGCTAGCTAGGGATTGGACCAGCTGTGTTATCTCACCCTCACAGACTGGCAGGAAGTTGCTCCACTGGGGTTTGCCTGCCCGGACGCTGCAGGAGATCTTATCACTGCCCACCAGCTGGTAGCCCTCCCTGCACCAGAAGGCCAGCACTGTACCCACCGACACCCCCGTCCCATGCTCCACATAGAATGACCCGCGCCTCGGGGGCAGCACGGACACACACACCAGACCTGGGGAGAGAGGGAGATAGAGAGTGAATATGAGAATTACAAAAGCAGAACAAGGGAAAGTGTTTATAATATTTGGATTCTAATTTATTACTGATTCATATCTAGCATAAGGTGTAAACTCTCAAGAGGTGTTAAATCTAATGCTTAATCTAAATGTAACACAGTTTAATTAGCTGTTTATAGAAAGAGGGCAGAGAGAGAAAGAGATTGAGGAAAATAGATGTTTAAAGGAGGCAATTCTCTGTAAATACACAATAGAACCCACAGAGTGTTCTTCAATGGAAGCTCCTCTAACATCAGATATGTATAGTGCGGTGTCCCTCAGGGCAGTTGCCTTGGGCCATTACTCTTCTCTATTTTTACAAGTGATTTTCCACTGGTCTTATATGAAGCTAGAATTACTATGTATGCGGATGATTCCACACTCTACATGTCAGCACCCAAAGCCAGTGATCTCACTGGAATTCGAAATAAGGAGTTACAGTCAGTATCAGAATGGGTGACCGCTGGTCTGACCAATCGGAATCCACGCTTGAAGATTGTTTTGATCCCACGGACTGCTATATGTTCCAGGTAGCCTCTGAGAATAATATAGACTTATACGCTGATTCAGTGAGTGGGTTTATAAGGAAGTGTATAGGAGATGTCGTACCCACTGTGACTATTAAAACTTACCCTAACCAGAAACCGTGGATAGATGGCAGCATTCGCGAAAAACTGAAAGCACAACCACCGCATTTAACCATGGCAAGGTGACGGGGAATATGGCAGAATACAAACAGAATGGTCGTTCCCTCCGCAAGGCAATCAAACAGGCAAAACGTCAATATCGAGACAATGCGGAGTCGCAATTCAATGGCTCAGACTCGAGACGTATGTGGCAGGGTTTACAGACAATCACGGACTACAATAGGAAAACCAGCCACGTCGTGGACACCGACGGCTTGCTGCCAGACAAGCTAAACAAGTTATTTTCCCGCTTTGAGGATAACACAGTGCCACTGACGCGGCCAGCTACCAAGAACTGTGGGCTTTCCTTCTCTGTGGCCGACGTGAGTAAGACATTTAAATGTTTTAACCCTCGCAAGGCTGCCGGCCCAGACGGCATTCCTAGCCGCGTCCTCAGAGCATGCGCAGACATGATATTCAATCTCTCTCTATCCCAGTCTGCTGTCCCCACATGCTTCAAGATGGCCACCATTGTTCCTGTACCCAAGAAAGCAAAGGTAACTGAACTAAATGACTATCGCCCGGTAGCACTCACTTCTGTCATCATTACGTGCTTTGAGAGACTAGTCAAGGATCATATCACCTCCACCTTACCTGTCACCCTAGACCCACTTCAATTTGCTTACCGCCCCAATAGATCCACAGACGATGCAATCGCCATCACACTGCATACTGCCCTATCCCATCTGGACAAGAGGAATACCTATGTAAGAATGCTGTTCATTGACTATAGCTCAGCATTTAACACCATATTACCCTCCAAGCTCATCATTAAGCTTGAGGCCCTGGGTCTCAACCCCACCCTGTGAAATTGGGTCCTGGACTTCCTGACGGGCCGCCCCCAGTTGGTGTAGGTAGGAAACAACATATCCACTTCACTGATCCTCAACACTGGGGCCCCACATGGGTGTGTGCTCAGCAACCTTGTGTACTCCCTGTTCACCCATGACTCCGTAGCCATGCACGCCTCCAACTCAATGATCAAGTTTGCAGACGACACAACAGTAGTAGGCTTGATTACCAACAACGATGAGACAGCCTACAGGGAGGAGGTGAGGGCTCTCGGAGTGTGGTGTCAGGAAAATAACCTCTCACTCAACGTAAACAAAACAAAGGAGATGATCGTGGACTTCAGGAAACAGCAGAGGGAATACCCCCCTATCCACATCGACGGGACAGCAGTGGAGAAGGTGGAAAGTTTTAAGTTCCTCGGTGTACATATCACTGACAAACTGAAATGGTTCACCCATACAGACAGTGTGGTGAAGAAAGCGCAACAATCTCAGGAGGCTGAAGAAATTTGGTCTGTCACCTAAAACTCTCACAAACTTTTACAGATGCACAATTGATAGCATCCTTTCGGGCTGTATCACCGCCTGCTACGGCAACTACACCGCCACAACCGCAGGGCTCTCCAGAGGGTGGTGCGGTCTGCATAATGCATCACCGGGGGCAAACTACCTGCCCTCCAAGACACCTACAGCGCCCGATGTCACAGGAAGGCCAAAAAGATAATCAAGGACAACTACCACCCGAGCCACTGCCTGTTCACCCCGCTATCATCCAGAAGGCGAGGTCAGTACAGGTGCATCAAAGCTGGGACCGAGAGACTGAAAAACAGCTTCTATCTCAAGGCCATCAGACTGTTAAACAGCCATCACTAGCACAGAGGCGCTGCTGCCCACATACAGACTTGAAAATCACTGGCCACTTTAATAAATGGAACACTAGTCACTTTAATAATGCCACTTTAATAATATTTACATATCTTGCATTACTCGTCTCATATATATATATATATATATATATATATATATATATATATATATATACTGTATTCTATACTATCTATTGCATCTTAGCCTATCCTGCACTGACAATGACATTGCTCATCCATATATTTATATATTCTTATTCCATTCCTTTACTTAGATTTGTGTGTATTAGATATTTGTTGTGGAACTGTTAGATATTACTTGCTAGATATTACTGAACTGTCAGAACTAGTAGCACAAGCATTTCGCTACACTCGCAATAACATCTGCTAACCATGTGTATGTGACCAATACATTTGATTTGATTTGATTAATAATAAACTGGTCTTAAATATATCTAAAAGCATTGTATTTGGTTCAAAACATTCTCTAAGACCTAAACCTCAACAGGAGTTGTTCATAAAGGGTGTGACCATTGAGCAAGTTGAGGAAGCTAAACTCCTAGGTGTAACATTGTATGGTCAATTACAGTATTATGGTCAAACATATTGACAAAGTCGTCTTGAAGATGGTGAGAGGTATATCTGTTGTAAAAAGATGTTCTCCGTTTTTGACAAAAAAATGAACTGTACTAGTTGTTCAGGCTCTGTCCGGTAATATGGTCAAGTGCAGCAAAGAAAGACCTAGCAAAGCTGCAGCTGGCTCAAAACACCAGCAAAAAACAACAGCTCATGGCACAATAGGGACTGTGAAATGACTCGCACACGCAGACAAACTATCACTCTCTAACACACACAATCTACACACACATTGTTCTTTAGTTGAATCGTTTGTATATCGTTGTATTTTAAATTTGTGGGACTGTTCTTGTCTATCAGTAACCAGGTTTCCATCCAACATTTTTATGCAAGTAAAGTACGTCGGATAAAAAATGTCAGGCCTGATGGAAACAGCAAAATTGTCCGTAAACTTTCCAAATGTCGACAAAACTAAATACGCAAGACAAGGTGGTGTAGTGTATTAAGATTATGACTTTGCTAATGTTTTTAAGTGGAACCTGAGAGGATGTTTATTTAGTGTCAGAGGGAATTGTTTTAGTGTGACACCCCGGATAGGACAGAGAAGTCTGTGTGTTGTAGACAGGGGATTGGACAGTAGAGGGAGCCACCCATATTTTGGGGAAGATTATATATACTGAGTTTAAACGAAGAAGAGGTTAGAGCAGACATTGCAATTTGGGAACCACTGCTCTCCTGGTGATCTGGACACCTGTAAACTTATGCTGAAATCTTGTGATATGAATACAACTTGTGATCAAAGTTCAGTATAAGCGGACTCCTTTGTTACAGCATTATTAGCAACAATTTAACTCGACACTACAATTTAACATATTTTTGTGTGTGTAAAATTAATTATGCGAGAAATGGCGGTGGAAAGGCCTTTATGCGCAAATATTGATAATATAACCATAATATCGAAGGGAACTTGGGAGTCATGCTATGATATGTTGTGTGGTCCTCCCACTACGACTCGGGAAAGCATGCAGTTTATTAGGCTACAGATAAAATAAGTTATGATGAACTTCACAGGGTGGTGAAAGTGCAAGGTGATGAGCTTGATGTTCCTTTCCAATAAATATTGAGGGTCTTATTCTGGTGACAAGATGATCGATGTTTGGCTGCCGTTTGACAAATACAAATAATCTCGCTCTTCTGTCCATAATAATCTCATCATGTAGTAGGCTGTATCTGCGAGCTCTATCTGCGAGCTGTTGACTAAAGCGCATGTGCCAAGACCAGAGTGGGCACATTCGCTATATAACGCACATTTTTGAAAATGCGATGGAAACCCATTGAAATAATATTCTTTATTCGGTACATGGGAATTTTACGGCAAAAGTTATTTTTATGTTCCCTACGTCATCACGCACAACATTTAATCCACAACAAGTCCATTTGATGGAAACCCATCTCTTGCGGGAAAATGCGCATGTTGTTTTTATGCGGATTTTAGAATATTTGCAAGAAAATCTGTCACCAATTAGATGAAAACCTAGCTAGTGTATCAGTGTTTTGCTACTTGTCATGTTTTATGTTTTTTTGTGGACCCCAGGAAGAATAGTTGCTGTTTCGGCAAAAGCTAATGGAGATCCGAATGAACAATAAACAATCGATCCAGCAGAGAGCAGTACTGATGCTGAGTTGTAATGTAATGTTATTTCTGTGTTGTGATGTTATTCCTGTCTTGTGATGTTATTAGTGCTCTAAGACCCTGGAAGCACGCAGGCTGCTGTCTGCTGATTAGATATGACAGAGGGGAGGAATTTTGTTCTGCAGCAGTGCAGAGAGAGAGGGGGGGGCTAAAAGATAGAGAGCAAGAGAGAGAGAGAGAAAGACAGAGAGAGAGAGAGAGAGACAGAGACAGAGACAGAGACAGAGACAGAGAGAGAGAGCTAGCTAGCCACGAGGGGATGAAGGATGTTGATACTACTGCACTAGGGCTTTACTCTCTTGCTCTCTTTTCTCAAACACACACACACACACACACACACACACACACTGCACAGAAGCCAAGACAAACAAACATATGAATAACAATATGACAGACATGCATGCAGAGGGTCCACAGCAGTTAATTTTCCCTACTGAGTCCAATGTAGGACTAAATCTGCATCATCATGCAGCATCTGCTTGCATATATTCATGCCCTGATACACACAAACACACAGACACAGAAACATACACACACACAAAATCATGCACACGCATATTCACTAGCCGAGCTTAGACCTGAGTCATCATAGAGGAGTTTAATAAAAAATGCAGCCCCTAAGACATATGCCTCCCCTCCTCTCGCAACACACACACACACACACACACACACACACACACACACACACACACACACACCGTGACAGACCAGTATTGAACCCGGGTTGTCTGCACAACTAAAGACTGTGTTAGCCAACTGAGCTGAAGTCTATATCAGTATGCCTACAGCTCAATGTGTTATTGGGATGTTCCCTGCGCAGCTCAGAAAATGCCCCTTCCACTTTAATATCTTGTGGAGTGGACTTTGGACTGCCATTAGAGTATTTCTATTGTTGTGTTAGACTGCTGGGTTTGGCTACTGGGTCAATGTTGGGTCTGTCTCATTCTGATCAGCTTATCTCCAGTGGGCCGCCATTCACAGGGCTTAGCTGGTATGGCAATACTGTGGGCTGCCAGCAACCAACCTGGCAACCTGACTCTCACAACATAACAACTGCCTCATTCTTCTCTCTTCTTGGTGTTCCCTCTATCCCTCTCTCCCTCTCTCTTTCTCCCCCTCAGGGTCCTGACAGATAGGCGCTCAGAATAGGGCCTGATTAAATAAAGATTAGGCCCACCATTAAAGATTCATCCACACACAAAAACACTCACACTCACACACACTCTCACACTCACACACACTCTCTCTCTCTCTCTCTCTCTCTCTCTCTCTCTCTCTCTCTCTCTCTCTCTCTCTCTCTCTCTCTCTCTCTCTCTCTCTCTCTCTCTCTCTCTCTCTCTCTCTCATACACACACACACACACACACACACACACACACACATATACACACACACACTCTTCGCTCGGAGCTGCTTCACTACTGACCATATACTCCCTGAGTTGCCCTGCAGCAAGGCAGATAAGGCTGCTGGACCACCTGGCATATTACATACTCCAGAGGCCACAACCTCTATAATATAGGTATTATCACTTCATCCTCCACACCTAATTTTTCTCTATCATTGCATCATCCCTCCATCTGAATTAGGGTTGCATAATTCCGCTAACTTTCCCAAAATTCCCAAGTTTTCCAGAAATCCTGGTTGGAAGATTTCCTAAACAGAGGGGAATAAGCAGGTAATGCGGAATCCTTCAAACAGGATTTCTGGATTTTTGGGAAAGTTACCAGGATTTCCCACATACAAAAATACTACAGTATACTATGGTATAAATACTATAGTATTTATTGTAGTGTTTCTTGCAGACTGTAGTATACAGCAGTGTTTTTGCAGATATTACTGTAGTATTTTTTCATGCTGCTTCTACAAAAGCTAATGGGGATCCGAATGTACCAATAAACAAATAAACAAGCGATCCAGCAGAGAGCAGTATTGATGCTGAGTTGTAATGTTATGTTATTTCTGTGTTGTGATGTTTGTTTTGTGGATAATACTGCAGTATTTACTGTAGTATTCTACATAATACTACAACATTCTATAGTAAGTATTACACATGATCGAGGGATACTACAATGTGTAAGTACTGTAGTATTCTATAGTAAACTGCAATATTTTTTTCATGTGGGTATGCAACCCTAAAGCTGAGTAACCCCTATTGACCCTCTAATACATGCAGGGAGGGAGGCTAAACCACCTGATTAGCCTGTGATCAATTGTCTTTTGTTTTGGACAGTCAGCCTTCTGCTAAACAAACTGCCTTCTTGTTTATTTTTGCATTCTCTCTCACTTTTTCTCACCCCTCTATCTCTCCTATTTCTCTCTCTCTCTCTCTCTCTCTCTCTCTCTCTCTCTCTCTCTCTCTCCTCTCCCTCTCTCTCTCTCTCTCTCTCTCTCTCTCTCTCTCTCTCTCTCTCTCTCTCTCTCTCTCTCTCTCTCTCTCTCTCTCTCTCTCTCTCTCTCTCTCTCTCTCTCTCTTTCTCTCTCTCTCTCTCTCTCTCTCTCTCTCTCTCTCTCTCTGTCAGGGATATCTCTCTGTAGTAAACCTTCCAACTCCCACACTGACCGACGTCATAGGCTGACTGTGCTCTCTCTCTCTCTCTCTCTCTCTCTCTCGCTCTCATCCCTCTCTCTCCATCAGAGTGTGAGGTAGCAGCGGTCTATTCCTGTGGTCTCTCTCCGCTACTCCCTGACACGACTAATGATCTAATCCCCTTAACACTCCCTGTACCACAAGTTGGGTGATATAAGGATAGAGGAATGACAGGGATGAGTGGAAACAAGGTGCTGCCCTCCTTCACTGTAGAACTCTCTATTTATCTGAGTCTTCATTGAGTTTTAGATGAGAGCCCTTGATGTGTGTATCTCGCTCTCCCTTGCTCTCTCTCTCTCTCTGTTATTTTATGAACGAATGGAGGGACGAGAGGAGAGATGGTGTTCCAGGTGCTGCACTTTCCCTCTAACAATAACTGCCGATAACTTTATCTCGAGAACGAAATTTGTCTTCTCTACTTTCCTCACTCAACCTCTCCCTCTCTCTCTCTGTTAAGGGGTGGACATGGGCATTGTGAGGCTGGAAGTATTGGTTAAACATAGCTCAGGTCTTGTGACCATGCAGTGAACAGTAATAAGAGGGCTGGTTGTGTGCAAGCGGAGGCTGCTGGACAGACTGAAAGCAGCTAGAGCTCCCTAGTTAGTATGTCTGCATTGTTTCAGCTGTGGAACATGGATCAGGAGATTCAGTTCCATTAACCCTCTGTCCATTAACCCTCTGGGCTGAACTACACTCTAATGTACAATATTTTGTAACAAGGTACTTTCGAGAGCTGTAATTTGTATTTTCAAAATACTTCTCTGTAAGAAAAATGTAAGCGGTTTACAATTTTGTGGCCCCTTTTCACTTTGCCAGTGGTGGAAAAAGTACCCAATTGTCAAACTTGAGTAAAAGTAGAGATACCTTAATAGAAAATGACTCAAATAAAAGTGAAACTCACCCAGTAAAACACTACTTGAGTATTTGGTTTTAAATATACTTCAGTATCAAAAGTAAATGTAATTGCTAAAATATACTTAAGTATCAAAGTAAAAGTAAAAGTATAAATCATTGCAAATGTCTTACATTAAGCAAACCAGACGGTACCATTTTCTTGTATTTTTATTTATTTACGGATAGCCAGGGGTACACTCCAACACTCAGACATCATTTACAAACAAAGCATGTGTGTTTAGCAAGTATGCCGGATCAGAGGCAGTAGAGATCACCAGGGATGTTCTCTGTGAGTGAATTGGACCATTTTCCTGTCCTGCTAAGCATTCAAAATGTAACGAGTACTTTTGGGTGTCAGGGAAAATGTATGGAGTAAAAAGTACATTATTTTCTATAGGAATGTAGTGAAGTAAAAGTAGTCAAAAATATAAATAGTAAAGTAAAGTACAGATACCCCCAAAAACTACTTAAGTAGTACTTTTAAGTATTTGTACTTAAGTACTTTACACCACTGCACCCTGCATTGGTATCAGAAGTCTGATGGCAGTATGGTGTGATAAGAGTGTCTGCTAAAATAAATGTAATGTAAAAATGAACAATTGCAAAGCATGCTGAGTATGATTATAATGATCTTCGCCCCAAAACAAGACCAATACTAATACCCAGTGTGCTTTGCAGTTCATTTTGGTATGTTCATATGTTCATATACATTTATGTCATTTAGCAGACACTCTTATCCAGAGTGACTTACAGCCAGTGAATTCAACTAAGGTAGATAAACAACAACATATCACAGTCATAGCAAGTAAAACGTTTCTGTAACCGTTACTGAGAATGTTCTTGCTGTTCGGCCTAGCTACTTGCAAATGTATTTTACTTTGATACATTGATCTTTATGGTATTTCGTAATT